>NC_133327.1:566164667-566470292 GCF_042186555.1 Aquarana catesbeiana
TACCACTGTTTTTGAGGCAGTGACTGTAATCAGGGTAATAATAAGTTCAGGAACCTTAAGGAGTATATACAGCGTAGCCGTATTCTGTATGTTCCATATCAGGTGGTGAACTTTGGTACATGGGGTGAAGATACGCTGTGTACCGTTGCACATTACAGGTCTTGACTCACCTCACCTGGTGAGCGTTCCAAGACAGATGTTCGCTCCGCCGGTTGAATATGTGGACTGTACAGTTCTAAAGTAGAGGTATGTAGCTAGAAAGCGCTTCACCAAGACTGGGGACGATAAGGAGACTGTCATACAAAATTATATTTGTAGTATTTGAGTGGGAATCTCTCGAACCACAGCCTACCAGAACCTCCTATGAAAATGTGCGACTATGATGTCCATCAGAGCATGCCTGCTCAGCGGGAACATTTAGAGTCAGGCCTGGCCGGTGCAAATCCAACGTTCAATCCTCCAGAGTCGTGGGTCGTCTGAAGCTGTCCGCCCAGCCCATGGAGACCCTGAGGGGCCATGGGGTAACTCAGGGCCAGAAAGGAGTAGTATAACTACTTATCTGTGGGTCTCTCTTTGCTCCAGCCATGCGATAGCAGCTTCAGGATCCTCGAAGAAGTGAGCCCTGTCCTCTCCCTCCACTCGGAGCCGGGCTGGGAAAAGCATTGCATACTTAATATTCTTTATGCGGATGCGCCTCTTAGCTTCCATGAATGTGCGCCTTCTTCGCTGCACTTCCGCAGAGAAGTCCGGGAAGACGGCAACCATTTTGTTTCCTAGGGGAATATTACCCTTCACTCTACTGAGACGGAGTATGGCGTCTCTATCTCTGTAATTCAAGAATTTTGCTATAAACGTGCGCGGGGGTGCTCCTGATGGTGGTAGTCTGCCCGATAGGCGATGCGCGCGTTCAACCACAAATGTTGGTGAGAACGATTCTCTCCCATATGTATCGCAAAGTAGAGCTTCCAGAAACGTGGGGGGGTCTTTCCCTTCTTCCCCCTCAGGGAGTCCAACAAATCTGAGGTTGCAGCGTCTAAGCCGGTTCTCAATGTCATCTTGCTTCTGTAATAACTGGTTTACTTGGTGCTGCAGCTCCGACGTGGAGTTCTGCAATGGGGGGAGGGAGTCCTCTACATTGCTCAGCCTGGTCTCAGCCTCAGTGACCCTGCCCTTAAGCTTCTGAAAATCTTGCCTGACCAGTGAAATGTCTACCTTAACCTCCTCGATCCGCGCTGTGAGGGTGGTCTGACATGCTGTGATGGCTTCTTGGCATGATGTGATCGCCTCCAGCACTCGCGCTGTATCTGTTCCGACAGAAGGCTCCTCTCCCAGCGTGGCGGCGCCATCTTGGCTCGGGGTGTCTGTGTCTTGGTGGCGGAATTGTCCTAATTTTACAGCCGCCGTGGTTGCCTTCTTTGGCGGTGACATATTCCCGGCAGGCTACCGGTTCAGCGGCACTGATTTGTGTGTTCGTAGTCGCTGTTTGGCGGTCTCAGGATGTTCCGAAAGGATTAATGGCCTGCGGAGCTCTGTCGATCAGCGTCCTATTCCATGCCGCTCCAGGCCACGCAAGGATTATTATTTTTAAGCACTTGTATATTTGGTGTTTGGAGGTTTCTTTTTTAATATGCATGTGTAGGCTGTCATGCACAGGGCAGACAACATATTGACATCCCTCTTCTTGGAAAACACGGGCAGTGACAGATCTACTAATTCTTGTCCTTGCTGCAGAACACAGGGCTGAAGTTAGAATGTGAGGTATGTGTAGTGAAAGGATCATAATTTTCTTTGCAGGAAAGGGACTAAATTTAGGGATTTATCAACACAAAAATAGCAATGAGACCAAATTTTGGAAGTACTTTGACTCAGCAATGTCAGGAAGAACAGCTTGGGGATAATTTGATAGAGTCCCAAGCTCGACCTCTGGAGCCACCATTGGCCCGAAAAGCCATAATGTGTAACAAAGTCCTGTAAGATACAGGAGGGATAAACCTAGCAAGGCATCCAGGTGTGTTAAATTGAACAGAAAAGCTGTTGAGTTTATTGTGTGTCACTGCATTAGTTTCAATGCAAGATTTTCTATTCGACCAGAGTGATACATTGATGCGCCCTATTGGAAAATGCTGCATTATGCTGATGCACATTGCAGAAATAAAACTGAAATAAAAGCAGGAATTTTTTTTTTTAATTATATTCTATTAGGACCTCACATTACATTTAGCTGTATTATATTTATTTGTTAACATTTCAAATTCTTGTCACCTTTTTTAGTAGAGTACCAGTAGTAGGAAACAGAGCAAGCACTCCGTTGGCCAGCTTTAGAAGTATAAAGATAGCATAAAGGATTAGAGTGCTGATTACTTCCACAAAGACCTTTAACCAGTGTTTTTACAATGTGGAGAACATACACATGAATGTTTGCATAATACAAGAATGTCATTGTGATAATGTGAAAACGAATAACAAACAAATTATACGAGCAGGTTTAAACATGTTAAACCACAAACATAATAAGCATAAGATAATATATATGATGCTAACTTAAAAAACATGGTTTGCAAAAAAAAAAGAGAGACAAAGCTCTACCTTCAAAACTTTTGTCTGTTGTGGATAGGTTGCTTTCAGGTATGGACTAAATAAAGAGTCTGATTGAAAAATCTTCTCATCTCTGTCCCTGGAGATGCAACAACGACCAACTCTACTGGATTCTTCACAGATATAGAGGACTTAACCAACTCAGGCACAAACACCTCAAGAATGGCTAAAAATTGTTTATAGGAAGCCATATTTTGAAGTGGTTCTAAAGCCTCATTTAAACTTACATTAATTAGGTCCATTAGACAAACTAAGCATTCGCATTCACAGCAGATGTGGTGAGACTGTGTTGGGCGGGTAATCCCTCTCACTCTGCTTCCCATTGCTAATCACCGGAGGCTTTCAGGGGAGAGACCGAGGGGGGCCCCCCCTTCTACAGCGAGAGGTCACTGCAGCATTGCAGGGACTGGTGATTGGGCTATTCGCCTATTGCTGGTACCCAATCCATACCACACCGTGTGGTATGGATTGGGTACCAGCAATAGTCGTGTGCACAGACTTTAAAAGAGCAAATGTTAACATGTGCCGAAAGTTTCTGTTTGTGTTAAAAGTGGAACTTTATGGAGAAGTTAAAAATGGACGAACAGGCAGGATTTTTAATGCAGAAGAAACATGCTTTGTCTTACCCATCTGTCTGCCCCTGTTCAGTGATTTCCGCACAAGCAGCTCATTGTACAAATTTGGCAATGTTGAAGCTGACTGAACTCCCGCGCATGCGCAAGAGTGACATCATCTCGGCCTGGCCAATGAAAGTGGACCACATTTGAAACACAGGAGCCGGCGGCTCGAAGATGTCAGTGGCCTGCAGGGAGCTCTGAGACACAACATTGCTGGACTGAAGGTGAGTATAGTTCTGCTCTAAACACGAGGCATGCTGCATGGCACTGCATAGTTAAATTCATGACCTTGGTCTGTAGACTGAGAACTAACATTTCCTAAGAAGAAGCTACATATTCTACAATCCTCGAGTCCCTCATGCAGTAATTAGATCTGACACATACGCAAACAGGCAGAGCAATTAATAGAAAGCTCACCATGTAGCTGAAAAGGATGTTTTTCATCACATTAGATTACTACCACACCAGTCATATTGTCCCTGATCACTGCCACACCAGTTACAGTGTCCCTGATCACTGCCACACCAGTTACAGTGTCCCTGATCACAGCCACACCTGTTACAGCGTTCCTGATCACCGCCACACCGGTTACAGTGTCCCTGATCACCGCCACATCACTTACAGTGTCCCTGATCATTGCCACACCAGTTACAGTGTCCCTGATCACAGCCACACCTGTTACAGCGTTCCTGATCACCGCCACACCGGTTACAGTGTCCCTGATCACCGCCACATCACTTACAGTGTCCCTGATCATTGCCACACCAGTCATATTGTCCCTAATCACTGACACACCAGCCATATTGTCCCTAATCACTGCTTCACCAGTTACAGTTTACCTAATTATCACCACACCAGTTACAGTGTCCCTGAACACCGCTACATCTGTTCCAGTGTCACCAAACCAGTGTATGTCAGCAGCAGTGTTCCTGATTGCTGCCATACTAGTCCCCAAAGTCACCAGGCCAGTGTAAGCCACCAGTAGTGTTCCTGATCACTGCTACGCTAGTCCTACTATCCCCTGAGCAATACAGCCAGCAACAGTGTTCCTGATCACTGCCACACCAATGCAGTGTTGCCTCTACCAACTGCCTGTACTAACCCTGGCCTGTTTATTGACAACATTTGTGCTGCCAGGAGTGATCCTTTGCCTGTGCTGACCATGTGTCTGTCTGCTCCTGAATTGACCCATCTGCACATCCTGCTGACTACATTCCTGCGAGACACCAGTCCCAGTTATCCCCTGCAGACAACTGCACTCCTGGAACCACAAGGACTATTTTGTTCTTCCTTTCTTTTGTCTCCTGTACTTCATGGACAGTGAACATGAAATTCCTGGGGGCAGCCACATACCAGTAGAGTAGGTTTGCTTCTTATAGGAACTAGGACTGCTATAGGTGACGTTACACTATGCTATATTCCCTGAGCACTCGTAGAAAGGTGACCATCACAGTACATTGCTTTTGACACAATTGGTTGATTTGTGTGATACAAAAAATACAATGCCCAGTATATATTCAGGCCAGATAATGAAAATGTCTCACAGAGTTTGGAGCATGATAGCAATACTAGAAATACTCTGCATTCTTTGTCCCCTAATATACAACCTATGAGATTCACTACTCGGTTCCATACACACTTTTGTAGGATGGAACACATTTTTCGTAAGCACTGGGCAATACTTCTAGAAAATCCTCACTTGAAACCCTCCCTTAATACTGTACCCAAGATCTTTTACAGAAAGGCCCACAATGTAAAAAGCCAGGTAGCCCCTAGTAAGGTCAAATCAAACAACAAACCTACAGGCCCTTCTTTAATCCTCTTGGCTATCCGAGGGATGTATCGGTGCTGGAAACGTAGGTGTCTTACATGCAAGCACATTCAACACAGACAGGGAGATTTTACTATCGAGGGTAAAACATACATACTGAAGGATTTTTATAGTTGTTCCTCTTAGTTTGTTATTTATTACCTCTCTAGTCCATGTGGCCTGCCATACATGGGATGCACCATTAGAACTATTAGATAAAGATTCGGTGAGCATCACCTCTCAGTTGAAGACGGCATCAATAGGTTGAGTGTCCCTAAGCACTTTTTGGCTTTTCAGCTAAAATCATTGGCCAATCTCAGAGTTTGGGTAATTGAATTAATATCTCAGGGTCTCCCAAAAGCAAAACATCCCATTGAAAGGGAGATATTCTGGATTTATACTCTGGATACCATGGTCGTGGGAGGGCTCAGTGAGGTGTGGGACATCTATGCCATTCTTTAACATACACTTAATACACATACCCATGTTTCAAAGCTTATCCACGTGCATTTGTGTTTTTAGTAATTCTATGGTCTTTGTGTATTATCTATAATTTTAGCAGAATTCTGTTATTATGCCTTCATCATCCTCTATATATTTATATATTAAAAGTGTCATCCTTTCCATTCTTAGCCCATAATTTTGGTAGGAAATGGTTATTTTATCTCATTCTAGTGGTACCCCCGTGAGGGCTGCTGATTGACTCTATACCCCACTGGCTACCCCGACTCTGCAGATCCTCTCTTACCTCTGACACCTTGGGTTCCATTCTGTAATGGGATGTTATCAATGAGAAACTCACACACTGAACCACTGTCACTGAACCACTCAGAAAGTTTACTAGAGTGAATATTAAACGCAATGAACAATGTGATTAAACACAAACAATAAATGACAGTTGATAACAATCAATGTAGATATGAAAACTGTGCATTCAATAATCACCGTAGGAAGTATATGTAGACAGGTGTACAATGGGACAAGTGTTCAATATTCTCCAAAACCTATATTAAACACCTTCCCACTGAGGCCTCAATACACACACCTAATCACAATATAATGTTACTTACATTCAATAATACAATGCAATATTTAACCTGTACTCAAGGGCTCCACATAGGTTGTAATTCAATGTTCAAACTACAAAATAGAACCGTGATGCTTTGCAAAAGATGATAAAAGTTCCTTGACTCCAGATATCTTCAGCTAGCCTGTAGTTTAAACTGCAGTATTTGTAATCCAACAGGGAAACAGAAAGAAAGCAAACTGTAGAATAAATGGTACGTTGAAAACTGTTTAACTGAAGAAATATGGCACTTGTAACTTCCTCCTTATGTGTGAGTGTAATACAGTACTGACCTTACAGCACAGGGAATAACAAACCCCAGAGTTCAGTTGTATGTGGCCTGCGAATAAGCAGAATGACTTCTGTGGAACTACAAGTCTCACCAGCAGTCTGTAAATAACTCACTCAGCAAACAGTGCACTTTACTGAAATGGGCAAGTGCCACAGTAGACTCAGAGGCTGTGAGGCTCCGTCCACACTCCCCTCCTGATGTCTCAGTCTGATGAAAAGATGATGCCGCCGCGCTGTACCGCTCCTTTGGATGGCTGAAATGCAGGAAACCTCCAGATGCCCTGGTTCTGCAAACCGATCTGCTTCCTAGGCCAGCAGGGCTGTACTTTGAAGCACCTCAGAGGCTGGCAATCCTGGTCCACACTGTATAGGCCGCAGTCTCCTGGTCACACACACAGACCTCCTGCTGGCGTCCAGAGAGGCCGAAAGATGGCCGCGCTGTTCTTTTTATTACTGCTCCCAGCATGCAGTGCTGCAAGCTTTGCATTGTCTGTATTCTATTCCAGGGCTGTTCCAGCTAACAGAGTCACTTCCTCCTCCAAACTTCATCTCCCACAATGCTTTGCAGCGCTGCTTCTCAGGAATTAAAAGAGAGACCTAACAGCATTAAAAGGACACTAGAGGGAGCCAAACTCATTTGCAACCATAACTACTGTAACGCCTTATATTAGCAAACCCTTGGCTACATCATTATCCAGCATATAAGCCTCACTTTTCCAGATTTGCAGTGATATCACTTACTATTTCATATATATATACTCTGTGACTCATATTTCATATATACATTTTATTTGTTTTAATCAGCAGTGACTAAACCTGTCTCTAACTTTTTATCTCTATAGCCACCTTGTAGTGTTATTGTATAGTTCTACTCCTTAATGCCATATGGAGATATATGAATATACATATATGTTTTCATTATTATTGTACTTTGATTTTAATTCCATCTTTTTTTACTTTGTTTACAAAGGTCCTTTTGTCAGAAACCATGAATAAAAAATACCTTGGGATGTTTGCTTTCCAAAATGTAGCCATTTTGTGGGTGTTTCCACTGTCCTCGTGCTTCAGGGCCTCTAAAAATGTAATAGGTAGTTATTTATGCATAATTTATGCTCCTTGAAAGCCCAAAGGTGTTCCTTGGATTTTGTGTCCCTATATGTACGTAGGCTGTGAAAAAGTCTGTGGTATGTGGTATCTCATACTCAGGAGGCATAGCAGAATGGGTTTAAATGTGTAAATATAAGTATTTATAAGTAATTTATTTATAATAATTTATTATATATAAGTAAAGTATTTATAGTAATTATAAGTATGCCTATGCTGTGTGTGAGAAAGGGCTTAATAAAATGACAACTTTGTGGAAAAAAACAACAAATGTTATTTAATTTCTACATTTTTCAAAAGATTGTAACAAAATTACATCTTCAAAAAACTCATCATGCCTCTACTTTCCAAAAAAGGGGTCATTTGTGAGGTATTTGTACTGTCCCTCCCTTTAGAATGTAAGCTCTACGAGCAGGGCCCTCCTGTCCCTTCTGTTTTGAACTGCATCATATTTGTGCTGTCCCCCCTCTACATTGTAAAGCGCTGCGTAAATTGTTGGCGCTAAAAATTGTGTATAATAATAATAATTTTAGGGCCTCCAGAAATTTGATAGGCATAGGCAGTCAGTACATCAGGATTGATCAAATTTAAAATATATATATATACCATAGTTTGTAGACTCTATAAAATATTTTTACCAAAGAAATGTAGCAGTGTACACATTGGGCTAATAACTTTAGGAATGTATAAAAAAACAGCCAGTTAACAGAGGTCAAGGCCTGGTGGTGTAATCTGGGAAGGTGTTAAATGTTTGGCACAGACCCTGCCATATGGTCTTTCCCTCCTGTGCTTAAGCCTTAGTAGGATGGTGTAGAAATATCCCTCTCCCCTAAAGATAGGACACAGGGATTAAATGCTTTAGGAGTCTCCACTCCTAGAAGGTCCCCGAAGATGCTTGCAGGAGGTAAAGGATTCAGAATTGAGAAAGCAACTGTAGATTTACCCTACAAGAGAGATAATAAGAGACTGGTTGTGTGAGATGTTAACAGAAGAGCCCTCTTGGCATTCCTGCCTTTAAAATCTATAAACAGAACTAGAACCTTGATCTTTATTGAGCCAAAGCCCTAAGTATCATCCAGCCAGCATAGTCTGCATGTACAGGGAGATTAGAAAGTTGCATAACAGACTGGCATTTACTGCATGTTGACAGTTTGTTTTAGGCATCTTGTGTTACCTCGCACTTCTTCTCAGTCTGCAAAAAATCTAAATAAAGTAATTTGAAAAGAGACTGGTGCTCATCCTTTGTTTACTGTGACGGAGAAGAAAAGCAATGAGATAAATCTCCTTGTGACCTTTTTGACATGTAAGTGTGCTTAGGACAATCACAATGTGACCTATTTTGCCATTTAGTGGTCATTAGTAATGGATTTACACTATTCATAAAATGTTTGTTCTACAAACAAACAGAATAAACCAATGACACTGAATTCAGAGAATATTATGGGTATTCCAAAGGCAGAGAACATCAGAAGCTGTTTCCTTTTGGACAGAACACAGCTGAACAAGTGGCCAGGAAAGGGGATAAAGGGTGATGAGTCACTGTTCTGACTGATTCATTATGTTTTTCATGTCAGCTTGGGCTTTTGAGCTATGTAAGTAACAGGCTTTATTCAACAGAGGAGCAAAGCCTGGAAAACATTAAAGGGAGCCAAGGTCTCCACCTCCTGGTTGGATCTGAAAATCCAAGATAGTAATATGCTATATTTTAAATTTACTTCGCTGACCAAAACATTAAAATACATTCTTGCAATTTGTGTTTTAGTCCTGATCATACTAAAAAGTGAAAAGAAAATTTATATAAAACAACTATTGTTTTACCTACTAATGTTTTTCTACTGAATGGTTTACAGTTAGAAGACTGCCAACAGTTAAAAATTCACGTTAACTTACACAACTGTTATCTTCTCCTGGGTGCTATTTGCTGGATTGTAGATCATGTTAAATTAAGTGAACTATGAAAACATCTGGAAATTGTAATTTGTTTAAGCACTGACATTATTTATCATCTTGAAAGAACATTTAAAAAATAAAAGTGTTATAATTTCACTAGTCATGACTTGAACATCAGTAGGTTGTGAGAATGAATGCCTTTTTTTTTCCAGCTAGTAGTAAACGGCCAAGAATTTATCATACAAGGCAACTGCATAGGGAGCAGTTTCATTCTAAATTGATTTTTTTCTGGAAATAAATACTGTAACAATGCTTAAATGTATGGGAAAAACTCAGCGCAAGATACTTTCTAGCTTTTTCTACATAATTTTAAAGGAATCTATTCACACAAAAATATATTAGGTAAAGGTGAAATCTGGTGGGTTGCATCATCTGCTGGTTTCTTATATCTCTTGGGGACTTTGGGGAGTTTTGGGTGTTCCTGCTAACATTGTGTGGGCCTAGACACATCATCTGCTGGTTTCTTCTAACCATTCACAGCAATTGTACATATGGTAGTTCTGTATATTCTGGAATGTAACTCTGAAGCCAGCAGTAAACACAAAGCACAACCTTATGGCTTCTATGATTTTTAAAATTAATGTATTGTGAAAAAAACAAACAAACATGTTGTTCTGTCACAAATCATCTAAGGAGGAACTTCACCTTCCCCCTATATATTTTTTTTTCTTACTAAATTCCCACTTAGATGATGCAGGGTTGCCTTTGATTCAGATACTTACCCACCCAGTGGATCCAGGCTTGTCCTGCTACAATCTGCTTCTCTGCTGCCACAGCTTGGAACCTGCCCCGCCATTGTCCTTTGTGGCACTTTTGGGAGGTGACTGTCTCTTCTTAGTTTAGGCAGCCACCTCCTGATGGTGTGCTGCCAGGCCTGCTGAATCCATCTTCATGAATTGAAGTCGATGCCTCATTGGCTGTTGCTTCCAAGAAGCACCAGGAGCACAGGATGTCACTCTCCCTTGGGCAAGAGTGAAGGATGGAGGCAAGCCGGAATATGAAAAATAGATAATAACTGTAAAAATAAAAAAATACAAAGGGGATTTTCATGTAGAGGACGAAGGGGGGTGGAGAGGAAGAAAGTTCATTTTCAGGGGAAAGGTTTGCTTTAAATCATATTAATGTACGCACATATGTTGTAATATACTGTACAGTATATGTCAGTTTTTCATAACTCTAATGATCTGCTTTATTTTCTAGTTTAAAAGTCATTGACATGAACATTCCTTTCCTGAAATCTATGTGTAAACTTTGCATTAATGCAAGTTCGTTGTTGTTATTACTGAGTTAACTAGGCAACAAACAAAGGGAAATTTTTGAATACGTAAAACATCCTGTGTGAATACAGATGGTTATTATAAATAGCTGAATATTCACATCTACACATTCTTTTAACATTAGATACAACAGATCCCACCTGTCTAGTTTTGTACTTACTTTAAGGGCTAAACAAAGTGTTACAACCCAATATAAGCCTTCCAGGATATGAGGACAGCCAGTGCTGACTTGTTTTTTTTAAGGTACAAGCCTTGCCACAGCGAGGTAAGGAAGTCCTGTGCAAGCTCTGGGTCATTATAGTCAGAGCTTACACAGGGTTAGGGGCTTTCTCCCTACTTCCATTTGGTAGCACTGACCCAATCACCAAGCACCAGAACTATTACATGAGGGGATGAGGATTAAGTCACATACTCCTCCATACTCCATACATTACTCTTGCAATCTTAATAGAATGGAAGTATGTATGTTTTGGTATCCAATATTCATAAATTCTCCTCGCATGTGTGGATGATGGATGCTCTGTGCTACACACCTTTTTAAATCTTGGTGCAGATTTTGATTGAGTTCAAGGGGGGAAAAGAAATTGCACAGAGCCTACAGCTGGCAGTGGGGAGGGGGTGAATTAGAATACAAGAGACGGTATTGCATACAGAATGGGGAGAATGGAGGCAAGCGTATAGGGAAAGAGGGTCAACACAAGCGTGTAGAGTGTTTAGTGTTTTACGCACTGATGAAGTGCTGGGGTCCTAATAAAAAGACTATAAAAGATTATATCCACAATGGAGTGGGATCTGCTGAGTGAACAATGAAGGTAATTCAATAAAGCATTTACAATGCTTTTCTGACAGTGGTGTCCTTTTAAAACAATCTGTGCCTAATTCATGGAAGCACTCTGCCTAGGTTTACACTGAGTGCAGGAACGAAATTGTGAGAGTTCAGCTGAACTCGCACAATTTCATTCCCGCATGTCAGTCCCAATTTCGGGGATGATTTCAGAGACATCTGTGCGTGTTTCTGCACAGATGCCAATGGAAATCGCACCTTGAAATCGCCAAAAGTAGTACAGAAACTACTTTTGGAAATCGGCGAGAGTTCAGCTGAACTCGCACGATTTCATTCCCGCATGTCATTTCCGATTTCGGGGACGATTTCAGAGACATCTGTTCGGGATTTCTGCACAGGTGTCAATAGAAATTGCACCCCGAAATCGCCAAAAGTAGTACAGAAACTACTTTGAGAAATTGGTGTCGGCAATTGCACCAATGTAAACCAGGGCTCTAACATTTTTGGTAAGGTTTCAACATGTGCAACAGATTCAATTAATTCTTATTACCACCACTTTAACCACTTATGGACCGCCCGCCGTAGTTTTACATCGGCTGTTTGAAGGAGGATATTGTTGTTATGGCAGCAGCTAGCTGCCATAACCCCGGTATCCTCTTCTTCACCGGGTGGTCCGCTACAAGATAAAAGTGGTCTCTGCGGCGGATCCGCCGCGAGTTCACTTTTATCGGTGGTGGGAGAGGGCTCCCGCCGCGATCCGGTGCCCTCCGCCGCTTACCAGAGCTATCGGCAGCGGCGGAGGCGATCACATTTTGTCTTCTGTCAGGTATGGAGAGGAGTGAGGGGAAGATGGCCCCCACCCGTCTCCATACAATTGTTGGGCAGAAGGGACGTCAAAACGTCACTTTTGCCCACAGCTCTTAAAGGGCCATTTTTTTTTTAATGACAATTTTTTTTCATTGCATTTTAGTGTAAATATGAGATCTGAGGTCTTTTTGACCCCAGATCTCATATTTAAGAGGTCCTGTCATGCTTTTTTTTATTACAAGGGATGTTTACATTCCTTGTAATAGGAATAAAAGTGATTTAAAAAAAAAAAAAAAACAGTGTAAATATAAAAAATAAAAGGTAAAATAAATAAGAAAAAAAAAAAATTTTTAACGCGCCCCGTCCCGACGAGCTTGCGTGCAGAAGCGAACATACGTGAGTAGCGCCCGCATATGAAAACGGTGTTCAAACCACACATGTGAGGTATCGCCGCGATTGGTAGAGCGAGAGCAATAATTCTAGCCCTAGACTATCTCTGTAACTCAAAACATGCAACTTCTAGAATTTTTTAAACTTCGCCTATGGAGATTTTTAAGGGTAAAAGTTTGTTGCCATTCCACGAGCGGGCGCAATTTTGAAGTGTGACATGTTGGGTATTGTAACGACACCCTGAGTATGAAAAGGGTTAAAGCCGTTTAGGACATTCCATTTCCGAACACAAAGGCAGCTACCGAACACTCCAATCAGCCGAACAAGAAACCCATATGAATAATTCTTCCCCCCCAAGTACAAGACGAGGCCCCTGTACGGAGGGTCAAACAGGAATCAGGCTCTTTATTAGAACCAAAATTATAAGTCTTTATATAAAGTTAAAGAGGAGGTTCCCCCTCCTGCTCATATTACCCTAACAATACAACTGTAACCAGAAACCTAATTAACATGAGCTAGTTTACTTAATCATTTACCCAGACTAGGTGACTCAGTGACATGACTTTTAGGACAGACTTGTGGTCACCGAGCTTCACACATTAGTATAATCACAGGACACCTTCTCACAATAGCAGGGGCTAATTACAATTAACAATACAAACAGTGACCCCCCCCCCCCTCAGCCTAGTAGGTAACAAACTATAGTAGGAGTAGACTGTCCTGCTCCTACCCAGTTGTAGAGGCCAAAGTGATCAGCTGTCTCAACTTTCACAATATAAAAAAAATTGGGCTAACTTTACTGTTGTCTTATTTTTTAATTAAAAAAAGTGTATATTTTCCAAAAAAAGTGAGCTTGTAAAACCGCTGCGCAAATACGGTGTGACAGAAAGTATTGCAACGACCGCCATTTTATTCTCTAGGGTGTTAGAAAAAAAAGTATAAGGTTTGGGGGTTCTAAGTAATTTTCTAGCAAAAAAACCCTTTTTTTTAACTTGTAAACAACAAATCTCAGAAAGAGGCTCGATCCTTAAGTGGTTAAGAACTTGTCACATTGGCTGCAACAGATTCAGAAAAAATGCTCTCACTTTTCAGAATAAGAAACTGGTGGCAATTAAGACCAACTCTGAGCTGGCATGCAGATAAACGAGTCATGAATGTGGCAGCTTTCCACGCATTGCTGTCACAACTTACCTCACACTGGAGCTGCCATTCACCTCTTCTCAGGTGCTAGCCGTGTGGAGCAGTTTTGTAGAGAGAAAGGGGGAGCGAGGGAACACAGTCACTGTGCCACAGCTGCTGAAGTAAAGTCTTCCACCCCCCAAGACACAGAAGACACTGTGATTGACTACAGAGCAGCCTGGGAAAAGAAAGATCAAGGGAAAGAAGGGCAGCTCCTGGAAGTCCCAGAGAGATGAATGAAGTGGCAACCTCAGCCTGGACTCCGACCAGGCCATACCCCCTGGGCAATCCCTGGGGAGGTCCGCCCAGATGGTAGCTGAGCAGCTGTTAAATATTCTGGAACCCTGGAGAGATTGTGTTTCTTGGGGGGGGGTATCCCAAGTCTCAGGGGGCTATTGCCCCTGAGGCAGCCTGTGGACTGTGTTTATATTCTGTGAGGTCTCAGCTATGGCAGGACTGAGGACATGGACATGATCTGGAGCTGGCTGTAGGACTTCACCGCAAGGAATCTAGTCTGGAGAAAGGATTGCCTCCCTTTTAGAGGAAGCTGGAATGAGGCAGCTGTCCTGGGTACTTATGAGTAATGACCCTGAATTGTCCACTGGTGACTGTGTGCTTTTGGGATATAAGTGCCAGTGGGAGCTTTGAACTGAGACATCTCTCATAGGGTCTCAAATTACTGGTCATTCCCCTAGTCCTCAGCAGAATGCATAGTTGCCAACAGTCCCGATTTGCCCGGAAATCAGACCAATGTCCTGGTCTGAGCCAGTCTCAGGCAAAATTCAGAAAATCCGCCTCTCTCACGGACCTCGGGACATTACAGATTTCTGGGGGCATGGCGGGGGTGTGGCGGATGTGGGAGCAGGAGCACTTGGAGATGCAGCCCGGCCAATGTCAGAGTGAGAGCTAGCAGCACTGCTTGGTGAGCCTGTGGATGGTGAACAGAGCTCGGCTTCTCACTGGGTGTACTGATGAGACTGCTCTGATAGATTGCACTGACTGCAATGATGAGACTGCTCTTATAGACTGTCCTGATGAGACTGCACTGAAGAGACTGCGCTTATAGACTGCTCTGATGAGACTGTACTTATGAAACCGCTCTGATAAGACTGCACTGATAAGACTGCTCTGATAAGATTGCTCTGATGAGACTGCACTAATGAGACTGCTCTGATGAGCCTGCACTGATGTGACTGCTCTGATAGACTGCACTGATGAGACAGTTCTAATGAGACTGCTCTGATGAGACTGCACTGATGAGAATGCTATGATAGACTGCACTAATGAGACTGCTTTGATGAGACTGCACTGATGAGACTGCTCTGATAGACTGCTCTGATGAGACTGCACAGATGAGATTGCTCTAAAAGACTGCACTGATGAGACTGCTCTGATGAGACTGCACTGATGAGACTGCTCTGATGAGGCTGCACTGATAGACTGCACTGATGGACTTCACTGATGAGACTGCTCTGATGAGACTGCTCTGATAGACTACACTGATGAGACTGCACTGATGAGGCTGCTTTGATGAGACTGCTCTGATGAGGCTGCACTGATGAGACAGCAATGATGGGCACTTATGAGACTGCACTGATGAGGCTGCACTGATGGGCACTGATGAGACTGCACTGATAAGCTGCACTGCTGAGACTGCACTGATGGGCACTGATGAGATTGCCCTGATAGTAAAGGGGGGCTCTGATGTTACAGGGGGACTTTAAAGGTAAAGGTTTTTTTATCCAGCAGTCACTGGACAGTGAGAAAAAGGGTTTAAAACTGCACTGGCCAATTTCTCACAGCCAGGACAGTGCTACATGTTAGCTAACAGCACTCTTTTATTTCTATCTTTTAGACTTTTAGATAGAAGTAAGAAAATGCTGTTAGCTGACAAAGATCTCCTTTTTTCATGTAGCACTATCCTGACTGTGAGAAATTGGGAAGTGCAGTTTTATACTCAGTTTTCACAGTCACTCCTAGCTGACACACTCGCTAAGGCCACTTTCACACAGCGGGTCCAACCAGGTCTGCCTGTCAGTTTTTGCAGGTGGACCTGATGGGAAGGTCCATGCATCCCTATGGACAGGCAGATGTAAATAAACTATATTTAACCACACCCCTTTAAGCCACGCCCAAAATTTAGGGTCATTTAAACCATGACCATTTTTGCCATAACTTGCTGAGTGGATGGACCCATAAAATGGATGCTCCGCCCCAAATAACATATTGTTCCTCCTATACTAGTTTTCTGCAAAAAAAGTTTCCCAAAATTTTTTTTTAGAAATGTTGGCAACTATGAAAATGTTAAACCAAATTGTACACACGCTGCGCTTATCAAAATAAAAAATAAGAAATTTCCACTAAAATACTAATAAAGTGATATTGTGCTTAACATGTACAAAATCTATTAATAACTATTAATACTATACTATACGTTAATGTGCAATAAATTTCAATGAATGAATAAATAGGTAAAAGTGCTCCAATAAGCCTGTGTATTGCAAATATTCCACAAAGCTTGTGCAATTTTCAAACATTAATAGCTAATTCAACACAAACATCCATGCGATTTAATGTTGCATCCAAGCATATCAGTACTGCATCTATGCAATATGGTGTTAGTGCAATGTTCGAACAATAAAAAGTTAAAAGATACAAAAAAAGCATCCATGCGATTTGGTGCTACATCCATGTGATTCTATTCAATTCAGTGCTGTGTTGCTGTGCAATGATTAAATGAACAGTCCGATTTAGTGTTGCATCCATGCATTTCAGTGCTGCATCTATGCAATATGGTGTTAGTGCAATGTTCAAACAATAAAAAGTTAAAAAATACAAAAAACCGCATCCATGCGATTTGGTGTTGCATCCATGTGATTCTATGCAATTCAGTGCTGTGTTGCTGTGCAATGATCAAATTAACAGTCCACAGATCTTCCACAATCCATTCATGTGTTATGGTGAACACAAACTAAAGTGCTATGCGCTCATACAAGTGCTCCCCCCCAGGTGATAGCCCCTCACCTTAGGGCGTGTGACCTTGCAATTAAGCTTGGTCAGAATGCGCCTTAGAACCTCTCTGGGTTTGATGTTATATGCAGGGTCCTGGATAGATTTGCACTGGTGCCTCTGTTCCTCACAGCAGTCCCGTTTGTACCTTAATATATCAACATAAAAAGGAGTTCATGGTGCAGTATGTACTAAATTTATTAAAATCATAAACAAATCCCGCAATGGGTACTCACAGTAACAAGGCGCTTAAGGGCGCCGCACTAAAACAGCAGAGACGAACGGCAACAGCGGCCGGTATGGGGTGGCGTGCTAATCTGTCCCAACAGGTTGTATGTATAACGTTCCGTCCTGTCCCCTTCACCTACACGTGTTCGATAAAAGGGGTATTTCGTATCTTCATCAGGGGGAGAATTATGAAAATGTTGATGTGAGAGTTTAAAAAAAGTTGTCCCTCTGTAACTGGTCAGAAGTTGCCTCATGGTCCCCAACCCTGAGGTTTTAGCCTGTCAGAAAGCCACCTCCTGGTCCAGCTGTGAGGGTATTGACTATTCAATATTCACATTTACTTAAAGAGGTTGTAAACCTCAGAAAAAAAGAAACAAAACAAAAAAACCCTGCATGACAAAGGCATAATGAGCTAGTATGCATCACATACAAGCCCATTATGAAATACTTACCTTAGAACGATGCCCTGCAGTGCTGTGCACACTCCGCTCCCACGGCCGACATCTTTCACTGGAGTTACTCCCCGGTTCACGGGCTCCAGCACTGTGATTGGCCGAAGCCCTGATGATGTCAGTCCGCGTGGGTGCCGCCAGTCACGGCACGGGTACTGAAGAAATGGCAGGAGCGGGCTGTTTCTTCAGTGCACATGCGCCAGTGATGTCGGCAGCAACGCATATAGTGAATATCTCCTAAGTTTAGGAGATATTTACAGTACCTACAGGTAAGCCTTATTATAGGTTTACCTGTAGGTACAAGTGGTGTAACAGAGTTTACAACCACTTTAAGTAGATTGTCCTCTAACTGCTAATTGCTAATCGTTTTGAAGTGTCCCAGACTCCAATGCTCTAATACCTCTCCTGTTACAAGTTCTACAAGCCATAAATTACAAAAAGAAAACCCCTAGATTAGTAGAGCCAGGGTGAACCATGAGATAATCCAATTCCAAGTGATTTCCTCTCCTAAGTTTCCACTGGTTATTGGTTACCCTTGGTTACAAAGGCACAACCCCTCTTTTGATTGGCTCCGTGCTGAGGTTCTCTCCTGGTCACCACAATGCAGTGAAACATGCTTCCGGAAGGTAGCCAAGGTCCTGTGTACCTCTTCACTCTCCTCCCTGCCAGAGGAGTACCGTGATTTTAGCGATGTCTTTGACAAAGGTCAAGCCGGTAGTTTGCCTCCACACCGGCCGCATGATTGCGCAATTGACCTTCAACCTGGTGCCACTCCCACTCGTGGCCGGGTTTACCCTTTGACGGTCTCGGAGGATAAAGCCATGGAGGAGTAAGTTGCAGATGCACTTTCTCTGGGTTTTATCTGCAAATCCTCGTCTCCTGCTGGTGCTGGTTTCTTCTTTGTGAAGAAGAGGAGCGGTGAACTGAGACCTTGTATTGATTATAGGGGTTTCAATCGTTTCACAATTAAGAATGTCTAACCGATCCCGTTGATTACAGAGTTATTTGACCGCCTAAAGGGAGCCATGGTTTTCACTAAGCTTGATCTGAGAGGGGCTTACAATCTCGTGAGGATTAAGGAGGGCGACGAGTGGAAAACTGTGTTTAATACCAGAACAGGCCATTATGAGTAACTTGTAATGCTTTTTGGCCTTTGTAACTCCCCGGCAGTTTTCCAGGACTTTATTAACAATGTCCTCCGAGATTTGTTGCAGTTATGTGTGGTGGTCCCTGGAGAGCCACCACACAGATGTCTGCTGTGTGCTTCAGAAATTAAGAGAGAACAATCTCTATTGTAAACTGGAGAAGTGTGAGTTCCATCGGGAACAGGTTAAATTCCTGGGCTATGTCATTTCCACTGCTGGTTTTTCGATGGACCCAGAGAAACTTTCAGCAGTCCTACAGTGGCTTCGACCCGTGGGGTTACATCCTCTGCAGCGTTTCCTGGGTTTTGCCAATTATTATCGGAAGTTTTTTCGTAACTTCTCGTTTCTGGTCAAGCCCCTGACCGATATGACCAGAAAGAACGGTAACCCACAGAGTTGGTCTCCAGGGTCCATTAAGGCCTTTGAAAGTCTCAAGGCTGCCTTTGTTTCTGCTCCTGTGTTGGCACATCCTGATCCTACGTTACCTTTTATCTTTGAGGTTGATGCTTCTGAGACTGGTGTTGGTGCCCTTCTGTCTCCACGTCCTACCTCTGAGAGTGCTATGCATCCTTGTGATTACTTTTCCAAGAAATTTTCACCTGCCGAGTGCAATTACGAGATTGGTGACAGATTGCTGTTGGCAATCATTTTAGCCCTGAAAGAATGGAGACATCTCCTCGAAGGTACCACTGTGCCGGTTCTCATTCTTACTGACCATAAGAATAAACGCCTCTCTCCCAGAAAGGTGCGATGGGCTCTTTTCTTGTCAAGTTTCAATTACATTGTCTCATTCTTACCCGGTACTAAAAATGTAAGGGCTGACGCCTTGTCAAAACAATTTTCCTCCACTTACAAGTTGGAGTCGGTTCCGGTTCCTATAATTCCTCCTGAACGTATTCTGGCTACGGTTCGCACCAGTCTTACTTCTCCTTCGGGTGACAAAATTCTTGCTGCTCAGGTCCATGCTCCTCCTGAGAAACCTTGTGACTGCTGCTTTGTACCAGAGTGTCTCCGTGCTGCCGTGCTCCAGACTTACCATTCTCCCAAGGCAGCTGGCCACCCTGGTAAGAATCAACTAGTTTGGGCCATTTCCCAAGAATTCTGGTGGCCTAGTCTACGTGCTGATGTGACTGCCTTTGTAGCTGCCTGTTCCCTGTGTGCTCAGAGTAAGACTCCACAACACCTTCCAGTGGGCCTCCTACAACCCATACCCAATGGAGAGAGGCCCTGGACCCACCTGTCTATGGATTTCATTGTGGAGTTGCCCAACTCCCAAGGCAACACAGTTATCCTTATGGTGGTTGACCGCTTCTCAAAGATGTGTCATTGTATTCCACTTAAGAAGTTGCCCACTTCTAAGGAACTGGCTTCCATTTTTGCTCGGGAGATCTTTCGCTTACATTGGCTACCCAAGGTGATTGTCTCGGAGAGGGGTAGTCAGTTTGTGTCCCAGTTCTGGCGAGCCTTTTGTGCACCAATGGGAATTCAGCTTACATTCTCCTCTGCACATCACCCGCAGTCTAATGGGGCCGCAGAACGAGCCAATCAGTCCTTGGTGCAATTCCTATTTTGCTATATTTCTGACCATCACAACAACTGGTCAGTCCTATTACCATGGGCAGAGTTTGCTCACAACAGTGCCTTTAATTCTGCTTCCCAATTGTCTCAGTTTATGGAGAATTAAGGGTTCCAACTGTCCATGTTGCCTGACTCGTTTGTTACGCAGAGTATTACTGCGCTAGAGGAACATCTCCGTGGTCTTCGTTCCACTTGGGCACAAGTCCAGGAGGCTTTACTCCATGCTAATGGTAGGTACAGACTCCATGCTGACCGTAGACCTGCCTGCTCCTTCCTACCAGGTTGGGGACAGGGTCCGGTTGTCATCTCGCAACCTCCGACTTCGTGTTCCCTCACTGAAGTTAGTACCTCGGTTTATTGGGCCTTTCCGTATCCTTCGCAGGATTAACCCAGTGACTTACGCGTTGGACCTTCCTCCTAGTATGCGCATCTCAAATGTGTTTGATGTCTCCTTATTGAAACCGTTGGTCTGCAACCGCTTTACCACCTTGGTGCCACGTCCTCACCCTATACAGGTTGAGAACCATGAGGAGTATGAGGTACAATCCATTGTTGACTCCCGTAGGTTCCATGGGCGCATACAGTACCTGGTGCATTGGAAGAGGTACGGTCCGGAGGAACGCTCCTGGGTCTCATCCTCGGACGTACATGCTCCTGCCCTCCTCCGTGATTTCCATAGACATTTTCACTTCAAGCCTGGTTGTCCCCTGAGGGGGAGAGGTCATTGAGCGTTGAGGAGGGGGGTACTGTCAGGGCTGGCTCAGCCCTTCCTTCTCTGAGCTGGCCACTCAGCTGTCAACTAATTGCCAACTCTCATCTCTCTCCACAGTTAACCAGCTGTTGTGGATCTGCTCATCAGTCCCGCCTACTTAAAGATCTCCAGCTCACTTCATTCCTGCCTTCGCCTTGGTCAACTCAGAAGCAATCATCTCCTGCGTACCTGTTTAAAGACTGGCTTTGCTGACATCCCTTCTGACTCCTTATCCTGCTTGCTGCTCCTCTACCTGGATCCCTGACTTCTGGCCTGGCTGATTACCCGATCTGGTTACTGAACTCTGGCTTGGCTGATTACCCGATCTGGTTACTGAACTCTGACTTGGCTGACTACTCGATCTGGTCACTGGACTCTGGCTATGCTTTGACTACGCTTACTCTATTTACCTTTTTATTTTTATTAATAAACAAGTGTGATTTTACTGTACTTCTGTCTCGGTCTGGTTCATGGTTTCTGACACATATCCAGAGGTTGTCTTTGGGAAATAGACGTATGAGTGCTGCCAGCATTGCTGCAGAGGTTGAAGGGGTGGGGGGTCATCCTGTCAGTACTCTGACCATACGCCGCTCACTGCATCAAATTGGTCTGCATGGCTGTCGTCCCAGAATGAAGCCTCTTCTAAAGATGATGCACAAGAAAGCCCGCAAACAGTTTGCTGAAGACAAGAAGACTAAGGACATGGATTACTAGAACCATGTCCTGTGGTCTGATGAGACCAAGATAAACTTATTTGGCTCAGATGGTGTCAAGCATGTGTGGCAGCAACCAGATGAGGAGTACAAAGACAAGTGTGTCTTGATTACAGTCAAGCATGATGGTGGGAGTGTCATGGTCTGGGACTACATGATTGCTGTCGGCACTGGGGAGCTACAGTTTATTGAGGGAACCATGAATGCCAACATGTATTGTGGAATACTGAAGCAGAGCATGACCCCTTTTCTTTAGAGACTGGGCAGCAGGGCAGAATTCCAACATGATAACGACCCCAAACACACCTCCAAGACAACTGCTGCTTTCTTAAAGAAGCTGAGGGTAAAGGGGATGGACACCAAAGAAAATGCGTGATGTAACAAAAAGTCTTAAAACAGAACTTCACCCAAAAGGGCAAGTTCTGCTTGTCTGCCTCCTCCACCCCCATACCATATTTGGTCCCTTTTTTTTGGGAGGGGGGGCAAGTTTCTGGTTTTGACATTTACCCACTTCCTGTCGGATCGCAGAGGCAAAATTCAGGCCCCCCTGCTTCCCCCTGCAGCATTCTGGGACACGTCACAGGTCCCAGAAAGCTGCAGGACCATTTACAAAGCACAGCGCAGAGCACAGTGGGAAGCCCTTGCAGCCAGTTTCCCAAGGTAAACATGGTGCCATCTGGACCCAAAGACGGCCAAAGAGCCAACTCGAGTGCGGACAGCTCTGGATCCCTGAACAGGTAAGTGTCCTATTATTAAAAGTCAGCAGCTACAGTATATGTAGCTGCTGACTTCAGTTTTTTTTTACTTTCAGGGTGAAGAACTGCTTTAAATAATTATAGCTCCAGCTTCTATTAAAGATAAAAAAAGTTATATTGCTTTATTGTGTCCTTTGTTATTTTCGCAACACACTGTTGTTTGTGAATGCTGGATTTTTTTGTTTTAAATTAGAAACAGTTGGGGAAATTAATAATTATTGTCGTACTCATTTTGTTTACAGAATATAAATTAGCAGAAAACGGATTGAGCAAAGGCTAATCCATTCAATGTGAAAGACTGCTACCCTGAAGGGGAATCCTATCAACCCTCAACACAGCTGCCGAAACCTCATATCATTCTAATGCTCTCCCAACTGAGCTATTTTGGACTGTTTATAGAGCAGTCAGAATTATGTTCATATAGGAGCTGATTCAACATCTGCTTTAATAACCTATGAACTGTTAAGGATTTATCCAACAAGAAAATATTTTTAGTACCGTGTCTTCTGGTTTTAACAAAACCTTAAACATGTAAACAAAGCATTATAAAAAACAGAATCTTGACGTATGACACAGAAATTCCAAAATTTAATTTCACATCTTTGGCCATTGATTAGTGTTGTAATACTAGTGATATTATAGGCAGGTGCATCTACTTTCACCAGAACAGGTGGCGCTCTCCTGCAACTGTTGTTGGAGGAAGTCATGAGAAACAGGGTTTCTCTATAGTTTCTTGGGTCACTGGGGAAGCTATCCTATTGGATGTTGCTGCCTATGTGACTCCAGCAGCCATTTTGTGTCAGGCAGAGTCTATTTAAGGCCCAGGCTCTTGGGTTTGGCATGTGAGTGGCACATATCTGATGAAGGGGTCCTGCATGGCTCCGAAATGTTGCAATCTGCTGTAACGATGTGGCCGCTGGTTAAAGCTTTGGACCCATTCTAAGAGATCCTTGGTGTGCTGGTGACATTTTCTTTCTCTGTTTTATGTAAGTGTGTAGCTTAGACACCTACAATATAATTGACTGGGAATAGCAGCTAAAGGGATAGACATATTACCCTTTTAGTTTCAGAACAGCCTTGAATGTACTACTCAGATAAATAGCAATCCTGTATTGGAATAGGTGGACCTCAATGTCTTCTAGATGGCACCTTCAGAAATCCTGCCTCAGGGGCAGAGCCCCTGCACAGGAGTCTCCTCCAGCAGGACTGGACCTAAAATCTCTGCTCCCCTGCCTCAGGCCCCATACTGTTTCTAAGCTCTTCCTCCACCTTTTGGGCAAACCTCCCCAAGGATTGGCTGGAGTCAAATTATTATTAAAGCTACTTACTGTACTCTGTTCTTCCTTCCACTATAGTTCTAGAATTCTCTAGATTACAGGGGGAAGTAAATCAGAGCAGCAGCTTGTGATACACTGAGCAGGCCTAAACAATCTATTCCTGCTCCACTGATGACAGAGGAGCTAACTAAATATAACAGCCTATACTACTCTGGGAGGATGCTACATGTAAATCAGTGCATTGATATAAAATATTGCGCTATACACATAAATAAACAATATAAGCCAGCACTATAATCTAAACAAAATTTGAGTGAATGAATAGACTGTTTTCACATGTAAATCAGTGCCATCACACCACAATAATAAATGAAAATCATAAGAGTCTCTTCAGAATTATATAATAGTGTAACTTTAATATATGACCCAAAAGTATGTTGTAGCTCTTCAGTGGCGAAGCTTGATGTTATCATCACAATACAACTAGTAAGTACTATGAGAGCTGCTGACTGTACTGAAGGCAAGCTCTGGATGAGTTTTTATCCTTATGCACAGGTCTTGTGTACCTTTTGATGTGAGTGTATCTTTTATATTTTTATCTTTAAACATTTTAAATGGAAAGCACTATTCTTTTTCATTCTATCTTTGGAGAATATATCTGTGCCCAACTGTGATGTGGAGGCAATGGAGTAGTGTTATTGCAGCCACCTTTTAAAGGGAAGGGGCACTTAATAGGACCTACTTGTGGTCAGGTGCAGTCTGTTTTTTCCACTGCAGGTGGTGCTCAACTGCAGCAGCAATGCAGAGGGAGAGAAAGTCAAGAGGGACATGGTTCCTCTATGGTTTCCTGAGTCACTGGGGCAGCAATCCGATTGACTGCTGGCCGCCGATGTGACTCTGGCAGCCATCTTAGGTGTGGCAGAGTCTCTTTATGACCCTGTCCCCTGGTCCCTGACAGATGGGTGACCTGTTCTTTAAAGCCCTGCTAGTCTATCATCTATTGGTTAATCCAGTTGGTCCAGTGTCCCTTAATAATTTTCTATATTAATAATAGATTACATATTCTGGTCCTTTTGGTAGTCATTCTAGAAGTATCCTCTACCTATTTTTCTCCAAGCACTAGTTGTTTCTAAGAGTTCTATTTATTTATTTTTATTTCATTTTATCTTGTCACCATCCCTACCCCATCATCTATTGAGCCCATAAGTACACACAACAAAAAGGTCTTAAGTTCTAATTTTTATCATTGATTTTTTTTATAAAAACATAATAAATTGTGAGTAGAACTACCCGTTAGAATATTAATTAGGATTTACCTATTTAATGATTTATTTTATTTTTTATTTTACACAGGACCCTTAAGGTCTTCCATCTTTCTTTTTTCATATTGAAAACACCCATCTTTTTGTAAGTATGCCAGTATATTATATATATTTTAGTCATGATTGTTTGTATTTCATTATTAAAGCAGAGTTCCACCCAAAAGTGGAACTTCTGCTTATATGTTTCTTCCCCCCCTCCGATGCCACATTTGGCACCTTTCAGGGGGGAGGGGGGAACGGTGACCTGTGTTTGACAGTATTTGTAACTGCTGACTGTTAATTTTTTTCACCCAGGCTGGACCTCCTCTGTAAGTTGTGCATTCATTTACTATTTAAGCCATTCTTGATCATCATGAGATACTAGTTTATTGTGGAAATCCATGTATGTCTTTAGTGGCACTCTGTGGACTATGATGTTGTTGTTGCTCCTTGTTGACTTATACTATAGCCTTGTTTGCTGCTCTGCTGCCCATAAGTACCATTTCCAACATAGCTTCCCCCACAGTTTGATGAAGAAGCATGCATTCTCCGAACGCGCGCCATGGCCAACCGCCATTGACGCCAGTGATAATGACCCAACCTCCGCCTGCCCAGGGTTCCCAGAGAGCCACCCAAGAAGTGCTGGGAAATTCCAGCACTGTCGATGGTTCATCTGGTTTCCCGCTGAGGAGGAACGCCGACCATCCCGCTAACTGCAGCGGTGATTCACACCTGCATTGATGAGCGCTTTTTAATTCTACTTCTACTATTGCCACTTTGTTGCCTTTATTAAAAGTACTAACCTGCTACACTCAGATGGCGCAGCTTCTTCTCCTCTTCTTATTGCAAAGTATCTTCTAACTCTACAGCAGCGGCAGCCACTTTGTTTAACCTATTGGACTTTTGGTTCATAGTAGACTGCCTTTATGCTCCTTTGGCCAATTTATACTTGGGACTCCATACTTGTAGTGTGTGGAACAAACGGTGAGCAGAAATTTTCTAATGGGACCAACGGTTCAAGAGGTGATTTCACCACACTTCTTGTTGTATCTCTGGGACTGGGACATGAAGGGAAGAAAAATATCCCCAAGGGGACACAGACAACAACACAAAAAGAAATTACAGGCATTTTCTATCCATAGAAAATAGGTTTCGGTCTTAGATACACTTTAATAAAGACATAACTGGATTAAATTGTGTTTGCTATCTTCTAGAGTTTAGTTTTAATTATATAGGAAAATGTACAAGTTATTCAAACTGTTGCAAGGCATTTTAAACCCTAACAAGAATTTCATATATTATTAACATTTGTCAAGGTAATTTTTGTTTTGCGGTGTTCAGTTACACTTTGAAGTTTAAATGAGATGTGTATACTAATTTGTGTTTAGAAAAAGTGTTCTGGCACCAAATAGCTATTCAAACATTTTTTTTTTCCTTTCCAAATATAGTTTTCACCATTGTTATGCTGAGATGTGATCAAAGCTTTTCCTTTGATGAGCTTTAAGATATTTAAGGCATTTTGGTCTGTTAAAAGTGAATACGTAATCCTCAAATATGTCTGGAAATCTGGCATATTTGTCCCAGTGAGCAGCACAGGATGAAGATCACAGAGGTTCAATACCACTTGCTTGGCAGAACACAATAGAAGCCTGCATGCCATTCCCAGCATGGTTTATATGAACTGGTGGATACGTAATCCATTTGTAAAGAAAGAATGCCACATATTTTAATGCATTTCTACAGCTCGTCTGAATTTAATAAAAGTTTTGCTTCTAGACACACTATGGGCCATGTAAAAATGTGTGACCACTGGGCAAAAATTGATTTGTGTTCATTTGTGGTATTATTCTTTTATTATTAAACAATGTAGCTTTTCTTTATGAGCACAACATATAGATGCTAGTAGTAATAATGGAAAATAACATTAAAAAGACACTGGGGGTTATTTACGAAAGGCAAATCCACTTTGCACTGCAAGCACACTTGAAAATGCACTGAAAGTGCACTTGGAAGTGCAGTCGCTCAAAATCTAAGGGGTAGATCTGAAATAAGGGGAAGCTCTGCTGATTTTATCATCCAATCATGTGCAAGCTAAAATGCTGTTTTTTATTTTCCTTGCATGTCTCCCTCGGATCTACAGCAACTGCACTTCCAAGTGCACTTGCAGTGCAAAGTGGATTTTCCTTTAGTAAATAACCCCCACTGGGTGTCACTTAACAAAGAATATGCACAATCTCTAGCACATTGATTAGGCGAGGTCAAGTTAAAGCATATATATGTGTGAAAGTTACTAAGAAGTATGCATAGCTCCCAACTGTGCCAGATTGCAAGACATTGTCCCTGATTTGGAACAAAGTCCCTCTGTCCCTCTTTCCTCCTCATTTGTCTCTCATTTTGGTCTGATCTATATAGTTGCATATAAAATGCACCTTTTAGCTTTCAAAAAGTGTTCCCCATTGCTAAATCAATCTCTAAATTGCTGCATTTGTACATTTCAAAAGCCAGTATAAAGGAATAGTAGTGGTAAAAAAAAGCACTTGTAGGTTTAACTAATCATTTTTGTTTGTATAATTATCCTTTAAGGGGGCATGGCAGGGGGCGTGCCCTATGTCTGCATACTTTTTCTAACAGTTGTGAGGTATGAGTGTGGTTTGTTGGAGAATGCATGCTCCGCTCTCTGAATCTATCCTGTTTGGCTGTGCTGTGCCTTAATTTAAATGTGTTTTTCTTTAATGTTTTTTGGGTCAATATAGCCACTGTTAGCATTTAAAAACACGCATACCTTGTAGGAATAAAACTGCATTAAGTATGCACAATAATCATAAAAGGAGACTGTAAAAAAAACCCTAGTTTATAAAAAGCATTTGTGAACTGAACTTAGATGGTCACTGTGCTACATATGCATAGATGTTCAGGCACTAGTCAGATATATGATATAAGTTACCTATTTTCTATGACAGCATGGTGCATGCATTTTTAAAATAGCATTTAGCTTGATTCATGTGCACTCAGTTGATTAGCGAGCTGTTTTATTTTTGTAATTTTAATACATTTATAAGGGAAATGTTAGTATCCACATTCTGTGGTGTAGCTCAATGTGCATTGTAAATTAGGACTGCATTGAACATTAGTGCATGATTAGCTAGACAGCCTCAGTTATTGTGACTGCTATATGCATTGACATCCATTACATATGGGCCTGTAATTGACACATCCTTATTATCTTTCAGTTGGTATCCACTGAAGAAGAAGCTAACATGGTACAGAGTCAGTAGAACTGGGTTGGGTTAGGTTGTTTTATATACTGAAGGTAGTAACATCTCAATAAGCTAAACTGAAAGATTTTCATTGGTTGTCAAAAAACAAGAAACAATAAAGCAGCAAGATATAGATGAGGAAACTTGAGTGGAAAGGGATAAAATGATATAGGATGGGGTAGAGTAGAGTAAGGTTAGGTACAATGTAGAGTTCAGGCCTATTGAAAACCTTGAGTCAGATGTTAAGAGAAGATCCAATCAGGGGATTGCACTTGTATTAAAGAAGAGTGGTGTCTTTATTTCATAGGTTTATAGAGTCCATAGACTATTGATATCAATGGTTTTATGTATGTTTTGTAACCAGAGCTCACAAATTAGAGGCAATATGGAATCCAGACCACATAATATGCTTGTGAGCTTTTTATTAATCAAAATGTAACTCTTTTTAACTTTTGTTAACTTATGTTCTGTTGGCATGTATTATTTCTTATAGGATTTTGCCTTTGTACATTGATGAGATTGCTTTGCCACATAGAAGCGCGATCTATTGATTCTTCTGTAGGCACTTGAGGAAAAGTTTACTTAGTAAGTACTAAAAATCAGTGAAAGTAGAACAGGTCCACCAGTTGTGAACATATCTTCTTTAGTTGTACAGCCCCCGAAACAGTTACCAGAATAGTCAGGATTCATATGCAATGACAGTAGGCCACTTGAGTATTTTATTGAGTCCCATATTCTCAGGTTTTGTTTTAAAAATAGGTAAAGCATACCCATAGGTCTTTATTAAATGGAAAATTAAGGAAGCTATGATATTGTTGGTATAGTAGCAGGGTTGCAATTGGGTATCACCGTAGACCAGTTTTTTGAGACAGCAGAGAGCAGACCTCTACATCCCCTACAACCCATAATACTACACAGATGATTTGCTGACACTTGTGAGAGCAAGTATAAATAGTCCAATGACCCTGTATTTTTTGGTGAACTTTTGTTAAATTTTAGGCTTTTTTTGTTCTAGTTGGATTACGTTCACCACTGAAATTTTCACTTTTTCAGGTTCACCATTTTCTAACCAGTTTCCAATCACTTTAGCCATTTTTGCAATATATTATTAAAGTATACATACGGGTATCTTGAAAATAAAGGCACTATGAGTGTGGTGAATGTAAAAAAATACAGCACTTTCTTTAAATACAACGCCTTTGTTTAATACAGTACATTCAAATAGCAAGACAGCATTGTTTTTTTTAGTACAACAGCAATCTGATTGATCTTTTATAATAGTGGTGGAAATGGCTTGTTTACATGCTCCCAAATGTGGCATATGAATTGCAGTAACCACTTCTCTGTTAAAATGCTCCCTCTAAATCTTAATGTCAATGCTTGTACCAAGGTTTTAACAAAAAAAAAAAGTTTGTGACAGTCTCTGTGAACACAACTATTTCAAAGTTGTTTGTGGTCGTTTATAATACCACTGATGGAAGAAATCCATACAACTTTTGGTAGAAAATTTTGTAGGATGGGTTTAAGATTTTAATGATGTTCAGTAAAACATACAGGGGTTGGAACAAACTATAGTATTGCTAGGGATGTTTAAAAAACAACGCCAACAAAAACCTTTTCTTTTTAGTTTTAAATATAGTGGGAAAAGGTTAGAGTGTCTAGTAGATTTTTATTTGCAATCTGTGTTCCCAGTGGGGAAGTTTCTCCTTACTTCCTGTCAGGACAGGAAAACTCTCCCGTGAGATTACATAGTGCTCCAAAGCTCCTCGGTAATATCGGCTTGTGTAGATGGGCAAATATAGTGTGCTTTTAGACATGTTCAGCTTGCATTTGAGATGTTTGAGATGCTTCTAAATTTCACCTTAACTCATTCACAAGTGCATATGACTTGCAGTTAAACTGTAAATATACCCTCCTATCCTTTTGCAGCGGAAAGTGGCACCACCTCAGTCTTTATTTAGATCTGCAGTTTCCATGGTACTGCACATGTAATCAGCTATGACTCCAGCCATTTGCGGGCTTGAAAGGAATTCGAGAACTAACATTTGCACACTGTCAACTGTGACGCTTTTCACCAGAGGCATACACTGCACATGTGGTTATAGGCAGCATACAAATAAAAGCATTTGAGAAAACAGCATTGGTATGTTTGATTACAAATTTAAAGTCTGTGGAAAATCAACTATGTATACCTCTCTAGCTGAATGTACTGTGAAGTAATTAATGCTCAGTGATCTTCAAAGTTCACAACAAAGACTCTGAAGTGGGTTTCAGCCCTCATTCACACTTGAGTGTTTTTCCACTTCTACAAATAGGTAAAAAAAGCAAATACAAACACATGGAAATTTTAAGGTACCATTAACCACTTTAGTACCATGCTTTTGCCAAAAGTCAGCTACAGAGCAGTACTATCGAGACGTGTCATTTCCTTCATCTGGAGCACAGTTGGAGCGCATAGAGAGATGTCGGTTTTTCATTGCTTGAATGTAAGTGCATTTTAATGTTTTATATAAACTTCTTTTATGACTTGCTACACTATGAGCGATTCCTATATTCCTATCCCTGGTGAGGGAATCCCTTACAGAGAATTTTAAAGGAGCAGAAGCACAGATATGCACACAGAAGTCAAACCGTCTAGGACACAAGTGGGGAGGGAGAGATCACAACTGACACATACTGAGATCTTTTATTTAAGCAAATTCACTTTCACTTTGAAAAAAGTGGGTCAAATCCCTCTGGTGAGTGCAGTGTGAACTGGTGAGGAAGAGGCAACACTTTTCTTTATTTGGTGGCACCTTTTTTTCCTTTTTCACTTCATGGATGGATTTAAAGACACAGAGCACTTAATTTATAGACTTTATTTTATTGTGTTTATTATGATATATTTATCAGGTTTATATTTCTTTTATTTAATTACTACACCAGTTTCCCCTTTTCCACAATCTTCACTGGAAGAAAACACTAGTATGTGGCACTATGAGAGCTAGCAGGAAAGGCTTCTCACAAAGGCTTATTAATGCAAGACTACAACGAGGGGAGTCTGTGACTTTGCGGAATGAGGAAACATTGGCTATGAAGTGGAGGGACAAAAGAGACATCTACATGCTTTCATCAAGTCACAATGACACCTACGTGCAAATCCACAGAAGGAATGGTCCAATCCAGAAACCAGAATGTGTTCACGATTACAATTTGTTCATGGGGGGGAGTTGACCTCAATGATCCAATGATTCAGCCCTACCTTGCTGTAGGAAGAACCCACCATTTGTACAAAAAAGTCTCTATTATTTTTTTCAATTTGGCCATTTATAATACATATGTGATTTACTGCAAATCCACCGAGACCCCCCATATCCTTTCTTCAGTATCAGGAAGAAATTGTCATAGCCTTTTGTACCTTGAAGGCCCACCAGAAAGCATTCACTCAGATGCAGTGAGCAGACTCCATAATTGCCATTTTCCCAAAAAAGTCCCTCCCAGAGAAGGAGGCCAAACGTAAAAAAAGATGTAGGGTTTGCTTCAGAAGAGGAGTTAGATGAGACACCATTTCTTATTGTCCCTTGTGTCCTTCTGTAAGGGCTTACCTTAGTTGGAGTCCATAGTGCAGAGATGTATGCTCACCCTTGCAAATACACACAGCCCACGGGAACAAGGTAAAAAGCTACCTGGGCTGTGAATCTGTGCACGGGGGCTTGACAGGGAATTTATCAAAGGATTGTCGAGGTGAAGTCATAGTCAGGGATTCCAGAAGTCAGAGTTAACAATGAACAGAGCCAGGGTCAGAAGCCGGGTCAGTCTTGAACACTGAAACTTGAAAATAAGAACACAGGAAAACAGGAACCTTTGGCAATACAAGAGACAATGAACTGATGCAGCCCTCAGAGTGAGGCAGTGTTTTATACCCAGCTGATTAGATAAACTGCTTCAGCTGAACCAGGAGTGATAGGTACTAATTGCAAAGCAAGATCCAGAGCATAGCCCTCAGTACTGCATGCAGGACAAGGCATAGCTGGAAACCAGGCTGAATAATGAGCTGAGGTGTGGCTCAGAGGCAATACAACAGGAGCAGTACACAGAAAGTCATGGGTTCAATACCTTCTTGAGCCACCTGGGGGAAGGCCATGCCTGGCCGTTTGCATGCCGCGGTAGGAACCGTGACAGTTCCTCCCCCTTAGAAAGCCCTGGGTGTGAACAGGTAGTTCGTCATAGGCATCCATGATATATGTACAGTCTTCATCTAATTCACGGGGAAACAATGCACCAACAGAAGTGTTAGAAGACCTTTCCTTATTCTTTTTGGGCATTGTTGCCTTTGAAGTTCTTGCAGGGGAGACATTCGTCGCTTGCAAAGCTTTTTCAAACATCTTCAGTTCCTGCTTACAGACTATGGTGCCATTCGAGGCATACGTGCAGTCAGGTGGTAGAACTTCCTTGGCGGGAAGGGGTTATTTTACTACACTTACCACTATGGAGGTTGGGATGACTTCAGGAACTGGTTTGTTGTCAGAAAGTTGCATAGTTGCCTCTAGACCAAATGGTAGGAGCTTCTCAGGGGTATTGGTTACGGGTTCTTGAGTGACACCGGTATCGTTAACCACCATAGTCTGGGTACCCACTTGTGTCATTTAACATGGACAGGTCTTACAGCAGCCTTGGCAGTTTACAGGCTGATAAGCAGGGGTAGCGGGATGGATCCTAATAGCACCTACTTGAAGAACCTTTGGCTGAGGTGGGCGAGTTGGGCAGAGAGAGATAAAGTGACCTCTTTCTCCACAATAGAAACAAAGACCACATCCTCTCCTCCCCTCTCTTTCACCTTTAGATAGCTTGGACCGGATGACCCCGATCTCCATGGGTTCCACATCGTCCAGGGCAGGTGTGTGTATATACTCAGGAGCATCTAGGCTTTGTGGGTTTGGAGCTTCATGGCTTGGCACATACTGGAAAGGCTTGGAGTCATATCTGTATAGGGTATTCCTGCCCCTGGGTCCCTGTAGGCCACGTGAACTAGGAGCAGACTTGGGAACCCTGGTTTTCTTTAAAACTGTAATGTGAGAGTCCAGAGCAAACATGAATGCTTCCCAGCTGTCCAAGGCTAAACTTCTTTCCTGTAGTAGCTGATGAGCCCATGTTTTGATTTGCCCAGTGAGCAGGTTGATGGTAGAGCGAACCTTTATATAATCAGTGGCATATGACCTAGGCTTAAGAGCAAACAACAGCTCACAATCCATCCTAAAACACAAGAAGGATGCACGGTTACCATCAAACCTCTCTGGCATCACAACAAATGGTTCAGGACATGCTGGTTCCAGGCATGGGAGTACTGTAGTTTTAAACAACAGGACTTCTTGCTGCAGCTTCGAGATTATCTGGCCCAGGCTGGAGACTTGCTGAGCAAGGGAGGTGAGCAACTTGTACATCTCTGCAGACTCCATGTGTGTCAGTTCATTATGTAAGGGCTTACCTTGGTTGGAGTCCATAGTGCAGAGATGTATGCTCACCCTTGCAAATACACACAGCCCACGGGAACAAGGTAAAAAGTTACCTGGGCTGTGAATCTGTGCACGGGGGCTTGACAGGGAATTTATCAAAGGATTGTCGAGGTGAAGCCGTAGTCAGGGATTCCAGAAGTCAGAGTTAACAATGAACAGAGCCAGGGTCAGAAGCTTGGAACACTGAAACTTGAAAATTAGAACACAGGAAACCAGGAACCTTTGGCAATACAAGAGACAATGAACTGACGCATGCCCTCAGAGTGAGGCAGTGTTTTATACCCAGCTGATTAGATAAACTGCCTCAGCTGAACCAGGAGTGACAGGTACTAATTGCAAAGCAAGATCCACAGTATAGCCCTCAGTACTGCATGCAGGACAAGGCATAGCTGGAAACCAGGCTGAATAATGAGCTGAGGTGTGGCTCAGAGGCAATACAACGGGAGTAGTACACAGAAAGTCATGGGTTCAATACCTCCTTGAGCCACCTGGGGGATGGCCACGCCTGGCCGTTAGCATGGCACAGTAGGGACCGTGACACCTTCCCAACCAGGCCTCTGCATAGTTGACTGTTTCCGTTATTGTCATACTTCTCTACAATATTAGTGAAGTATGGCAAAATTAATTTTGGATTTCTGCCATTTGCTTTCGCATTCCTCATGCCTCTGCCTGCTCCTGAACTGACCTTAGCCTGTTATTTGACAACGCCACTGCCTACCGTTAAACTGTACATACCTCTGCCTGCTCCAAAACTGACCCTGGCCTGTTATTCCACCATGCCTCTGCCTGCCACCTAAACTGTCTATACATTTGCCTGCTCTGGAACTGACCCTAGACTGTTTATTGAGCATGTTTTTTGCCTGCGGCTTAGACCGATCTTTTACCCTGATGCTGTAGTAGTGGGATTCATGATAACACAGGGGTCTCACATATGTGAGGGGCTTCAGAATGTTTGTTCTGAATGGAGAAAACAAAGTTTTAGTTTTTTGCCAGGTTTTGTAGTTCCCGGATCAGGGTCTGGAGAACAGAGGCTTCCAAAAGACTTGGGTGGGAGAAGCCTCTACCCCTGTCCCCATTCTTTCCAGACCGAGTCCCTAATCGGATATTTGCTGCCCACTTAATGCCATCGTGCTTCTGCCTCATGAACTGACCATACCTTTGCCTGCTACCTGTACTATGGACCATGTTCCTGCCTACTACCAGGACCAATATTTTGGCTGTGCTGACAATATCTCTGCCTGCTGCCTGCACTGACCCTGGATTGTATATGGACAGTATCCCTGCCTGCTGCCTGGACAATTCCTTTCACTGTTGCTGACCACTTCCCTGCCTGCTGCCTGTACCAATGCTCTCCTCTGTGGACAACTGCACTACTAAAACCACAGGTCATCTTTTGTTTACCCTTTGCTCAGCAGAATGTATTTTAGGGTGTAATTTTTGGCATGTGCGTGCTATGTGTTAGAAATATCAAGGGCCTTTAAAAATGTGATAGGTAGTCAGGAAATTAGATATGTAATTTATGCTCTCAGAACACCTGGCGGTGCTCCTTGCATGTTGGGCCTCTGTATGTGGCCAGGCTGTGGAAAAGTCTCACACATGTGGTATCGCCATACTCAGAAGGAGTAGCAGAATGTATTTTGGGGTGTCATTTTTGGTATGTGCATGCTATGTGTTAGAAATAACTTATAAATGGACAACTTTGTGTAAAAAAAAAAATACATTATCATTTTCTTTCCACAGTTTCCGAAAACTTGTGGAAAAAAATGATATGTTAAAAAAACTCATTATGCATCATAGACTATACGTTAGGGTGTTTGCTTTCCAAAATGGGGTCATTTTGTGGGTGTTTCCATTGTCCTGGTGCTCCAGGGCCTTCAAAAGTGTGATAGGTTGTCAGGAAATTAGGTGCTACTTGGATGTTGGGCCTCTCTATGGGGCTAGGCTGTGAAAAGGTTTCACACATGTGGTATCGCCATACTCAGGAGTAGCAGAATGTATTTTAGAGTGTAGTTGCAAGTATGCCTATGCCATGTGAGAGAAGTAACCTGTTATTATGACAATTTTGAGAAAAAAACAACAACTTAATTTTGCAAAGAATTGTGGGGAAAAAAATTGCAATTTCAAAAAACTCACCATGCCTCTTACTAAATACCTTGGAATGTCTACTTTCCAAAAGGGGGTCATTTGGTGGCTTGTCTCAAAAAATGAGATCGTCAGCACATCAGTTGAAATCAGGTGTGAACAATTTCTAATGATTGGCACCATAGCTTGTAGGCTCTGTGACTTTCACACAGACCAAATAATATACACTGATTTGGGTTATTTTTATATTTTATATATATTATTTTTATGAGGCAGTATAAATTTTGCTCATAATCTATGAAGAATAATTACTAATTTGCTAAATTTTATAACAGAAGCGTCATTCTTTTTTCCAAAAATGTTGGTCTTTTTGTATTTATAGCGTAAAAAATACAAAACCCAGTGGTGATTAAATACCACCAAAACAAAACTCTATTTGTGTGAAAAAGGGCAAAAATTGTATATGGGTACAGTGTTGCATGACTGAGCAATTGTCATTCAAAGTGTGAGAACACTGAAAGCTGAAAATTGGTCTGGGTAGGGTCTAAATGCCCAGTGGGCAAGTGGTAAAGGCTGCAAAGCAAAGAAAATGCATATTTACCTCCAAAAAGAAGTGCATTTATTATTTTTTTTACAAGGGGAACTTAGCCTTTAAGCAAATACACAACAAATTCAATGTATGTCCAAGTAGTTTTTTTAGGAAATTGTCAACTACCTGGATACCATTAGTATGTGGTGTAAAGCTGTATAAAGCCTTAGTGTCAGTTGTGACAAGCCAAGCCTCTGAGGGAATTATGACACCCTTAATAAATTTTAATAAATCTATGGTATCCTTGACATAAGACGATAGTGAACAGACATGGGGTGTTAAGTAGTCATCAACAAAGCGACTTGCGGTTTCAGTTAAGCAGTGCACACCTGAAACTATCAGTCGACCTGAGGTTTAGACAAATCTTTTTTGATGGAGCGTTAAAAGTGGGTATTTTGGGATATTTGATGTGTAAATATTTTCATGTGTTTTTATTAATAATAGCTTGTTGGTATATGTTCAGAATGGGGTTTTTATATTTAAGCTCAAATTACCTGTTCTTTTTATATTGGTCGATACCATTCATTGTTACAGAAAATCTTTAGTCACATTTATTTATAAAAATTGTCCATGATCACTTCGTTCCCTCCTTTATCAGAAGGTTTGATTACTATCTAGTGATTATTTTGAAGAGTGTTTAAGGCTAAAAGTTGTTGGAATTGCGATCGGTTAATGAACTATTTCTCATTACATAAGCACTAATATGGTTACTACAGTAGTTTCAACTGAGTAAGCGAGTAAAGATTTGTCCAGCAGGAGGCCTGAACAGCAGTCTATGCAAGCAGTAGGATTCAAGGGGCAGTGTGAGTACCCTTTACTTGATTACCCCCAGGGCCAATAAGGGAGGAGGCTGCCAAATGCAATATTTAACATGCTTTCATGGGACAGTGTCACAGCTAACCTAAATCCTTTGCTCCGGGACTTTTTCAAAAAACAAACAGTTGGGACTTTGCCAGTTTCACTAAGGGGACATAGAACTCCTGCCAGCTGTTGGGATATTGGCTACTAATCCTGTAAAGACTGAAACTATTCCAGAGGGAGTACAGTCTGGGATTCATTTTTTTATTTTCTGCAAGAAGTATATAGGGAAGTTTTGTCCTCTCATCTACTAAATTCAATTTTGGGCAACCCATAACCCTTCATCCCTATCCAAGTAGTTAATCCCCTAATAAAGCAACAAAACTAGCCATAGGACTGGTTTCTGTGTCTGGATGCGAGTTGAAAAATGCATGTTGCCTGGCTGTGGAGGAGTAGGGGGATCCAAAATCCAGCGGCCCGCTAAAGGTTAGCTGGTTTGAAGCCAAAGGGTAGCCACACCTAAAATTAATGTTGATTTTTCTTCTTTTGGTGTACTTTGCATTTTGTGAATTGATAAGAATAAACAATTAAAACGCAATTTTTGTACCTGCAGGTATTACAGTGTATTTATTTCACTGAAAACAGCCACCAAAATATTAAAGTGACTACGGGCACAGTATTATTAACATCTTTTTCAACAGGACCCACACCAGCCAGCTTAAAAAGTAAATTACTTTCACTGAAAAAAATCCCTAAAATGTTGTAATGAGTACATGCACTTTTACTAAACACTAATACCCACCCCCCATTTTAATGAATAGGGATATCTACCTGAGAACACTCTAATCTACCGTCTTTAATCTACTACATGACTCTTATGCCGCGTACACACGGTCAGATTCTCCGACGGTAAATGTTGGATGTGAGCTTGTTGTCAGAAAGTCCGACCGTGTGTATGCTCCATCAAACATTTGCTGTCGGACTTTCCGCCAACAAATGTTTGCCAGCAGGTTCTCAAATTTTCTGCCAACAAAACTTTGTTGTCGGAAAGTCCGATCGTGTGTGCACAAGTCCGATGCACAAAAGTTCACGCATGCTCGGACTCAAGCTGAAGGAGCTGCACTGGCTATTGAACTTCCTTCTTCTTGGCTCATCATACGTGTTGTACGTCACCACGTGCCCACGTTCGTAATTGTTGGCCAACATTTGTGTGACTGTATGTATGCAAGACAAGTGTGAGCCAACAACCTTCGAACAAAAATCCACGGTTTTGTTGGCTGAAAGTCTGATCGTGTGTACGGGGCATTAGAGTTGGGCCGAACACCCTCCAGTTTGCACTCTCGAACACCACAAAAGTTCAGACCCGAACCATGAACCCTATTAAAGTCTATGGAACCCGAACATGAAAAATCAAGTGTCCATTTTGAAGGCTTATATGCAAGTTACTGGCCATAAAAAGGGTATGGGACCTGGGTACTGCCCTGGGGGACATGTATCAAAGCAAACTTTCTTTTTTTAAAAGATTGTTTTTAAAGGAGCACTGATTTTAACCACTTCAGCCCCAGAAGGATTTACCCCCTTAATGACCAGGGCACTTTTTACGATTTAGCACCGTGCTGCTTTAACTGGTAATTGCGCGGTCATGCAATGCTGTACCCAAACGAAGTTTGTGTCCTTTTCTATTTTTGTTATAACAAAAACCCAATAAACTCAATTGTAATCATACATTTAGGCCAACGTTTATTCAGCCAGAGGAGGTCTACTGCTAGCATTACTGCCCTCAATCTGATGTTTGCGGTGATACCTCACATGCATGTTGCAATTGCTGTTTACATATGACACGAGACCGACGCTTGTGTTCACCTTTGTGCGTGTGCACGGGGAGACAGGGGTCCTTTTAATTTTTTTTTTTATTATTCATTTTGCTTTTTATTTTATTTTTACTCTGTCCCTTTCTTTTTTTTTTTTTATCCTTTTTATTGTTATCACAGGGAATATAAATATCCCCTATGATAGCAATTTCCTTGTTAAAGGGGAAGGCCCTGGCCTGGGTCTCTCCTTACTTGGAACGCAATGATCCTGTGCTGCTAGATGCTGACAAATTTCTTTCTTCTCTTCAGACTGTATTTGGCAAGCCAGATAGAGCTTCTGCAGCTGAGTACTCACTTTTGGACATACAACAAGGTACCAGGTCTGTGGCACAATATGCTATTGAGTTCCGTACCCTGGCTGCTGAGACTAATTGGGACTCAAGGGCATTACATGCAGCCTTCCGAAAAGGTCTTACAGATCGCATCAAGGACGAATTAGTCTATAAGGATGCCCCAGAATTAATTTGATTCCTGGAGCACCTCTTCCCAAAGGAAGGACCTATCCCCTGTCTTTGCCTGAACAAGAATCCATGGAGGAATACCTAAAAGACAACTTGGAAAGAGTTTTTTTCCAACCCTCTTCTTCTCCAGTAGGGGCAGGTTTTTTCTTTGTTGAAAAAAAAGATGGGGGTCTTCGACCATGCATAGACTATCGAGGGTTAAATCAAATCACTGTAAAAGACTCCTACCCTTTGCCTCTCATTCTTGAACTATCTGATCTGATGTACTTAAGGAAGCTGTTATCTTCTCTAAGCTGGACCTACGAGGGGCTTATAATCGGATTCGAATTAAAGACGGGGAAGAGTGGAAGGAGGCATTCAACACAATGGACATTTTGAATATCTGGTTATGCCATTTGGGTTGTGTAACGCCCCTGCTGTCTTCCAACGTTTCATGAATGACATTTTTTACAATTTCAGCAACAGTTTTGTGATCAAATACTTGGACGACATTTTAATCTTTTCCAAGACTCATCTAGAGCACATCTCACATGTAAAGCAGGTATTACAACGACTGAGAGAAAACCATCTTTACGCGAAGATTGAGAAATGCAGTTTCCATCAAAACCGTATTCCTTTCCTTGGATACATTATAAGTGCTGCCGGTTTCCAAATGGACCCTCAAAAACTTTCCGCTGTCTTGCAATGGCCCCTACTGACCACTTTAAGAGGGCTCCAAAGCTTTCTAGGGTTCGCAAATTACTACAGACGCTTCATCAAAGGTTTTGCCTCCATTGCGGTCCCCCTTACTGCTATCACTAAGAAAGGTACAAATTGCAAGGTGTGGCCCTCAGAAGCAGAATCGGCTTTCCAGCAATTAAAAGACATGTTCAGCAAGGCTCCAATTCTTCAGCATCCAAATCCCGATCTCCAGTACATAGTTGAGGTTGATGCCTCCAAAGTAGGAGCAGGTGCCGTGCTGTCCCAGAGACAGCCTAAGTCCGGTAGAATTCATCCAGTAGCGTTTTTTTCTAGAAAGTTTTCTCCAGCGGAGATGAATTACAACATTGGGAATCGAGAACTACTGGCCATCAAATTGGCATTGTCTGAATGGTGACATCTTCTGGAAGGGGCTCCCAAGCCTTTTTCTATCCCCACTGACCATAAAAACCTGCTGTATCTTCAGACTGCAAGACGTTTGAACTCACGTCAGGCTCGATGGGCTCTGTTTTTCTCCCATTTTAATTATGCTCTTTCTTATGTTCCTGGGCATAAAAACAAGAAAGCCGATGCTCTATCCAGACAGTTCACTACCTCTGAAGAAGATCAACCTACTGAGCAGTATATACTCCCACCTCACAAAATTATCGCACAGATCTCTACGGTTCTTTCCCAACAGTTACAAGAAACCCAGAATCGTGTTCCCCAAGGCTTGAAGATACCTCCAGGTCACCTGTTCGTAGCCCCTAGCCTCAGAAAACCTGTACTCCTATGGGGTCATGATGGTGCGTTATCATCCTGGTGTCACCATTACTCTTAAGACCTTGCAACTTCATGTCTGGTGGCCTCATATGAAAAGGAATGTTACTGACTATGTGGCTGCCTGTCCAACTTGTTCTGCTAATAAAGTACCCGCACATTGCCTACTGGACTGTTACAACCACTTCCGGCACCTCGCCAGCCTTGGACCTATTTGACTATGGACTTCATTACAGACTTACTCAAGTCCGAGGGCATGACTGCTATATGGGTCATAGTGGATCGCTTTTCCAAATAGTCTCATTTTGTGCCACTCCTGGGATTACCTACAGCGAAAGCACTGTCTACCCTCTTCCTTTCCCATATTATGAGATATCATGGCATACCTACCAATCTCGTCTCAGACCATGGATCCCAGTTTGTTTCCCGATTCTGGATAGCATTCTGCAAGAAACTGGGAGTAACGCTCTCACTCTCTACCTCACATCACCCTCAAACAGGTGGTCAAACTGAACGCATGAACCAGACCCTGGAAAGCTATCTTCGACATTATGTCAATGCCTTACACTCCAACTGGTCTGAGTATTTGCCTTTGGCTGAGTTCCCCATTAATTCCCATTGGCACAGTGCTCTTCATACCACACCATCCTACGCAGCCCTAGGCTATCCCCCTCAGACTTTCCCCCTACTTCAGCCTTCTTCTGGTGTACCAGCAGCAGATCTGCGGGTGAAAAATATTCTGCTACACTGGAAAAAGATTTGCTTATTACTACGGAAGTCAGCATGCAAGTATGTGCTTTTCTCCAACAAACGAAGATGCCATATACCTCCATATGTGGTGGGGGACAGAGTTTGGCTATCAACCAAATACGTGAGACTGAAACAACCTTCTACCAAATTGGGCCCTTAATTCATCATCCTTACAGAATTACTGCTCGAGCCCGGATATCGGTTGAATTTGCCCTCCTCTCTCCGGATACACCCCGTATTCCACGTTTCCCTCCTCAAAAAGGCAATTTTCAATCGCTACTCCAGAAGGCAACAACTACCTCCTCCTGTTTTTGGTTGATGGACAAAATGAGTTTGAAGTCTCTAAGATTCTTGATTCTAGAAGACGGGGTCCTCAAGGCTACTAAAATCTGTTGTTTCCACCTGAATTCTGGGTTGGGCAGTGAATGGGGGAAGTAGGGGCGCTGCAGAAGTGGTGGGCTGCCAATCAGGATTTGCAAATGCATCAGAAAGGGCACTATGTGCTCTACAGATCTGTCTTTGAATTTTTGGTGGCTGTGGGGCACTATCTGTGCTAGCCACCACACCAGCTTGAACTGTACTTATGGGACTCGTCACATCACCAAGTGTTACTGCAGTGCTGGTTTGTCTACGACCAGGACGTACTAGGCCACTTGCCAGTTCACCAGAAAGTTGAGTGGCACTAGTACTGGCTCTCTGCTCCATACAAGAACCATGCAGTTGTTGCACCTCAGCAACAGAAGAATGGGGTCGGGTATGCCTGACCTTAGCAGGGACCGATACTCCGTAGTCAGAGCTATCTGTCAGGGTGCTGCTGCTCTCTATGGGTTCATATACTGAGCCTGAATCTAACAGTGAGGCTTCACCTTCACTCTCATCTGTCATGCTCGGCAACGTGTAGGCCTCTTCACTAGTGTACCTCTGCTTGGACATTTTGGCCTCTAAATTTACAGGTACAGCTAGTGCGACTCACAGGTAAAAGAGCAACTGGTTGTCAGCGATTGCTTGAATCGCTACAAAAAATTAACTGCTAGTGCTAGCTGGGTTCAGGCGTGACTCTGCTAATGCTGCAGTTTTGTGTGCTGTGTTTTGTAAGTGACAGCGATCCATTAATACTGCACTTGGGTGGGCTGGGCTGGGCGGAGGGGCTAAATGCAGGTGCTAGCAGGTGTCTGGGCTGATCCCGCTAATGCCGCATTTTTGGGAACACTATACTACTGGGGACGCTAGTATAGATTTGATCAGATCAAAGATATTGATCCATTCAAACACTATACTAGTAAGGGAGGTGGGTGTATGGTGTGTGCGTGTGTGTAAGCGCTACTGGCAATCAAAGGGTTATCAAAGGGTTGTCTGGGATTGAAGCTAACTGACGCTGACACATAACTGACGCTAACTAGCTAACCCGTGACACTAATACAGTGATCAGATAAAAGATCTATACACTATACTAATGCCACAGTGACAGGGAGTGAAAGGGTTAACTGGGGGGTGATCAAGGGGTTAAACCTTTATTAGGGACTATATGGAAGGTATATTATATATATTGGGAGGAGCGGAGAGGACAGTTTGGGTGATATTTGGAGACAAGATTTGTGATGTAGCTTGGGGCAGAATTGTGAATGGCTTTGTATGTTATTGTTTTGAATTTTATTCTTTGGACAATGGGAAGCCAGTGGAGGGATTGGCAGAGAGGAGCGGCAGGCACTGAACGGTTGGTAAGGTGGATGAGTCTGGTAGCGGCATTCTTGATAGACTGAAGAGGGGAATAGCTTGTGGAGAGGTAGGCCAATGAGGAGGGAGTTACAATAGTCAACTTACGTGCTGCTATGTTAAAAAGTGAAAAATCAATAAATAAATACTTAATTGAAATAAACAGCTGCAACCATTAAATAATGAACTCAAACACTATAAGCCAGGTAAATTATGAATTACCTGGTCACTTCCGGTGTCTCCGATACCTGAAAGTGTGGTGAGGAGGCAATCCATTGAGTGTTCACCTTGTCTTTTATGCGATATTGAAACATGGTCTAAATGTGAGTGGATATTTTTTAGTCCTAATAAAAGCATATGGTTTTAGCAGTATTGCGCTATGATGTTTTCCTTATACAGTGGGGACGGAAAGTATTCAGACCCCCTTCAATTTTTCACTCTTTGTTATATTGCAGCCATTTGATAAAATCATTTAACTTCATTTTTTTTCCTCATTAATGTACATACAGCACCCCATATTGACTGAAAAACACAGAATTGTTGACAATATTGCAGATTTATTAAAAAAGAAAAACTGAAATATCACATGGTCCTAAGTATTCAGACCCTTTGCCTTAGTATTTAGTAGAAGCACCCTTTTGATCTAATACAGCCATGAGTCTTTTTGGGAAAGATGCAACAAGTTTTTCACACCTGGATTTGGGGATCCTCTGCCATTCCCCCTTGCAGATCCTCTCCAGTTCTGTCAGGTTGGATGGTAAACGTTGGTGGACAGCCATTTTAGGTCTCTCCAGCGATGCTCAATAGGGTTTAAGTCAGGGCTCTGGCTGAGCCATTCAAGAACAGTCACGGAGTTGTTGTGAAGCCACTCCTTCGTTATTTTAGCCGTGTGCTTAGGGTCATTGTCTTGTTGGAAGGTAAACCTTTGGACCAGTCTGAGGTCCTGAGCACTCTGGAGAAGGTTTTCGTCCAGGATATCCCTGTACTTGGCCGCATTCATCTTTCCCTCTATTGCAACCAGTCGTCCTGTCCCTGCAGCTGAAAAACACCCCCACAGCATGATGCTGCCACCACCATGCTTCACTGTTGGGACTGTATTGGACAGGTGATGAGCAGTGCCTGGTTTTCTCCACACATACCGCTTAGAATTAAAGCCAAAAAGTTCTATCTTGGTCTCATCAGACCAGAGAATCTTATTTCTCACCATCTTGGAGTCCTTCAGGTGTTTTTTTTAGCAAACTCCATGCTGGCATTCATGTGTCTTGCACTGAGGAGAGGCTTCTGTCGGGCCACTCTGCCATAAGGCCCTGACTGGTGGAGGGCTGCAGTGATGGTTGACTTTCTACAACTTTCTCCCATCTCCTGACTGCATCTCTGGAGCTCAGCCACAGTGATCTTTGGGTTCTTCTTTACCTCTCTCACCAAGGCTCTTCTCCCCCGATAACTCAGTTTGGCTGGACGGCCAGCTCAAGGAAGGGTTCTGGTCATCCCAAACATCTTCCATTTAAGGATTATAGAGGTCACTGTGCTTTTGGGAACCTTAAGTGCAGCAGAAATTTTTTTGTAACCTTGGCCAGATCTGTGCCTTGCCACAATTCTGTCTCTGAGCTCTTCAGGCAGTTCCTTTGACCTCATGATTCTCATTTGCTCTGACATGCACTGTGAGCTGTAAGGTCTTATATAGACAGGTGTGTGGCTTTCCTAACCAAGTCCAATGGGTATAATCAAACACAGATGGACTCAAATGAAGGTGTAGAACCATCTCAAGGATGATCAGAAGAAATGGACAGCACCTGAGTTAAATATATGAGTGTCACAGCAAAGGGTCTGAATACTTAGGACCATGTGATATTTCAGTTTTTCTTTTTTAATAAATCTGCAAAAATGTCAACAATTCTGTGTTTTTCTGTCAATATGGGGTGCTGTGTGTACTTTAATGAGGAAAAAAATGAACTTAAATGATTTTAACAAATGGCTGCAATATAACAAAGAGTGAAAAATTTAAGGGGGTCTGAATACTTTCCGTCCCCACTGTATATCCTGAGTAAACGAGAAGCATGAGGAAAGGACCTAGATAGCCCCAGCAGGAGGACCGCTGGAGAAAGGTGTGGATAGTCACATCAGAGGGACTACTGGCAACATGGATTACATCTGGTGGAAGTGTCTAGAATCTGGGGACCAGTTATTCATAACAAAAAGCATTATCTGACCATATGGCCTTTTCCTAAGGTGAGCAGCCAATTTACTAGAAGGTGGCTGGTGGAGGTCACTCATTTATTATCTTATAACATTTGAGCACATCTGGTAATAGGAGCCAATCGACTGTGGATGAAGTGTCTGCATGCTTTTTGGGCTAACACGTTACATATGTATTTTTTTAAACAAATATTTTTAATACAATTTCTTTCGGATTTATTTATAAATAATAACGTTGCACATGCAAAAATAAATTTTCTAGTAATATAAGTCTTGTGATTAATTTTGGATAGAAATAACAGGTGCATAAAAATTAGGTTTTGGGTGTTGGTGATGCCTTCACACCGTAACCCTACAGAGGTACTCTTGAAAAAAAATCTGTTTGTTTTTGCATGTCTTGTTAAGAAAAATAATGTCCAACAATAACGTCAAAAGAGAAGTTTCAAAATAAATTTACAAAACTAATATGGAAATTGCTTTATTCTCGTCATCTTCTTCCTCCTCTTCCACTCCTCTTACATACAATACATTATTACACCTTATTACACCTTATTAGAACTTCTCCAAGATGTCCAAGACAATGCCCCCATCAATATACTCTTCTGTATTGGTGAGCTGCATGTTCATATAGCCATCCACAGAGACCAGGTATACCTTGTATTGTATACCCCACTTCAGTTTCACCATTACTGGCTTACCAGTAAGGCTGCTGAAGCCACCTGTACAGACCAGTGAAAGAAAGAAAAATTTTCTCAGCGGAATGCTCTGAGAACCCACTGAGAACATGCACCTGTCAAACAGGTGTGGAAAAATCAGGCTTTGGGTGTTGGTGGTGCCTTCACACCATAACCCTACAGAGATACTCTTGATGAAAGCAAGTATTGGCCTTGCTGTAAGAAATTGAAATTATATGCACCTGTCAAACAGGTGCAGAAAAATTGGTTCTTGGGTATTAATTGTGCCCATGAAACCTATACCAACAAATGACTTCAAGATAAAATCAACACCCACAAAGCTAGGCAGCCTAGACAGTCTTGCAGAGATTCCAGATCCCAAAAGCATTTAATCTGTGACATTGGCATCAGGGGCTTGATAGCTGTTGCTAATCTAGGACTGATTCACTTTAACAAATGTCAGCCGGTCAATGGAGTCTGTGAACACGCTCTTTTATCTGTCATAAAACCTCAGGCAGCACTGAATGCCCATTCGGGAAAGCATGCTGGATGCAGGGCAGCCCAGCAGCACAATTGCATACTGGGCAAGTTCTGGCCAGTGGTCTATTCTCATGACCCAGTAATCCAATGGATCATCTACTGGAAAGCTCTCCATGTCTGTTTTCCCCCTAGATAATCTTCCACCATATGATGCAGACGCTGCCAATGGGATGTGTAAGCTGACACCGCTCCTCATTTGACCAACAGAAGCCCCAAAACTACCTTTTCCATGAAACAGTAACCTACAAGAGTCTGGAAAGGTGTTACATAAACTCCTCTTTAAGGTTTCTTCACGATCTTTTATCCTGTGCTCCCTCTGTGAGGGCAGGATGAGTTCCGAGACTTTTCCCTTGTAACAGTGGTCAAGGAGGGTTGGCAACCAATAATGATCCTTCTCCTTAATGCCATGAATTCTCAGGTCCTTTCACAGGCTTTGAAGAATAAGGCAACCCATGCATCGCAAGCTTGCAGAAGCATGAGAAGCAGAATCCTCGGGGTCACTGAGGATAACAGTATCTGGAACTGCCTCCTCAGAGCCACGTTCTGCTCCCAAGGTTTCTGGGGACTGAAAACTATTTCTCTTAAGGTTTAACATATGTCTTCCTCTGCTTCAATGTCTCCAAAACTGCAAGAATCCTCCTCCACCTATTCCCTCTCCTCTTGTGTGTTCTGTGACTTTGCAAGAATGGTGTCTGCATAAAGCGGCCCTTGAGAGGAAAGGAAGTCCTCCTCTTCTTCCTGCTTCTCTGACTCGAGTGCCCTGTCCATAATTCCACTCAGAGTATGCTCAAGCAGGAACACAAGAGGGTCACTGATGCATGCATTGTCATGGCTCACCATCCTTGTTGCCTCGTAAAATGGTGACAGTACAGTGCATGCATCCTTTATCAGCAGCCATTGGTGTGGGGGAAAAAAACTGAGCTCCCCTGAACCTGTCCATGTGCCATATTCGCACAGGTACTCGTTGATGGTCCTCTGCTGCACGTGCAGCCGCTGCAGCATTGCCGAAGTTGAGTTCCACCTGGTGGGCATGTCACAAATCAGGCGGTTTATGGGCAGGTGGAATTCCTGCTAAATTTCAGCCAACTGAACACTGGTTGTGTATGACCGTCTGAAATGGCTACAGACTCTTCTTGCCTGCCTTAGATGATCTTGCAAACCTGGGTACCTGTTTAATAAATGCTGCACCACCAAATTGAGGACATGTGCCAGGCATGGCACATGTGTCAACTTTCCCTGTCAAAGGGTGGACAGAAGGTTAATTCCATTATTGCACACCACCATTCCTGGCTCAAGCTTCCATGGTGTGAACCACCTCTGGGCCTGCCCCTGCAGAGCTGAAAGAATCTCTGCTCCGGTGTGGCTCCTATCCCCTCGGCAGACCAGCTGAAGCACTGCATGGCATCTTTTAGCCTGACTCGTTGAATAGCCCCTTGAATGCATAGGGGGTAATAGTGGTTCATAGGAAAATTCAGCAGAGGAGGGCATGGAGGAGGAGGAGGGGTGACACTGACAGATATCGCATCATCACCACCAGCTGTATGGAGACGTGGCAGCAAAACAAGCTCCAGCAGTGAGCCCTGTCCTGCATCCTTCCTAGTTGCAAGCAGAGTTACCCAGTGTGCTGTGAATGAAACAGACCTTGCTGTTGACTGCCTTTCCCAAGAATGCCAAAACATTGCCTTCCACGTGAAGGTACAGAGCTGGAATGTGTACATAAGAAGCGACTGGAAACCTGCCATTGTGGTACAGCACATTCTGCAAATTCACAGAAGGAGGCAAAATCCACCAGACAGAAAAGCGGGAGTTGCAAAGTCAGCAATTGAGTAGTGGGAGGTTACATGCCTTTACAAGCATGTGTTACCCAAATGGCTGGTGTTTTTGCCATGTTTGATCTGCTTGCAGCAGAGATTGCAAATTGAAACAGTGCGATCAGCTGCATATGTGCTAAAAAAGGCCCACACAGATGAGCTGTGGGAAGTGGCCCAGGAGATAACAGCTCAACAATCTGATGGAATACGGTGACTACTCTCTTCTGTTCCTTGATGGCTGCCTCTGGAAGACATCCTGCCTCATTGGGTTGTGCCTTCCCCTCACTTTTCTTCTCTGCTCTATCCGCTACCCAAGTAACATCAGTGACCCTGTTCATCATCATCCCCTCCATCCTCATGATCATCACTGAAGCCAACTTGGTAATACGCTCCGGCTGGGGGAACATGAATGCCAATTTGATGTTTATCAGTGTTCTCCCCTCTCTGTAGGCTTATGTTACTCTCTTCCTCATCCTCAAAACCAACATCAGAATCAAGTAAAGCCTGTTCATCGCCAAGAAGCAAGTGGCTGACGCTGTGTTCAAATGCATGATGCTGGGGCTATGGCAGGAGTAGCTGTGGACAAGGAGGCAGAATAAGCCACTCTGGCAGCTGCAGTGGACTGCTTGGATGATAGAGGATGAGGAGGATGGTTTAGTAAGCCAGTCCACCACCTCCTCTGCATGCTGTGGCTGGATAGCAAAGGCAACATCACTAAACAGAGAAAAACGTGCCCTGCCAGTGAATGGACCACGTTCACCTTTGCCTGTGAATACAGATGCTGCTGACCCCCTCATAATGGCATGAGAACGTCTGCCTCTCCTTGTTGGCCTCCTACACATGATGGGGGGCTTATTACCCAAATTTAATAGATACTGGGAAATGTGTAATTGGATGCACTTTATTCAATGAAAACTGGTGTTTGGTGCACTTTAAATTGAGGACTGCCACTGACAGAAATTTAAAAACTATAAAAAAATAAAAAAGGGGCAACAACAGCATCACATTCAGAAAAACTGCAGCTGACAATTTAAAAAAAAAAGGTGGAGGCACGGCAAACAAAAAAAGGCAGCAATCATCAAAAGAAAAAGGGGTTATACAGCGCTAAATGTTATGTAATGCTGTGTTAAACACTGCACTATGCTAACACTACACTGACACTACACTATAGTCACACTATACTGACACACTATACTGACACTGCACTGACACACTACATTATACTTACACTACACTAACACTGAACTGATACACTACACTATACTCACACTACACTAGACTAGGGATGACCCGAACATCCCCCGGTTCGGCTCGCAGCAGAACATGCAAACAGGCAAAAAATTTGTTTGAACACCGTTAAACACACAAACGTGAAAAATCAAAAGTGCTAATTTTAAAGGCTTATATGCAAGTTATTGTCATAAAAAGTGTTTGGGGACCCGGGTCCTGCCCCAGGGGACATGTATCAATGCAAAAAAAAGTTTTAAAAAACGCTGTTTTTTCGGGAGCAGTGATTTTAATACTTAAAGTGAAACAATAAAAATGAAATATTCCTTTAAATATCGTGCCTGAGGGGTGTCCTTAGTATGCCTGTAAAGTAGCACATTTTTCCAGTGTTTAGAACAATACCACAGCAAAATGACATTTCTAAAGGAAAATATGCAATTTAAAACTACTCGTGGCTGTAATGTAATGTCGTGTCCCGGCAATATAGATGAAAATCATTGAAAAAAACAGCATGGGTTCCCCCCCACCCAGTCCATTACCAGGCACTTTGGGTCTGGTATGGATATTAGGAGAACCCTGCACCCAATTTTTTTAAAAAATGGCGTGGGGGTCCCCAAGGCCCCCAGGCGCTATATACTCTGAACAGAAGAATATATACTATATGGCCTGCCCTATATACTCTGCATAAAATTGGGCCTTAGGTGTTGGTGGTACCAGAACACTGCAAGCCCTCACAGTAACTCTTGGTGAGTGCAGGAATGGGCCTTGCTGTGAAATACTATATCAAAAATTGTAATTACATGCCCCTGTTAAACAGGGGCAGAAAAATTGGGCCTTTGGTGGTGATGGTGCCACAACACTGTAACCCCTCACAGTTACTCTTGTTGGGCGCAGGAATGGGCCTTGCTGTGAAATAGTATATCAAGAATTGTAATTACATGCCCCTGTTAACAGGGGCAGAAAAATTGGGCCTTGGGTGGTTGTGCCACAACACTGTAACCCCTCACAGATACTCTTGTTGGGTGCAAGAACGGGCCCTGCTGTGAAATATTATATCAAAAATTGTAATTACATGCCCCTGTTAAACAGGGGCAGAAATATTGGGCCTTGGGATGGTGGTGCCACAACACTGTAACCCCTCAGAGATACTCTTGTTGGGCACAGGAATGGGCCCTGCTGTGAAATATTTGGGTTTCTGGGGACTGAAAACCATCCCTTGAAGACTGCTGCTGAGTGTTATCCTGACACAATCCTCCTCCTCCTCCTCCTCTTCTTCCTGTGTGTTTGGTGGGCCTGCAGGAATGCTATCTGAATAAAGGGGGCCTTGAGAGGTAGGGAAGTCCTCCTCTTTCTTCCGCTATTCTGCGTTAAGTGCCCTGTCCATGATTCCACAATGCGTGTGCTCCAACAGGAAGACTAGAGGGACAGTGTCACTGATGCATGCATTGTCATTGCTCACCATCCTTGTGGCCTCCTCAAATGGTGACAGGACAGTGCATGCATCCTTGATCAGTAGCCACTGGCGTGGTGAAAAGAAGCCAAGCTCCCTTGACCCTGTCCTGGTGCCATACTTGCACAGGTACTCATTGATGGCACTCTTCTGTGTGTGCAGCCGCTGCAGCATTGCCAACATTGAGTTCCACCTGGTGGGCATGTCACAAAGGAAGCGGTTGGTGGGCAGGTTGCATTCCCTTTGAATGTCAGCCAGCCGAGCACTGGCATTGTATGACCGGTGGAAACAACCACAGACTTTTCTGGCCTGCCTCAGGAGATCCTGTAAGCCTGGGTACCTGCTCAAGAACCGCTGCACCACCAAATTCAGGACGTGTGCCAAACAGGGAACATGGGTCAAGTGTCCCTGCTGGAGGGCGGAGAGAAGGTTGGTGCCATTGTCGCATACAACCATTCCTGGCCGAAGCTGGCATGGCGTCAACCACCTCTGAGCCTGCCCCTGCAGAGCTGACAGAATCTCTGCCCCAGTGTGGCTCCTGTCCCCTAGGCAGACCAACTCAAGAACCGCATGGCATCTTTTAGCCTGACTGCTTGCATATCCCCTTGAACGCGAGCACCGCTGGTTCAGAGGACAAATCTGCAGAAGAGGCCATAGAGGAAGAAGAAGAGGAGGGGGTGGAGGAGAGAGCTGTGGCAGAATCACCACTAGCATTTTGGAGGCGTGGTGGAACAAGCGCCAACAACACTGAACCCTGTCCTGCATCCTTCCCAGCTGCCAGCAGAGTTACCCAGTGCGCCGTGAAGAAAAGGTAACGTCCCTGCCCATGCCTGCTGGACCACAAGTCAGCGGTAATATGCACCTTACTACTGACTGCCCTGTCCAACGAGGCCAAAACATGCCGATAGAGAGCCGGAATCACCTTCCATGAAAAGAAATGGCGTTTCGGAACCTGCCACTGAGGTACAGCACATTCCACAAATGTGGAAAAAGTCTACCAGCTGAAAAGGCAGTAGTTGAAGTGTTAGAAATTTGGCCAAGCTAGCATTTAGATGCTAATCATGTGGATAGCTGGGATCAAATTTCTTTTTACGGTTCAGCAGCTGGGGTAGGGAAATTTACCTGCTAAAATCAGATGGTGGTGTATTGCTAGCAGATTGACTGCAAGTACTTGGGACACCTATTGCTATACCTTCATTCCTCTCAGTGCAGATTTTTGAGAGAACTGGAGGTACAGTAGGGTTGGAGATCCCAGATGAGGAGCAAGGAGAAGTCCCTCTTTTTCTTTGATGTGGGTCTTTCAAGTGCTGTTGCCAGCGGACTACATGGCAGGTCGTCATATGTTTGGTCAAGCATGTGGTGCCCAAGCGGCTGCTGTTCTAGCCACGTTTACATGGAAATTGATCCTCTTACGGGACTTTGAAGGGAACACCTACTCACAGGTCATAAAGAGTGTGGAAGATACAAAAGTTGTATGATAAAGTGTTTATTAGTAGTATAGATCTTTAAATGGATCTGTGGTACATGGGGTAAATGTGCAGCATGCGTGATACATACAAAAAAGTAGCAATACAATATGCAAAGAATAATTCACAATCATAGAACTCCAAAACACATGGAACACATATGCAGGGAGTACCGGACGCGTTTCGAAATATACTCTTCCTCAGGGGTGCGCGCGCCTCAGGCTCGGGGGGGCGTCCACCTCTCCACCCATTGACCTCACTATATGAAGAGGCTTTTTTATTTACATCCCACGGCGTCCTTCACCCTAGAACGCTGATCCACATCACACTCAGCCTGCACCTGGGACTCCATCGAGGTAAGACAACCATATACTGGACTCACGCTACTCTGGGGTTATACTTAGCTCACTGTCCCTTTCTTTACCTCTTGCAGACTGAACTCTGCAAGCCTCTCCTGGCCTGGCACCCTTGTCCTTTTCAGTGCCCTGCAACATCCTTTGGCTGGCACCATACTACCCCCCTGCCTGCAGCACCAGGGACCCCCCTACTTTGGGGGTCACCCAGCTGGAGTACTACACCCAGCCACACAAGACCCAGGCCCAGACGTCCTCTGCTCAGAAGCCCCCCCCAGCTTCCCGCCAGTAAACCACTGACGGACTTACCCAGGTATGCTACTTATGTTTATGTCTATTATCCCTTAGTGGGTTACTATACACCTGGGGTCCCAGTTATACCCATGTACTACATGTCAACATGTATGCATATATACCCCCCCTTGCCTTTTCAATACCCTACCCTCTCTTCCACCTCTTGCTCCCTACAGACTGGAGCCCTTCTCAGGATCTTTCCACTCACCGGTGGCCTTTTTTGACGCCCTCTGTTGGGGAATTTTTCCCTGGTGGCCACGCCTGGGGTGGGCACATTGGCCTTGCGGGTTGTGGAAGAGGAGCAGGACATACCTCTACATCCAGTGGTGTCACGTCCCTCCCCAGGACCTCCCCCTTTTTAATATGAATGCAGCATTTGACACATGCCCTCCAAGCAATACTATATGGTTAGTAACCATTGTGCTTTTTCATATATATTGTATACTCGTATTTTAACCATTACCTTCTTAAAACATCTATGTCCATATATATTATTGATGACAACATCCTTACAATTGGTTTATAACTGTTTTTTCAATTTATAGACATACCTTTTGTTTGCTGATTCCAATCTGATACCCCTGAGGAAGAGTATATCTCGAAACGCGTCGGGTACTCCCCGCATATGTGTTTTGGAGTTCTATGATTGTGAATTATTCATTGCATATTGTATTGCTACTTGTTTGTATGTATCACGCATGCTGCACATTTACCCCATGTACCACAGATCCATTTAAAGATCTATACTACTAATAAACACTTTATCATACAACTTTTGTATCTTCCACACTCTTTATGACCTGTGAGTAGGTGTTCCCTTTAAAGTCCCGTAAGAGGATCAATTTCCATGTAGCTAGTTCAATTTGGGATGTGGGTTCACCTACCCCTTAGACCAACCCAGCACCAACCCCTGTCTATTTCTAGCCATGTTTGATCCGCTTCAGACATAGGTTACAAACAGCAATGGTGCAGTCTGCTGCACACCTGTCGAAAAAGCCCACACCAAGGAACTTTTCAGCGGGGAGTCAGCAGCGGCCTGCACCTGCGGAGCTCTGCGGTGTGATGTAATAGGGTGGCTGCCCTTAAGCTGCCCCCTAGAGGACATCCTGCTTCATTGGAGTTGTGCCTCCTCCTCCTCTCTTCTCTCAGGTACCCAAGTACAGTCAGTGACCTCATCATCCCCTCCCTCCTCATCACTGGAGCAAACTTGGCAGTATGCTGCAGCTGGGGGAACATGACTTCTCATACTTCTTGGGCACCCCCTCTCTCTAGGCTCACGTTACTCCCTTCCTCAACCTGGGAACCAACATCGGAGCCTTCAAATCGCTGCGCATTCTCCAGCAGCATGTACCCAACACTGTGGTCGAATAATTCTGGGGACTCCTCCGTGCATGACAGTGAGGCTATGGAAGGAGTGACTGTGGACAAGGAGCCGGTGGAATAGGCCGCTTTGTCACCTGCGTTGGAAGGCAAACTACTCTGAGCCTGGGTGACAGAGGATGAGGAGGATGAGATTGGCTTTGTTATCCACTCCACCAACTCTTCTGCATGTTCTGGCTCAATAACACGGCCAGCAGCAGAAAAAAAAGACAAGCCTGCCCCACGGCCACCTGCAGAGGATGCACCACGTCCATGACCAGCACTGTTGACTGTAGACACAGAGGCTGCTTGCCCTCTTTTAGTGGCCTGTGAGCGTCTACCTCTCCTTGGTGGCCTTCCGGACATGATGTATATTTTGTTTTGCAAGACCACACTACACTGTATTAGATACTGTGTACACCGCCTGCACTGTATTAGCAACTGTACTACGGCTGCATTGTATTGTGTACTGTGTACACCACCAGAAGTGTAGTAGAACTTGTACACACTGTATTAGATACTGTGTACAATGGCTGCACTGTATTAGCAACTGTACTACGGCTGCAATGTATTGTGTACTGTGTACACCACCAGAAGTGTAGTAGAAACTGTACACACTGTAGTAGATACTGTGTACACCACCTGCACTGTATTAGAAACTGTACAATGGCTGCACTGTATTTTATATTGTGTACACCACCAGAAGTGTAGTAGACACTGTACACACTGTGTACAGCACCTGAACTGTATTAGAAACAGTACACCACGGAATGCACTGTAGATATAGGCTACACTGGATGCAGAGTATATATATATATTTATACTAGACTGACTGTATGTATATATATATATATATATTTATATATATATAAATATATATATATATATATATATATATATATATATATATATATATATATATATCAAATACACTGCCACTATCTGAATAACCTGCCTGCTTAATCTAAATCAAGCTATCTCTCTGTCCACACCAACAACACTACACACGGTCGCCGTGTAAGAAGCCTTATATAGTGTGGGGCGTGGACTTAGTCCCCCTGAGCCATGATTGGCCAAAGGCACCCTGCCTTTGGCCAATTATGGCTCTCTTAGCCAGGGGGCGCTGTGATTGGCCAAAGCATGCAGGTCAGGTACATGCTTTGGCCAATCATTATACAGCAATGCACTGCGAAGATTAGAAAATTGGCAGTAATTAGGACCAGCTCCGAAGAGGGTAAGCCAGGGCTCAGAGTGGGGCATGTCTGTGCTTAAGTATGTGATAGTTTCCCACACAGGACTCTATACCTAGCCCCAGCTGTTGCCTGTTAGATTCCCTGTCCAAAAGCTAAATGTAAGCAAAGGGGCTAGAGACGCTGGTGATGCCATTAACCAAATATGGCAATGGCCACAGATAGGAAATGACTTAATGGACAAAGCCTGATGGGGAACTTAGAAACTATTTCTTTATTCGGTCTGCCTTAGTTTTGACTGACAGCGGATGCTAGTGGACTGAATAGCAGCTTTGGATCCACCCCCACTGTAAGGCTACTTTCAGACTGGGGCGTTGTGGACGTCGGCGGTAAAGCAGCGCTATATTTAGCACCACTTTACTGTCGCTTTAGCGGCGCTATTCGGCAGCGGCGCTTTGCCGGCGGGTTTGCGGCGCTGCCCCATTGTTTTCTATGTGAAGGGGCTCTTTAGGAGCGGTAAATACACCGCTCCTATAGCGCTGCAAAGATGCGGCTTGCAGGACTTTTTTTCCTGTCCTGCAAGCGCACCTCTCCAGTGTGAAAGCCCTCGGGCTTTCACACTGGAGACACAGGAGAGACTCTTTACGGGGGCTATAGAGGCGCTATTTTTAGCACTGTATCGCCTGTAAAGCGCCTCAGTGTGAAAGTAGCCTAAGTCAACAGAAAGGTGAACCTGATGGGGAACTAGTGTCTCAATTCCCTGTCAGGCTCCACCCACTGCAATACAAATTCCCTTGGCCATGCACCTGTCAGTTTGCCAAAGTAAAACTGGTAAAGTGTCTCACAGGCTCATATTCTTTTTTTTTCTGTTTCCAGGGATGGATTTTCATCTTTAAAGTGGTTGAAAACCCTTACATACTGTATAACCAGGGAAGTGACTAGCATTAAGTGATACACAGAGATGAAAAAAATCCTTCTGATAAGTTGTACTTGTTTATCTGCAGCCATATGTTCTCTACAGTCTCAGAATTTACAAAAAAAATCTCACAGCATCTCTCAGCAGCCCAAAGCAGGGGGCGGGGTTCTGAAGTCACACACTTCACAGCTCAGAAGAAACACTCTGTGCCCTGATTGGAGGGAAGGGACATGCCCACCTTCGCTCACTACACAGAGAACAAGCACTGCTCTGGCTGTCAATCACAGGCTGTGTGTTGGAGTTCTCCCTTCCCGCCATTATTTTTCTCTTGGTGTTGAGGAAAAGCTGACTCATACGAATAGCAGAAAAACAAGGCAGCAGAGGGAAATCACAAAGTATAGAAGGATATGCTTTGTTCAGATTTCATGTCTCAGGTTTACGCCAACTTTAAAGGCTGTAGATTCTAAGTAATACCCTACTGTGTAGTCAACTGCCTGAAAATGCCCAATCAAATGTATTATTTAACTAAAAAATACTTGATAAAAAAATAACTAACAAGAAGATTATATTATTTTTTTTATTTTATATATACAGGGAGGGGCCTATTTAGCAATGTTTTCGCCCAAGATTAAATAGTAATTCAAATTCTGGGTGATCTATGTACATTTAATGAACTTTGTTGAAGATTCCTACCTTTTGGTATTCTGAGGGAATAGCTGTGGCACATGCAGGATTCTAATGAGGAAAATGGCAGGATCCAAATCCCTTTAGACATTATTAACCCTTTGGGAATAACTCACCAAAACATAATTTTTTGTTGTTGTGGATGAGGTTGCCTAAAATCTGAGTTGTATCTTATGCCGCGTACACACAATCGGAATTTCGGCCTGCAAAAGACCGATGAGAGTTTTTCATCGGAAAATGCGACTGTGTGTATGTTCCATCAGACTTTTGCTGGCCGAATTCCAGCCAGCAAAAGATTGGGAGCATGTTCTTAATTTTTCGGTCGCAAAAAGTACCTATCCGAAAATGCGATCGTCGATGGCAATTCCGACATGCAAAATTCCTACGCATGCTCGGAAACAATTTGACGCATGCTCGAAAGCATTGAACTTAATTTTCTCGGCTCGTCGTAGTGTTGTACGTCACCGCGTTCTTGACGGTCGTAAGTTCAGCGAACTTTTGCGTGACCGTGTGTATGCAAGGCAAACTTGAGCAGAATCCCTTTGGAAAAGCCGTCATATCTTTTTCTGACGAGAAGTCCGATCATATGTACGCGGCATAAGTCTAGACTTCTGGGAAAATCAATGAGCCAATCACACAAGCGGGAAATTACATTTCTGGGTGGGGGGGGGGCACTCCATATTAGAGGGCCCTCCATATTAGATCTCACCCACATCCTCAATCAACATTTCCATCAGAGGATAAAACACAGAAGAAGCCTTGTGGTGTAGTATATGTTAAAACCAATTTAATAGAAGGATAATGCACTTACATAGCAAGCAGTATAACATGCAGAATGAACAATCCAAAGCACCGCCACGGGGCCCGCTGGCATGCTTGATAACATCACAGAAACAGCTCTACCCATTGCCTTTCCCCTAAATAGACATCATCAAGGAAGGAGGTTGCCTTCTTCCTTGATGATGTCTGTTTAGAGGAAACGTATCAGGCGGAGCTGTTTCTGTAACACCATCACACACGCCGGTGGGTCCCGTGGCGGTGCTTTGGATTGTTTTTCAAATTTACTATACAATAAGGCTTCTTTATCCTCTAATGGCTATGTTGAGTGCGGCTGTGGGTGAGATCTTATTTCGGAGTGCCCTGTTTGGACATCTTTATGGTGATATAAGTTGGAGCCAGCCAGTAAAGGTTCAGATCAGTCATAATTTAAAAGCGCAGTTAATCTCCTTTGGATGAGATCTCAGTGCTTGGTAAGAGGCTCTACATGAGGAACAGCACCTGAGCACTGGAGCACTTTTTAATATATTGGCACTGCAAGCACCTTATGTCACGATTTGTGAAAATTTCTAACAAAACTGCTCTTTTGTGTTAGATTAAATTAAAAACGATATATATATATATATATATATATATATATACAAAAATGATGTGTGAAGGAGCAACTCTACCGTGAGATAGTCAACACAGTCAGGGCCGTCTTTAAGGCAGGACAAAAGTGACAGCTGCCCTAGGCCCTGTCATTGTTGTGGGCCCAAAGCAGCTGCCTCATACTTGCCAACTATCCCAGTTTAAATTCCCTCGTCCCTTGAGATTTTAGTCCCATGCTGTGTCCTGATATCTCAGTGTGAAGTTCTGTTACTAATGCTACCCAGCTCTGCCCTATTGTTGTGTACAGATGACTCACCTGCAGACCCTGTGTTTACATGTAAATACTGGCATTGATATGTAAATAGCGGCGAACCGGCAGCATTCATATGTAAATAGAGGCGGTATTCATATGTATATCAAGCCTCCCTGAAGTCATATCCACCATAACCTATACTGAATGCTGGGGAGATAAAGGGGCATGCTCGAAAGTCCTGTCTACAACTGTGGTCATTAAGCCTACTCTGAAAAAGTAAGCAAATTAGTGTGGGGGGAGGGTAGTGGGGGGTGTGCAGAGGTAGGCAGAGAAGGAATAACAGTTTGAGGTGCACAGGTGAGCAAGGAGGCAGGTAGAGTTAAATGGGAGGGGGATTGGAATAGGAGAGGATGAGGGAGGTTTGGGGTGTAGAGGTTAGCATGGGTTTTAGGATGCAAAGGTGTACTGACAGGGTGGATAAAGATGTAGGTCACGTGTAGTGCAGCTCATTCATTTGAATGGGCTGCTCTATGCGCTACAAATGCGGAAGAATGTCCCAAACCCTTTTTCAAAATCACACGGTGCCAAGCCAAATGTCAGCAGATGCGTGATGGTGTCATTAACAATTAATGGCACTGCTGTGTATCTGCTAAAGGGTAGCACGTATCTGTGGTGTCAGGAATTTGGTGCTTGGTGTAGAATCCTTTCATTCACAGTAGTGGCTAGTATGAATGTCTCCCTTACATGGGTAGTCAGTTTAAACCCCTCCTTACATTGGTGGTTACTGTGAATGCTTATATTACATTAGTGGTCAATGTTGAAACTCCTCTTTATATTGGTAGTTTTTAAAATTCAGCATTGCCATTGATCACAACCTCCCCTTCCCCCAGCATTGCCACTGATCCCAGGAGTCCTAGGATCCCTAGGAGTTTTCTGTCTACTAATGGGTCCCCTCACCTTCCCAGTCCATGGTGTGCAGGCAGTGAGCAAATGATGTGCTGTAACCTCGAGCAAACAATCAGTAAGCAGTAATGATGTCCAGTAACCTCTAGCAACCAATCAGTGAGCAGTATTGATGTACAGTAATCTCTAGCAACCAATCAACAAGCAGAAATCATGTGCTGTAACCTCTAGCAACTAATCAGTGAGCCGTAATGTGTGCTGTAACCTCTAGCAACCAGTCAGTGAGAGGCAGTGATACACTGTAACCTCTGGCAACCAATCGCAATCTCTTCCTGATCTGATTCAGTAAACAGACTATGACTCTAGCTGCTATTTATTGTAGAGTCAGAGCAGGTAGAGAGCGAAACTGCATGGGGGGGGGGGGGAGAGCCACGCTGCCTGACCGTCATGTGACGGCCGGCGGGCGGCAAGTGGTTAAGGGGAACTCCACACCAAAATTTTACAAAAAAACAGAGTAGGTTCCCCCCAAAATCCATATCAAGTTCTTTGGGTCTAGCATAGATTTTAAGGGTCCCCCCCAAAATCCAGCAACGGGGACAAGAGCCTCTTCCCGACAACTCTGGCCATTGGTTGTTGGGGTCTGCGGGTGGAGGGTATATAAGAATCTGGAAGCCCCAGATCCTGGCCCCCAAAGCATCCTCCCCATGAGGAACCCTACGCTATTTTTTTCCTTGATCTTTCATCTATATTGCCGGGAGCCGGTAATACATTACAGCCGCAAGCAAGTTTTCCTTTAGAAATGTCAATTTGCCGTGGCACTGTTCTACACATCGCACAGATATGCCACTTTACAGGCAGACTAAGGAGACCCCCCAGGCATGAGATTTAAAGGAATATTTCATTTTTATTGTTCCACGTTAAGCATTATTAAAATCACTGCTCCTGAAAAAATGGTTGTTTTATAAACGTTTTCTTGCATTGATATATGTCCCCTAGGGCAGTACCCAGGTCCCCATACACTTTTTATGGCAATAACTTGCATATAAGCTTTTAAAATTAGCACTTTTGATTTTTCATGTTCGTGTCCAATAGACTTTAATAGGGTTTGCATGAACTTTTTGCCTATTCGCGTGTTCTGGTGCAAACCGAACCGGGGGGGTGTTCGGACCATCCCTATTCATATGTTTAATGTATTTTAGATGTTGATATACAGTTTTCAGGAACCCATATTATGGCAGAGGTCTTGCAGGCAGTAAACAGTTGTGTCCGAACATCTGGATGAAACAAACCATTCTTTCAAGTAAATAAACTAGGGATATATTTATTTGTATTCAGATATTACTTGATCAGCTACAATATACTAAGATCACGTGTATGATTTTTTCAGAAATGTGTTAGCTGGATTGGATGTGAAACATCAACTTTATTATTACTACTTATTGTATACCTCTACAAATAACAATCTTCAGTCTTTCCTTATTCTGTTGAATGTGTCTTCTACTCTTCTTTCCAAAAGGGATAATACTTCTGCTATAACACGAGCACACTGCAATATGCCGCCCATATTAAAGACGTTATACAAAAATGCTAACCAAGCAAAACACAGCTGGTCAGGAAGTCTTTAGTAGGCTCATGTCACCAATAAAAATAGATGTTTGCAAAGTGTGGCACATGTGTAGAAGTTTATATGGATATACACATTCTGTGGTCAAAAATTGAATAACTCATATTAATGGAACATTCTGACAGGTCTTCGCATTGCCAGCAAAGTATAACATGTTGTACCACCAAATTCACAGTTCTGCTTTTAAGATGCTGCAGATGCCCCATATGTTACTCTACCTGACAGCCTTGAAAATTTTATCCCTGTGCACAACCTTTCCATTTTGCCATTCCTGACTAATATCACAGCTTTTATATAGTAAAGTATTATTTACACTGCACACTTGCAATGCTAAACATACATACAACTCTGAGAGGGGTAGTGTTATACAGCCATGTTTCATCAGTTGTGATTGTATATGTTGCAGTACATGCCTGGTGGTGATCAATGCCTGGTAGGTTACAGGGGCTCCTTGGCTGACCATATTACCAAACCTTGGTAAAGGGTTTTCTTCTCACAGTAAACTGTTTTTAGGAAATACGTATTATATCCTTTTCTTTCACACTATATTTATTTGATTTCTGAAAATAGGAGTATGACAGTACAATTGAGTATCATATATTTCCATACAAAGTCTTCTATGTAACAGTAACATCCAGATATAACAGGTGTCAAATTAAGATTTCTGAGACAATATATGATAGCTGGGGGATGAGTAAACATGGAGTGGGGCGATGTTGGGTTGGGTGGATATACAGTATGCACTCGCTGGCCAATTTATTAGGTATTCCTTGCTAGTAACGGGTTGGATCCCCTTTTGCCTTCAGAACTGTCTTAATTCTTCCTTGCATAGATTCAACAAGACATTGGAAACATTCCTCTGAGAATTTGGTTCATATTGACATGACATGTATCACGCAGTTGCTGCAGATTTGTCAGCTGCACATTCATGATGCGCATCTCCCATTCCCCTACATTCCAAAGGTGCTCTATTGGATTGAGATCTGGTGACTGTGGAGGACATTGGAGTACAGTGAACTCATTATCATGTTCAAGAAACCAGTTTGAGATGACATAAGCTTTGTGACATGGTGCATTATCCTGCTAGAAATAGCCATCAGAATATGGGTACACTGTAGTCATAAAGGAATGGACATGTTTAGCAACAATACTCAGGTAGGCCGTGGTGTTTAAATGATGCTCAATTGGTACAAAGGGGCCCAAAGTGTGCAAAGAATATATCCCCCACACCATTACATCACCACCACAAGCCTAAACCATTGATACAAGGCCATCTGAACCATCTGAATATTAACACTCTTCAGACCTGGTAATGGTTTTCCAATCTTCTATTGTCCAATTTTGGTGAGCTTGTGCAAATGGTAGCCTCAATTTCCTGTTCTTAACTGACAGGAGTGGTACCCAGTGTGGTCTTCTGCTGCTGTAGTCTATCAGCTTCAAGGTTCGATGTGTTGTGTGTTCAGAGATGGTATTCTGCATACCTTGGTTGCAACGAGCGGTTATTTGAGTTATGCCCTGTACACACGATCGGACTTTCCGACGGAAAATGTGCGATCGGAGCTTGTTGTCGGAAATTCCAACCATGTGTGGGCTCCATCGGACTTTTTCCATTGGAATTTCTGACACACAAAGTTTGAGAGCTGGATCTAAAACTTTCCGACAACAAAATCCGTTCACGGAAATTCCAAACGCGTATAGACAATTCCGACGCACAAAGTGCCACGCATGCTCAGAATCAAGCAGAAGAGCAGCACTGGCTATTGAACGTAATTTTTCTCGCCTCGTCGTACGTGTTGAAAGTCACCATGTTCTTGACGTTCGGAATTTGCAACCAACTTTGTGTGTCCGTGTGTATGCAAGACAAGTTTGAGCCAACATCCGTTGGAAAAAATCTGATGGATTTTGTTGTCAGAATGTGCCATCGTGTGTACAGGGCATAACTGTTGCCCTTCTATCATCTCTGGCCTTTCTCCTCTGACCTCTGACATCAACAAGGCATTTTCATCCACACAACTGCCGCTCACTGGATATTTTCTCTTTTTTGGAAAATTCTTTGTAAACCCTAGAGATGGTTGTGCGTGAAAATCCCAGTATATCAGCAGTTTTTGAAATACTCAGACCAGCCAGTCTGGCACCAACAACCATGCCACGTTCAAAGTCACTTAAATCCCCTTTTTTTCATATTCTGATGCTCAGTTTGAACTTCAGCAAGTCATCTTCACCACGTCTAGATGCCTAAAAGCATTTAATTGCTGCCATTTGATTGGCTGATTAGCAATTTGTGTTACCAAGCAATTGAACAGGTATACCTAATAAAGTGACGGTGAGTGTATATATTTATATAAATGACACCTTTACTGGTGTCTTGAAGAAAATAAGGTCTAAAGGCTGGGAGCAGGCAAACAGAGTGAGAGAGGCACAATTCTTGGGCTGAAATATAAAAAGGGAAAGGGGAATGGGAAATTAACAAAAAGCTAAAAAAAAAGCTATAGAAGAGGTAGAAGGGGTAGAAGGGGATGGGCAACTTGGGAAGCAGGCAGGACCCAACTGGGGGGCACATGGGCTCTGCAGGACAAATAGTTATTCATAAGCGTAGTTGTTATGAGTCTACTTTAAGTAGTCAATGGTGGTCCATCCAGTGGCACCAGGTTCTGAAGAATCTTTTTGGTGTTGTTCAGAACAGCTGTTGTCTTCTCCCGTATCATAGTGCCCATTATTCTCTGTTTAGCTTCCTTGAAGCTCACAGATGGTCATTTCTAAGGTTTTGTGTTTGTTTGTATCCAGGAAGTATGCAAGCCTTAAATCTTGCTTGGTTAGGTTGAATGTGGGTCTATGGAGTAGAGCTTCCCAAGGGTTTCTTGGGAATGATGCGTTTATTACTTATCATATGAGGTTGAAGACCCATATCCAAAAAATCTTGACTTTGGAGCATTCTTACCAGACGTAGAGGATAAAATAAGAGGTTCTGCAACCTTTGAAGCAGTTTAGGGAGACCCAGGTGCAAATTTGGCAATAGGTGTTGGAGTCATGTACCAGAGAAAAAGTACCTTATGCGAGTATTGCTGAGCTATGATGTTAGTCAAACAATTGGCAGCTATGATCCATATTTTCTTCCGTTCCCAAAGATTTGGGGTTTCCCTGAGATCTGTTTCCAAGCTCATTTTGTATGGCAGCTTGTTGGAATTGAAAGGGAGATTAAAGTGTAGTAGAGTTGGGAAATAAGACCATTGAGTGTAAGATCTTGTAAACAGTTGTCCTTAAAAGAAAAGGGGAGTATAGAAGTAGTTTTGAATTCCTTTACAAGTCCGAACATGTAATATTTAATTTGGAGATAATGAAATGTTTCTATTAGTGGCTTGTACAGAGGGATTGGATACTATCAATTCAAAGCAGGTTGTTTACATGCTTTGCTCCTTGGGAGGTGCCATAGCAGAAGACCAGTGGGTTTTCATAGGCTGAGGGGAAAGGGAACAATTCAATATTCTAGCTAGGGGTAAATGTGGAAAAACTAGACCATTTAAGAATTTGATTTTGTCTCAGTGTTGAAGTTATAAGAGCCAGTACCCATTCGACAGTTTTGATACACTGTACAATATGTCCACAAGTGTAACTCACTTGTTGCATAGAGAGAAACTAAGGGTGTTATTTGTGCCACCACAAAATATTTATTCAAGTTGGCCTCCAGGCAGTTTATGTTAATATAGTATGTTGCTAGCTATTCTGGGTCTGTGTGGGTATCAGATGAATTTCAAAATATTTTTAAGATCAGTTCATAAAATGTGGCTGGGTATACAGAGTGGCAGGATAATATAATTATTAGGTAATATGAGTGATTTTAAACTTGTCTTCATTAAAATGCAAGTCTGAAATATTTACAAAAGCTCTAAAAGTATGCAGAAGGGTGGGCACAGATATATGATTAGGCATATCCATATTCTTTGTGTTTTCTTTTCACACACTGAAGAGAAGTGGACAGATATAAATTTGTAGATTGGCCACTAAAGGTTGTCTTTAGCAGTTGCTGAGTTATGTCCAAAGGAGGTACCTTTGTAACAAGTGATTACACAAACCTGTAAGAAATTACCATTAAATTAGATTCCAAGCATGCCTATATTGCAGGGTCCAGCAGGCTAACAAAATACATTAGACCTTCCAAATGTGATTACATACGATCCATATAATATTTGGGCTCTAATAAATTTTAAATTCATTCTGCACACTAACATTTGTAAAATCTTGTCATATGGATTTTTTTAAATTTTTTAACCACTTCAATACAGGGCATTTTCACCCCCTTCCTGCCCAGACCAATTTTCAGCTTTCAGCGCTGTTTACACCTTGAATGACAATTGCGCGGTCATGCAACACTGTACCCATATGAAATTTTGATAATTGTTTTCCTTACAAATATAGCTTTCTTTTGGTGGTATTTGATCACCTCTGTGGTTTTTATTTTTTGCGCTATAAACAAAAAAAGAGCGACAATTTTGAAAAAAACGCAATATTTTTTACTTTTTGGTATAATAAATATCCCATTAAAAAAAACAAAAACAAATGTTTTCCTCAGTTTAGGCCAATATCTATTCTTCTACATATTTTTGGTAAGAAAAAACGCAATAAGTGTATATTGATCGGTTTGCACAAAAGTTATAGCGTCTACAAAATGGGGATAAATTTATGGCATTTTTATTGTTATTTTTTTTACTAGTAATGGCGGCGATCTGCAATTTTTATCGTGACTTCGATATTGTGGTGGTCACTTCGGACACTTTTGACACTATTTTGGGACCATTCACATTATACAGCGATCAGAACTATAAAAATACACTGATTACTGTGTAAATGTGACTGGCAGGGAAGGGGTTAACACCATGGGGCGAGGAAGGGGTTAAATGTGTATCCTAGGGAGTGATTCTAACTGTAGGGGGAGGGGACTCACAAGGGGAGGAAACCAATCGGTGTTCCTCTGTACTGGGAACACACCATCAGTCTCCTCTGACAGGACGTGGATCTGTGTGTTTACACACACAGATCCACGGTCCTGCTGTGTTCACGGGCAATCGCGGGTGCCCGGCGCACACCATGGCCACTGGGCACGCGCATCAGGTGACCAGTGAAGCGGCCGGCGTGCGCCCCCTAGAGGCTCAGGAAGTAAAAGACGTCATATGACGGCGGCCCGGAGGGACAAAGGGTTTCTGCCACTGTCATATCACTATGTGCGGTAGGGAAGTGGTTAAAGATATTTTTATTGAATTTTGTACATCAACATACAAAAGAAAAACTTTGGTTATTCATAGCATTGCATTTTGCAGAGATACACTTGAGTTGTCAATAAACAGATTTCAATTTACATGTCTCTTGTGGTTATTAAGTACAAAGTTACAGGGAATGATCAGCATGCACTTCTCCAGTCACAAAGCAATCAGGGGGGTTGACATGGAAAATTTAAATCGCCGTAATTACCTTTTTTTTCTAATCTTCTTAGCACTTCCTGGTTTTCCTCCCATGGGAGTAGGCGTGTTTCTAGCCTCTCCCAGACCTCCCACAGTCCCCTGGGAGCTAGTCCCAGGCTTCCCAGCATGCATTGTGCAACAGCGTCATCACAACATCTCGGTGAATGCTGGGAGCACAGCATTCACCGCATCCAGGAAATACATGCTTCTGGGCTTCAAATGCCCACAATGAAGATGGAAACTGCCTTCAGTGAATTTTATAAGTTATTTTTTACAACGAAATCGGACACAGGCGGACTTATTACACAGAACATGTGAGTAGATAATCATGAGAAGAAAAGTTTGTAAATGAACTCCAAAAAAAAAAAAACAATAGATAGGTGGACCCCCGCTTTAACCAGAGGGATTTTAGAGGTATCTGTGATCCTTTCCAGGACAATAGAATGGCTTTCTTCGCATATAAATGAAGGATGCAAAGGAGTCTCTTTGCATGGGTTGAAATGTGAAGATCCCCAAAAATGCCTAGGAAGCAATTTTTTGGGTGGAGAATGTTTGGGAGGCCTATTGCCGATGAGATGAAAGACCCTATCTCCATCCAAAAGTCTTGGACTATTGGACAAGTCCAGAAACAGTGTAAAAAGTCTGCCACTTGGCCATATCCTCTAAAACAGTTTGCTGTGGGAGTCAGGCCCATTTTATGTAACCTACCAGGGGTATGGTGGGATAGGTGAAACATTTTTACATTTATGATAAGATCTTTGGAGGATATTACTGAAGTCTTGTATGTGTCACTGAATTCTGACCAGTCATGTTCTGTAAGTGTACTGTCCATAGAGGCCTATTTAGTCTGGGCCACTCGGAATCTCGGGTTACAGTCCGTCAAAAGGGCAGCATAGTATGTGGAGATAAGTTTAGTAGGGTCAGGGTGTCATAGTATTTTCTCTAACTGAGGTATGATGACAGGGTTTTCTAAAGAGCCAAACTAGGCATGAATAGCGTGTCAGAGTTGATAACAGAACATATATGAGCGTGGTAGGTCAAAATCAACACGCATCTGTTGAAAGGATTTAAATCCCTTTGGAGTACCAATGTTGTGGGTCAGGTATAGAGCACAGTTCTTTCAAGTTTGGATTGAACCACAGAGGGTTATTAGGGGACGCTAACCATGACTCCTTTGAAATTTTTGAGATAATTATTTTAAACAGAGAGAGCGGGGTACTTAGCATAGATGTGCCTGGGCGGGCCGGAACTCGACCTCTGTATATAATGTTATTGAGTGTCTCTAGAGAGGATGCGATAGCTCCCTCAGTGGATGTACAGGTGTTTGCCACAATCGGGTTCAGCCAGTCATGAATGTGGACCAGTTGGGAGGCCAAATAGTATAAGTAAAAGTTAGGGGATGCCAAACCCGCCAGATGCGTCGGCAACAGCAACGTCTCTAGTGCCACCCTAGGGGAACCTACCGTTCCACAAGAATGCCGTGCAGATTGTATCTATCCATTTGAAGATGGATTTAGGGACTTTACAAGGCGAGTTGGCTAGAACATATAGCAGCTTAGGTAGATAGATCATTTTAAGGGTATTACCCCTTCCCATTAGGTCTAGGGGTAGGTCCATCCACTGTTTAGTCTGTATTTGTAGCTGGGTCAGTAGGGGACACAGGTTGTTTTCAATATAGGAGGACAAGGGCAACTGCACCATAACCCCCAGGTAACTAAAAGAGGACACCACCTGTAGTCTGGAGTCTGGGTGAATCTGCAAGGTTGCATCAGGGTCCAAAGGGAAAAGATTTGATTTGTCCCAGTTCACCTGGGACCCAGAGTAGTCATCAAAATTGTCTATCTCTGATAGTAGCGTCTTTAGTGAGTCCTGGGTTTCAGCCAGGTATACCAGGGTGTCATCCGCATACAACGAGATTCATTCCTCTATTGTGGACTTTGGAAGGCCCTTAATCAGCTGGGAATACGCACAGCTAGCAGCCCCATAGCCAGGGCAAATAGGAGGGGTGACAACGGACACCTCTGCCTAGTGCCTCTAGTAATAGGAAAAGTATCCGTAGTGTGGGAGTTAACTCGTATGTGGGCCAGTAGGGAGGTGTATAGGAGTCTTATCCAAGCAATAATGCAGGGGGCCGAAGCCATACCGCTCTAATACTTGAAAAAGACAAGGCCATTCCACACTACCACAAAGGCCTTACCAAGGACACAATGGCCCGGGTAGGTGTGCAGTCATTTTACAGATATTCGTTCTCGTAGATCTGCCAGGTATAAAGCCTCCTTGATTGCTCCTGATCAGTTTCGCAACCAAAATGTTCAGACGGTTGGCGAAGACTTTTGCAAGGATTTTAACATCCACGTTAATAAGAGAAATCGGGCGGTATGAGTCACATTTAAGAGGATCCTTGCGTGGCTTCAATGGTAGGATAATCAAAGACTCCCTCGTCGGGGGTGGGATTCCAGTGTTCAAGGCCTTATTATAAGTATGCAGAAGAAATGGGCATATTAGGTGTTGAAACTGGGAATACCACTCAGCAAGGAAGCCGTCTAAGCCTGGTGTCTTATGTGTCGGTAATTGCAAAATGGGCATTGTCATTTCCTCAACAGAGAGAGGCGCCTCTAAGTCTCCACAGCTTTCAGCTGAAAGGGAGGGGAGATATATCTGGGCCAGGTAGTCATTTAGTTGGGAGTCAGTGCATTCTGCTCTGGATGAGTACAGGTCCTTGTAAAAGTCCAGAAATGTCTCCATGATATCCCTAGGAGCGTCACTAATCTGTCCCTGTGCTTTCATAATCCGCGGGATTGAAATAGGGGAATGTTCAGGTCTAGCCAAGTAACCTAAGAGGCCAGCCTTGTTACCATGCTCCAAAGATTTTTGGGTGGTATGTAACATGCGTTTTTGTGTGAGGTCCAGCAGGCGGAGCTTATAACCCCTATGACATTGCAACCAAGTATAACTGTTAGTTGGAGTAGGGTTAAAGGCATAAGCAGTTTCAGCAGAGGTCATAGCTGTCTCTAATTCCACAGTATGTTGCTGGATATTTTTACGTAGAATGCCAGTAATGGACATAAAAGTACCCCGCAACGTGGTCTTAAGGGCCTCCCATTCTGTAAGCGGGTCCACTGTGCCCGAGTTCTCATTCCAGTATTCCACTATACCCTTCTTACATTCCCTCTGTACTATCTCATGCTCCAACCAGTGAGAATTCAGGCGCAACACACTCGGGCCTGAACTTGGAAGGGAGTCATGATCCGATACACCCCTAGGTAAGTAGGATATGTCAGAGACCACTGGGAGAATATCTTGTGTACCAAATGCCAGGTTTATGCGAGACATGGTGTGGAAAGAATCCAAATGGCAAGAATATTGACACATACCTTGGTCTCTTGAGGAAATGCTGGAAATGTTAGGATACCAGTTCCGTAAACATCAGGGGGAGGGGCAATAGTCATCCTGAGGAGCATAGACAACATTTAAAGGCAAAGTATGCACACCCTCTATCTGTCCATGGAGGCAAGGGGTAGTAGAATTGCAATGAGGTAACATAGGGGTGTGTGCAAGGAGCTTTGGCCATCTGTAATCAAACAGCCCTGCGCCAAAGCAGAACTCCATAACGATTGTTTAGTCATGCCATGGCTTCCTTACGGTTTGTGTAGAAGTGAGCTTTGCCATCATGGATAGCACGCAGCTTAGCGGGGAAAAGCATAGCGTAAGAGAGACCCTCAGTGCGTATGCGGGCCTTCACTGCCGCAAAGGATATGCGTTGTCGTTGGACGTCTGCTGAAAAGTCAGGGTAGACTGAGATGGTATTGCCGTTGTATTTTAGAGGACCTTTCTCTCTGGCAAGACATAAAATGTCAACCTTATCCTGAAAGTTAAGGATTCGTGCAATCATGGAACGTGGGAAGCTCCTGCAGGGGGGGGACATGGGGGGGGGGTACGGTGTGCACGCTCAATAACATAGGAAAAGGAGGGTGCATCCGTACCAAAAATGTCCCTTAGAAAAGTATACAAGAATTTTTCTGGGTGAGAGTCTTCTGCACGCTCCGGAAACCTCACAAGGCGGAAATTGTTCCTGCGCGAACGATTTTCCAAATCATCAATTTTTGCATGGAGAGCCGCCATTTCACCTGTGTGATCCCACACAGTGGCAGATAAGGGCTGCACAACATCCTCTAGGGAGCTTACACGCTCTTCATTGGCCCCTGTTCTATCTCTCAAGTTTTGCACATCTTGTTTCAATAGGGAGAAGTCCATGTAGATAGATGCAATCTGTGTGGAAAGGCAGGCCTTACAGTCCTGTATAGCCAGCATGATAGTGGCTAGTGTGGGCTCAGCAGAGGGGGAACCGGGGACCTGGCTGTCCTCACTGTCCAGGGGGGAGTCCTGGGGTTGCAGGGAGTCAGGTTGAGTATCAAACAGGGCAAGGGTAGAGTCCCTCACCAGGGCTGCAGGCTGTGTGTGGGGAGCGGAGGAGGATGGTTGCAGCATGTCATGCCGCTCTGCCTGTGTCTCTGCACCATCTTGCCATCTGAAACAGGTGAGTTGTCCCGCTGTTGATGTTGGCGCAGTTGGCCTGTATTTCAATGTTCCCATGACTGTGTGTATAGTTGGGTGCCTATCCGGAGGAGAAGGGACCCAGGATCATTGTAGGATGCTGTTCGTGAGCCGGATCAGTGTCTCTACACGTCCACTCGCTCCACCATCAGGCCACGCTCTGTCATATGGAATTTAGATGCATTTAGAATACTTGGCACTCTGTCAAGGTTGTGTCTGCTGAGAATAGTAAAAAAACTTCATCCCTCTTTTTGACACACCCCTCAGACCCTGCAATTGGTTGTCATTACAATTGCAACAGCCTTTTTATGGACAACAAAATGCTGCTACATCAGGCTACTACAGCTCTCATTTGACATTAAAACTACTAACAATACTGAGAGCCAGTGACTCAGAGTGGGTCTACTCTGCACAGACTCAAAGGCCAGTTTACTTTAGTATTTCTCACTTTTGATCCATTTATTATTCTGTAGCTTATATCTGTATTCTTCCATAAATATTTTGCTGCATTGGTTTCTCTTATTTTCTTTAATATGATATTTTAAAATAAAAGCTGAATATCTTAATGCTCTAAATAAAAATCAAAGGAATTTTGCTCCTTTGAGAAATCTACCATATTGTAAACTTACATTCCTGTCTAAGGCATGGTAGTGAATGATGCAGACATATTTTTGTAGAGCCCAGCCCTAGGCTGGATAAATTTAGTTTTTGGCTCTGCTGTACCCAGCTGAGCAGCAATTTATTTTGGTCAGTTCTCCTTAAGCCTGGTGGTGGATTGCTCCTACCTGCCTGTGGAAGAAGCTTCCAGAAATAGAGTAGGAGGGTCAACCACTTATCGGACCTCAGACAATCCCCGGGAGAAGACATACAGAAGGTGCGGCTGAGGAGAAAATAAATGTTTCGGGTGGGTCTGTCAGCTTTCTCTGTCCTGGGGGCTCTGCCCCTGGGAAACAGCTGTATTACTGGAGAACTGATATTGTCAGGCCTCAGCATATGCTTGACCGATGGCATGGAGGATTCTCGATTTAAAGGAGAAGTACAGCCAAAGATCATTAGGCTGTACTTCTGTGCATTCATTCTTCATGACCCGTTTTCAGCCAACAGCAGACTGAAGCCCGCTGTCGGCTGACATCACAGAGCCAGTCCTGGCTAGGGAAAGATCGTGACCATATGTTCGGGATACACCCAGGAGCTTCTCAGTGAGCTGCTGAGAGCCTGAGCCAGCCTCTCAGGCTTTATAGTGTATGTGAAAATTTACCTTGCAAAACAATTTATTTAGTTTAAAATAGAAATGCAAGCCAAGACATTTGTGTATATATTGTGAGAACTCGCATGAAATGTAGAGCTTTAAGGACTCAGCCACTCACTTACTTCTTCTTTTTAAGGGCTTTTCTTGCTCACTTTTATTAACAGAAAGTTCCAGAAAACACAAAACATGAGTTTTCCCTCACTGGGCTTATACATGCAGCACTCTTGCTCTGGCCTTACCCTTTAGGCCTTTGTTTGTCTCCCATCTTCCTACACAACACACAGCTAGCAGCCCCTTGCTGCACTGGCTCCCACCTCTGTCCTAGGTGGAGTCCTCCTGACTCCTGGGCCAGACCTCTGTCTGCCTGGGTGGAGCCCAGAACCATGGTCAGGTCCCTACTATTAGCCCAGCACACACCTGACCAATTAGTGTGCTGGCTGTTCACAAACTTTGGACCCAGGATTGGAGATTTCATTCCACCCAGATTTCTTAGAAATCTCCAGGCTCCAGATCCTAAAACAAACTGCCAAATACTGAGGAAACTGAAAAGCCAGTTTCATCTCTACGACACCCTGAAGCCTCTCCTGGTTGAGAATTCTGGGTCATAAGGCAACACTCTGCAAAAAAAAAAAAAAAAATACAGTAGCTCTCGCCTGCAATGCATTTCTTATACATAGAGGTGCATCTCAAAAAAATTTAATATCATCAAAATCTAATTTATTTCAGTAATTCAATTCAAAAAGTAAAACTCATATATTATATAGATTCATTACACACTGAGTGATATACAGTATCTCACAAAAGTGAGTACACCCTCACATTTTTGTAAATTTTTTTTATATATTTTCATGTGACAACACTGAAGAAATGACACTTTGCTACAATGTAAGTAGTGTGTGTACAGCTTGTATAACAGTATAAATTTGCTGTCCCCTCAAAATAACTCAACACACAGCCATTAAGGTCTAAACCGCTGGCAACAAAAGTGAGTACACCCTTAAGTGAAAATGTCCAAATTGGGCCCAATTAGCCATTTTCCCTCCCTGGTGTCATGTGACTCGTTAGTGTTACAAGGTCTCAGGTGTGAATGGGGAGCAGGTGTGTTAAATTTGGTGTTATCACTCTCACTCTCACATACTGGTCACTGAAGTTCAACATGGCACCTCATGGCAAAGAACTCTCTGAGGATCTGAAAAAAAGATTTGTTGCTCTGCATAAAGATGGCCTAGGCTATAAGAAGATTGCCTAGACCCTGAAACTGAGCTGAAGCATGGTGGCCAAGACCATACAGTGGTTTACCCGGACAGGTTCCACTAAGAACAGGCCTGGCCATGGTCGACTGTCAGTAACTTGGTAGGAGGCAGAGATGCTGGGAGGGCTCCCCTTGCGGCCAAGCGCAGCACACCACTGAAGGTGGAACAGCAGGTGTGGTGCCCACAGAAGCACGGGTGCCAGGTTGCTGGGGACAGGCGTGCTTGAAAGGTCCAGGAGTCAGAGTCCAGTGGAATAACTGAATAGCGGAGCCAGGAGCCAGGCCAGGGGTCATTCACAGAGAGACAGTCCAGGATCAGAATGACCTAAGATCAGCTGCGTCTTAGTACAGGGAGCAAGATAAGCAGAGTCCAAAAGCCAGGCCGGGGTCAGATGCTGGGAGCAGGCAGGAGGAAGTCAGGTGCAAGCCAAAGGGTCAAGCCAGAGGATCAGGAAGAGCAGGTCAAAACAAGCCGGGTCGGTACACAGGAGATCAGATCAGCAGATAATACAGGGCACAGGAACACAGGGGGAGCTGAAGACAAACCAGGAATTGCTGACACCAGCAGACTTCCTTATATAGGCTCATGTGACCTGCTGGTAGAGATACTGGGTCCTAAAGTCCTTCTCCTGCCAGAGATGCTGGGTCCTAAAGTCCTTCTCCTGCCATAAGTGCTGGTAGAGATGCTGGGTCCTAGAGCCCTTCTTCTGCTGTTGATTCCATGACATCGACCAAAGAAGTTGAGTGCACATGCTCAGCGTCATATCCAGAGGATGTCTTTGGGAAATAGACGTATAAGTGCTGCCAGCATTGCTGCAGAGGTTGAAGGGGTGGGGGGTCAGCCTATCAGTGCTCAGACCATATGCTGCACACTGCATCAAATTGTTCTGCATGGTTGTTGTCCCAGAAGGAAGCCTCTTCTAAAGATGATGCACAAAAAAGCCTGCAAACAGTTTGCTGAAGACAAGCAGACTAAGGACATGGATTACTGGAACCATGTCCAGTGGTCTGATGAGACCAGGATACATTTATTTGGTTCAGATGGTGTCAAGCATGTGTGGTGGCAACCAGGTGAGGAGCACAAAGACAAGTGTGTCCTGCCTACAGTCAAGCATGGTAGTGAGAGTGTCATGGTCTGGGGCTGCATGAGTGTTGCCGGAACTTGGGAGCTACAGTTCATTGAAGGAACCATGAATGCCAACATGAACTGACATACTGAAGCAGAGCATGATCAGAGACTGTGCTGCAGGACAGTACTCCAGCATGATAATGATCCCAAACACACCTCCAAGATGACCACTGCCTTGCTAAAGAAGCTTAGGGTAAAGATGATGGACTGGCCGAGCATGTCTCCAGACCTTAACCCTATTGAGCATTTGTGGGGCATCCTCAAATGAAAGGTGGAGGAGCACAAGGTCTCTAACATCCACCAGCTCCTTGATGTCGTCATGGAGAAGTGGAAGAGAGTGGCAACCTGTGAAGCTCTGGTGAACTCCATGTCCAAGAGGGTTAAGGCAGTGCTGTAAAATAATGGTCGCCACTCAAAATATTGACACTTTGGGCCCAATTTTGACATTTTCACTTAGGGGTGTACTCACTTTTGTTACCAGCGGTTTAGACATTAATGGCTGTGTGTTGAGTTATTTTGAGGGGACAGCAAATTTACACTGTTATACAAGCTGTACACTGACTACATTACATTGTAGCAAAGTGTCATTTCTTTAGTGTTGTCACATGAAAAGATATAATAAAATATTTACAAAAATGTGAGGGGTGTACTCACTTTTGTGAGATACTGTACATCACTCAGTGTGTAATGAATCTATATAATATATGAGTTTTACTTTTTGAATTGAATGACTGAAATAAATTCAATTTTGATGATATTCAAATTTTTTGAGATGCACCTCTATGTATAAGAAATGCAATGCAGGCAAGAGCAGAGAGAGAAAAACGTCCTTCCTGTGCAGAATATACAAGCATATTTGAACACACATATGCTAGTATATTACTACAGCACCATCTATAGTTTGGAGTGCATAGTACATGTTGTTGCACATCCAACAAGGGAGACATCCTACTGACTGTAAGTTATGTCCCTTGTGCTGATTTTTCTGTTAGTGATTGTGGCTGCACCTAGGCTTTAATACAAGTAGATGCACAGACACACATCAGAAATATGAAATGTTGGGGTAACATACACTTTAAAGATTAGTGACATTTTTCTGTTCTGACATGACTCTGACAACCACAGGTGAAATGTGATAAAGGGCACAGATGCTTTAAAATTGTCCTTTTTGCAGAATGCCTTTCCATTTTCCTAAAATAATATGATTGTATTTTAATTAAATTAATTAAATGAATTAAAATTAAAATTAACTTTTTTGGAAACAATAGGTTTAGTGGATTGAAATGGGCATCTGTAATTCCTAGACTGACTTAGTGTACATATTGCCTATTTCTTCTTGTATTAATACAGTATGCTAGTAAAAAATAACAAAGAAACATACTAAGTGCAAATGACAATATTAAAAACTTCGCCCCCGTATGTTTTGCCTTTCTGTCAGTTATTTGTTGACAGGGCTGGATGCATTTCCACTGAAACAAATGTTCTTTGGTTTTTCCATAAGTCTCCTGTGCAGAGCTTGGCAAATATCAAAATGTTGCTATCCATGCTATGTAAATGTTATTGTGCAACTGTTTCAGGATACAATTATGGTTCACAGCCCTCTGTGGCGACATAGTGACCTGTAATTATTTAAATATGTATTATGAGTCATTTGGCTTTGACTTCTATATCAATTTTTGCTCAAAATCTTTCTCCCTCTGCACATTTCATAATGCATGTTTATTCACTTATCCTCTGATATATTGTGTCACATGTACTGTGCTTTGAAAAAGTATTCATACCCCTTCAAATTTTCCACATTGTCATGTTACAACCAAAAACGTAAATGTATTTTGGGATTTTATGTGATAGACCAACACAAAGTGGCACATAATTGTGAAGTGGAAGGAAAATGATTTTCAAAATTTTTTACAAATAAATATCTGAAAAATGTGGTGTGCATTTGTATTCAGCCCCCTTTACTCTAATACCCCTAACTAAAATCTAGTGGAACCAATTGCCTTCAGAAGTCACCTAATTAGTAAATAGAGTCCACCTGTGTGTAATATAATGTCAATATAAATACAGCTGCTCTATGAATCTCTCAGAGGTTTGTTAGAGAACCTTAGTGAACAAACAGCATCATGAATGCCAAGGAACACACCAGACAGGTCAGGGATAATGTTGTGGAGAAGTTTAAAGCAGGGTTAGAGTGGCAAGAAGAAAGCCATTTTTGAAAGAAAGCCATAAGACGTCCTGTTTGCAGTTTGCGAGAAGCCATGTGGGGGACACAGCAAACATGTGGAAGAAGGTGCTCTAGTCAGATGAGACCAAAATTGGCCTAAAAGCAAAATGCTATGTGTGGCAGAAAACTAATACTGCACATCACCCTGAACAGGACATCCCCACCGTAAAACATGGTGGTGGCAGCACCATGTTGTGGGGATGCTTTTCTTCAGCACGGACAGGGAAGCAGGTCAGAGTTGATGGGAAGATGGATGGAGCCAAATACAGAGCGATCTTAGAAGAAAACCTGCTAGTGTCTGCAAAAGACTTGAGACTGGGGTGGAGATTTACCTTCCAGCAGGACAACGACCCTAAACATACAGCCAGAGCTACAATGCAATGGTTTAGATCAAAGCATATTCATGTGTTAGAATGGCCCAGTCAAAGCCCAGACCTAAATCCAATTGAGAATCTGTGGCAAGACTTGAAAATTGCTGTTCACAGATGCTCTTTATCCAATCAGAGATTTGAGCTTGAGCTATTTTGCAAAGAAGAATGGGCAAAAATGGCACTCTTTAGATGTGCAAAGCTGGTAGAGACATCTCCAAAAAGACTTAGTATTGACTCAGGGGGTCTGAATACAAATGCACGCCACACTTTTCAGATATTTATTTGTAAAAAAATGTTATCATTTTCCTTCCACTTTACATTTATGTGCCACTTTGTATTGGTCTATCACATAAAATCCCAATAAAATACATTTGCGTTTTTGTAACATGACAAAATGTGGAAAATTTCAAGGGTTATGAATACTTTTTAAGGCACTGTATATTTGTGTGAGAAAAGTTCTTAATGAAGTTATCTTGGTTCGTAGTTTATTTGGCAAAATGACTGATATTTACAGCTTAGGTCACATTTAGTGGTGAGTAGGGATGAGCTTCGTGTTCGAGTCGAACCCATGTTCGACTCGAACATCGGCTGTTCGATCGTTCGCCGAATTGCGAACGTTATGGGCCGTTCGCGCTAAATTCGTGTGGCGCGTCACGGCCCATAATTCACTGCGGCATCGCAGTGCATTGCTGGCTGATGATTGGCCAAGCATGCACTATGACCCGCATGCTTGGCCAATCACAGCGCCGTCAGTAGAGAGAGCTGTAATTGGCCAAAGCCAGGGTGGCTTTGGCCAATTATGGCTCAGGGGATTTAGTACACACCCCACACTATATAAGGCCGCCTGCACGGCGGCCCTGTGTAGTGTGTGTTCCGGTGTGCTGAGAGATAGAGAGAGAGAGAGACAGTGTCATTTGATTTGAGTTAGATAGATTAGGCAGAACAGTCAGTCAGTTAGCTGCACTTACAGTGTATTGTGTATATATATGCATCCCAGGTGTTGCATATATATATATACACTGTATTCAGTTTAGCTAGATCCGTTCCTGTTATCTTCTATCTAGACTATTTACATTTAATGCAGTGCGTCCTGCTCACAGTGTTCAGCTAGATCCGTTCCTGCTATTTACATTTAGTGCAGTGCGTCCTGCTCACAGTGTTCAGCTAGATCCGTTCCTGTTATCTTCTAGACTATTTACATTTAGTGCAGTGCGTCCTGCTCACAGTGTTCAGCTAGATCCGTTCCTGCAATTTACATTTAGTGCAGTGCGTCCTGCTCACAGTGTTCAGCTAGATCCGTTCCTGCTATTTACATTTAGTGCAGTGCGTCCTGCTCACAGTGTTCAGCTAGATCCGTTCCTGCTATTTACATTTAGTGCAGTGCGTCCTGCTCACAGTGTTCAGCTAGATCCGTTCCTGCTATTTACATTTAGTGCAGTGCGTCCTGCTCACAGTGTTCAGCTAGATCCGTTCCTGCTATTTACATTTAGTGCAGTGCGTCCTGCTCACAGTGTTCAGCTAGATCCGTTCCTGCTATTTACATTTAGTGCAGTGCGTCCTGCTCACAGTGTTCAGCTAGATCCGTTCCTGCTATTTACATTTAGTGCAGTGCGTCCTGCTCACAGTGTTCAGCTAGAGCCGTTCCTGCTATTTACATTTAGTGCAGTGCGTCCTGCTCACAGTGTTCAGCTAGATCCATTCCTGTTATCTTCTAGACTATTTACATTTAGTGCAGTGCGTCCTGCTCACAGTGTTCAGCTAGATCCGTTCCTGCTATTTACATTTAGTGCAGTGCGTCCTGCTCACAGTGTTCAGCTAGATCCGTTCCTGTTATCTTCTAGACTATTTACATTTAGTGCAGTGCGTCCTGCTCACAGTGTTCAGCTAGATCCGTTCCTGTTATCTTCTAGACTATTTACATTTAGTGCAATGCGTCCTGCTCACAGTGTTCAGCTAGATCCGTTCCTGTTATCTTCTAGACTATTTACATTTAGTGCCGTGCGTCCTGCTCACAGTGTTCAGCTAGATCCGTTCCTGTTATCTTCTAGACTATTTACATTTAGTGCAGTGCGTCCTGCTCACAGTGTTCAGCTAGATCCGTTCCTGTTATCTTCTAGACTATTTACATTTAGTGCAGTGCGTCCTGCTCACAGTGTTCAGCTAGATCCGTTCCTGTTAAATTCCTACTGACAGGCAGGCTTGTCTGGTTACAGTATATAAAGCTACCTGAAGAAAATTACAGGTGTTCTATTTGATCCTATTAGTACCACGGTCAGGCAGCTAGACTATTTACATTTAGTACAGTGCGTCCTGCTCACAGTGTTCAGCTAGATCCGTTCCTGTTATCTTCCTACTGACAGGCAGGCTTGTCTGGTTACAGTATATAAAGCTACCTGAAGAAAATTACAGGTGTTCTATTTGATCCTATTAGTACCACGGTCAGGCAGCTAGACTATTTACATTTAGTACAGTGCGTCCTGCTCACAGTGTACAGCTAGATCCGTTCCTGTTATCTTCCTACTGACAGGCAGGCTTGTCTGGTTACAGTATATAAAGCTACCTGAAGAAAATTACAGGTGTTCTATTTGATCCTATTAGTACCACGGTCAGGCAGCTAGACTATTTACATTTAGTACAGTGCGTCCTGCTCACAGTGTTCAGCTAGATCCGTTCCTGTTATCTTCCTACTGACAGGCAGGCTTGTCTGGTTACAGTATATAAAGCTACTTGAAGAAAATTACAGGTGTTCTATTTGATCCTATTAGTACCACGGTCAGGCAGCTAGACTATTTACATTTAGTACAGTGCGTCCTGCTCACAGTGTACAGCTAGATCCGTTCCTGTTATCTTCCTACTGACAGGCAGGCTTGTCTGGTTACAGTATATAAAGCTACCTGAAGAAAATTACAGGTGTTCTATTTGATCCTATTAGTACCACGGTCAGGCAGCTAGACTATTTACATTTAGTACAGTGCGTCCTGCTCACAGTGTTCAGCTAGATCCGTTCCTGTTATCTTCCTACTGACAGGCAGGCTTGTCTGGTTACAGTATATAAAGCTACCTGAAGAAAATTACAGGTGTTCTATTTGATCCTATTAGTACCACGGTCAGGCAGTTAGACTATTTACATTTAGTACAGTGCGTCCTGCTCACAGTGTACAGCTAGATCCATTCCTGTTATCTTCCTACTGACAGGCAGGCTTGTCTGGTTACAGTATATAAAGCTACCTGAAGAAAATTACAGGTGTTCTATTTGATCCTATTAGTACCACGGTCAGGCAGCTAGACTATTTACATTTAGTACAGTGCGTCCTGCTCACAGTGTACAGCTAGATCCGTTCCTGTTATCTTCCTACTGACAGGCAGGCTTGTCTGGTTACAGTATATAAAGCTACCTGAAGAAAATTACAGGTGTTCTATTTGATCCTATTAGTACCACGGTAAGGCAGCTAGACTATTTACATTTAGTACAGTGCGTCCTGCTCACAGTGTTCAGCTAGATCCGTTCCTGTTATCTTCCTACTGACAGGCAGGCTTGTCTGGTTACAGTATATAAAGCTACTTGAAGAAAATTACAGGTGTTCTATTTGATCCTATTAGTACTACGGTCAGGCAGCTAGACTATTTACATTTAGTACAGTGCGTCCTGCTCACAGTGTACAGCTAGATCCGTTCCTGTTATCTTCCTACTGACAGGCAGGCTTGTCTGGTTACAGTATATAAAGCTACCTGAAGAAAATTACAGGTGTTCTATTTGATCCTATTAGTACCACGGTCAGGCAGCTAGACTATTTACATTTAGTACAGTGCGTCCTGCTCACAGTGTTCAGCTAGATCCGTTCCTGTTATCTTCCTACTGACAGGCAGGCTTGTCTGGTTACAGTATATAAAGCTACTTGAAGAAAATTACAGGTGTTCTATCCCAGCTTAGTGCAGCTACAGGCCATTAGTATGTCTGGAAGGCCAAGAAGGAGAGGCAGACAGTCACAAGCCAATAAGAGAGGGCAAGCAGGCTCTGTGTCTAGTGCTGGTCGTGGAGACGGTGCATCCTCATCAGCACGTGGCCATGGGACACGCTTGGCCTTTTTTTCGGCAGCTGGCCATGTTGAGCCGCAACATGCGGAAGACTTGGTCGAGTGGATGACCAAGCCGTCCTCATCCTCCTCATCCTCTCTCACCCATGCCCAGGGTGCTTTGTCTGGCAAAGCAGCGGCCTCTTCCCTCAGCTCAATGTCATCAGTGACTCCTTCCCTAGCTCCACCATGTCCTCATGAGGATTCCCTCGAACTGTTTGACCACAGTGTTGGGTACATGCTCCAGGAGGATGCCCAGCGTTTGGAAGGCTCTGATGACGATACTGAGCTCGATGAAGGCAGTAACATGAGCACGGACAGAGGGGGTGCCCAAGAAGGACAGCAATCTGGCAGTCATGCTCCCCCTGCTGCAGCATACTGCCAGGTTTGCTCCAGTGATGAGGAGGGAGGGGATGATGAGGTCACTGACTCAACGTGGGTGCCTGATAGGAGAGAGGAGGAGGAGGAGGAGGAGGAGGAGGCGGCAGCACATCACCAACGAGGCAGGATGCCCTCCAGGGGCCAGCCTAAGGGCAGCACATTGACTGCATCACACCCCAAAGCTCCACATGTGCAGGGCGCTGCAGTCTCTGCGCGTTATTCAAAAAGTTCTTTGGTGTGGGCCTTTTTTGAGACGAGTGCATCAGATCGCACCGCTGCTATTTGCAACATATGTCTCAAGCGTATCTCGCGCGGCCAAAACATCTCCCGCTTGGGTACCACATGCTTGACCAGACATATGTTGACCTGCCATGCAGTTCGTTGGCAAGCGTATCTAAAAGACCCACACCAAAGAACAAAGAGGATCTCTCCTTGCTCCTCATCAGCTGAGATTTCCAACCCCACTAGACCTTCAGTCCTCTCTGAGACCTGCAGTGAGAGGAATGAAGGTGTAGAATTAGGTGTGTCACAGCCAAGTACTTGTGGGCAATCTGCTTTTGGTACACCGACGTCAGATTGTACCAGGCAAATTTCCCTGCCCCAGCTGCTGCACCGCCGAAAGAAGTTTGCTCCCAGCCATCCACATGCCCAGCGGTTGAATGCTAGCTTGGCAAAATTGCTAGCACTTCAACTGCTGCCTTTTCAGTTGGTAGACTCTGCCCCCTTCCGTGAGTTTGTGGAATGTGCGGTTCCTCAGTGGCAGGTACCCAAACGCCACTTTTTCTCACGGAAGGCGATTCCGGCTCTCTACCGGCATGTGGAAGGCAATGTCCATGCCTCGCTGGACAGGGCGGTCAGCGGTAAGGTGCATATTACCGCTGACTCATGGTCCAGCAGGCATGGACAGGGACGTTACCTAAGTTTCACGGCGCATTGGGTGACTCTGCTGGCAGCTGGGAAGGATGCAGGACAAGGTGCAGTAGTATTGGAGGTTGTTCCGCCACCACGCCTCCAAAATGCTGATTGTGACACACCTCTCTCCTCCACCCCCTCCTCTTCTTCTTCCTCCATGGCCTCTTCCTCGGAACCAGCGGTGCTCCGTAGGCGTTCAAGGGGCTACGCAAGTACGCAGGCCAAAAGATGCCATGCGGTGCTTGAGCTGGTGTGCTTGGGGGACAGGAGCCACACTGGGGCAGAGGTTCTGTCAGCTCTGCAGGGGCAGGTTCAGAGGTGGTTGACGCCACGCCAACTTAAGGCAGGAATGGTGGTTTGCGACAATGGCACCAACCTCCTCTCTGCCCTCCGACAGGGACAAATGACCCATGTGCCCTGTTTGGCTCACGTCCTTAACTTGGTGGTGCAGCGGTTCTTGGGCAGGTACCCGGGCTTACAGGATGTCCTGAGGCAGGCCAGGAAAGTCTGTGTGCATTTCCGCCGGTCATATAATGCCAGTGCTCGGCTGACGGACCTCCAAAAGGAGTTTAACCTGCCCAAGAACCGCCTAATCTGTGACATGCCCACCAGGTGGAACTCAACGTTGGCCATGCTGCAGCGGCTGCACACGCAGCAGAGGGCCATCAATGAGTACCTGTGTGACTATGGCACCAGGACAGGGTCAGGGGAGCTTGGTTTTTTTTCCCCACGCCAGTGGGCCATGATCAGGGATGCATGCACTGTCCTGTCACCATTCGAGGAGGCCACGAGGATGGTGAGCAGTGACAGTGCATGCATCAGTGACACTGTCCCCCTTGTCCACCTGTTGGAGCACACGCTGCGTGGAATAATGGACAGGGCACTTGAGGCAGAACAGAGGCAGGAAGAGGAGGACTTCCTTAGCTCTCAAGGCCCCCTTTATCCAGACAGTGTTCCTGCGTGCCCGCCGATCACACAGGAAGAGGACGAGGAGGAAGAGGAGGAGGAGGAAGATTGTGTCAGTATGGAGGTGGAGCCTGGCACTCAGCATCAGCAGCAGTCTTTAAGGGATCAGTCCCAAGAAACACATGGACTTGTACGTGGCTGGGAGGAGGTGGCTGCGGACCATGTCGTTCTTAGTGACCCAGAGGACTCCGGACCGAATGCCTCAGCAAACCTACGCTGCATGGCCTCCCTGATCCTGCAAAGCCTGCGTAAGGATCCTCGTATTCGTGGTATCAAGGAGAAGGACCAATACTGGCTGGCAACCCTCCTTGATCCACGTTACAAGGGTAAGGTTGCGGACCTTATCTTGCCATCGCAGAGGGAGCAGAGGATGAAACATCTTCGGGAGGCCTTGCAGAAAGGTCTGTGCAACGCGTTCCCAGAGACTGGGAGGTTACAAACTCCTGTTTCTGGACAACGTGTTGCTGAGGCTTCGGTCAGTCAAAGAAGGAGCGGTGGAGAAGGTGGCCGTCTGACCGATGCGTTCAGACAATTTTTTGGTCCGCAGCCCCAAGGTATGATCGGTTCCAGCAACCATCGCCAGCGTCTGTTTTACATGGTGCAGGAATACCTAGGGGCAAGATCAGACTTGGACACCTTTCCCACCGAAAATCCTCTGGGTTACTGGGTCTTGAGGATGGATCACTGGCCAGAGCTTGCACAGTATGCAATTGAGCTACTGGCCTGTCCTGCATCCAGCGTTCTTTCGGAACGCACATTCAGTGCTGCTGGAGGCGTGGTAACCGATCACAGGGTGCGTCTGTCCACCGACTCGGTCGATCGGCTGACCTTCATAAAAATGAATGAGTCTTGGATCACCACCAGCTACCAAGCACCTGATGCTGATGTAACCGAATAATTTTTTTTGAAATCTCAGATCCCTTCAAAGACTGCCTATGCTGATGCTGAGTGACTATCCCTGAGTAATTATCCTCTTCCTCCTCAATCATCACGCTGATAGCTTGTAAGAACATTTTTGGTTCTGGGCGCCACCACCAGTGCCTAAGGCACAATTTTTCAGCCCCTGTTTAACAGGGGCGTGTAATTACAATTTTTGATGTAATACTTTGCAGCAGGGCTCGTTCCTGCATTCCAACTAGAGTGTCTGTGAGGGGTTGCAGTGTTGTGGCACCAGCACCAGTGCCTAGGGCCCAATTTTTCTGCCCCTGTCTAACAGGGGCGTGTAATTACAATTTTTGATGCAATACTTTGCAGCAGGGCTCGTTCCTGCGTTCCAACTAGAGTGTCTGTGAGGGGTTGCAGTGTTGTGGCACCAGCACCAGTGCCTAAGGCCCAATTTTTCTGCCCCTGTCTAACAGGGGCGAGTAATTACAATTTTTGATGCAATACTTTGCAGCAGGGCTCGTTCCTGCGTTCCAACTAGAGTGTCTGTGAGGGGTTGCAGTGTTGTGGCACCAGCACCAGTGCCTAAGGCCCAATTTTTCTGCCCCTGTCTAACAGGGGCGTGTAATTACAATTTTTGATGCAATACTTTGCAGCAGGGCTCGTTCCTGCGTTCCAACTAGAGTGTCTGTGAGGGGTTGCAGTGTTGTGGCACCAGCACCAGTGCCTAAGGCCCAATTTTTCTGCCCCTGTCTAACAGGGGCATGTAATTACAATTTTTGATGCAATACTTTGCAGCAGGGCTCGTTCCTGCGTTCCAACTAGAGTGTCTGTGAGGGGTTGCAGTGTTGTGGCACCAGCACCAGTGCCTAAGGCCCAATTTTTCTGCCCCTGTCTAACAGGGGCGTGTAATTACAATTTTTGAAGCAATACTTTGCAGCAGGGCTCGTTCCTGCGTTCCAACTAGAGTGTCTGTGAGGGGTTGCAGTGTTGTGGCACCAGCACCAGTGCCTAAGGCCTAATTTTTCAGCTCCTGTTCAACAGGGGCATGTAATTACAATTCTTGATCTAATATTTCACAGCAGGGCCCTGTGAGGGCTTACAGTGTTGTGGCCACAGCAACACCTAAGGCCCAAATTTCTGCTGAGTATATAGGGCAGGACCCTACTTTCAAACATCTAACTTACAAACGACTCCTACTTGCAAACGGAAGGAGACAACAGGAAGTGAGATGAAATCTACCCCTAGGAAGGGAAATTCTCTCCTGTAAGAGTTAATATGGGAAAACAATTTCTCCTTTCCACTGATGCTTTCCAATCCTTGTTCCACAAAAAAACCCAAATTTTCAAAAAACATTTTTCATTGGGACAAAAAAGTGAGGTGAAATCTTCTGAAGAGGAGGAAAGACAGCAAAACAAATGTCACAGGGGTGATAACCCTTCCCTATGTTTTCCAAAAAGCTTAGAAAAGATTTTTTGGCTGGAGCTAAACACGTTAAAAATGTTCAAAATTACAAACAGATTCTACTTAACAACAAACCTACAGTCCCTGTCTTGTTTGCACCGCCTGTATACTGCTGTTCAGAGTATATAGGGCCTGGTGGCCCCCACACCTTTCCTTATTTTAATTTGGGTGCGGGGTTCCCCTTAATATCCATACAAGACCCAAAGGGCCTGGTAATGGACTGGGGGGTACCCATGCCGTTTGTCTCACTGATTTTCATCCATATTGCCATGACCCGACATGACATTAAACCCGCAAGCAGTTTTAAATGAGATTTTTTCCTTTAAAAATGACATTTGGTGCAGGGACTGTTCTAAACATGGGAAACACGCGTCACTTTACAGGCATACTATAGACACCCCCCAGGTACGATATTTAAAGGAATATTTCACTTTTTTTTTTTTACTTTAAGCATCATTAAAATCACTGCTCCCGAAAAAACGGCCGTTTTTAAAAGTTTTTTTTGCATTGATACATGTCCCCTGGGGTAGGACCCGGGTCCCCAAACCCTTTTTAGGACAATACCATGCAAATTAGCCTTTAAAATGAGCACTTTTGATTTCGAACGTTCGAGTCCCATAGACGTCAATGGGGTTCTAACGTTCGTGCGAACTTTCGGTCCGTTCGCGGGTTCTGGTGCGAACCGAACCGGGGGGTGTTCGGCTCATCCCTAGTGGTGAGTCTACTGCAACGGAAGCTCAGGCAGCTGCTAAGGGCCTCCAGTATATATTTTTTGATGTCTTACATGGATTTTATGGAATAAAGCTCTATTTTCTCTGAAGATTGGAGTGCGGTCACCTCTTTTGCATATTGTGCCCCCAGTATAGGGGACTAGAGCAGGGCACTCCTTCTAAAGTGCTATTTGTGGACTGATGCATGAAAGGTATTCTAAAAGAAAAATAGTAACCAATCAGAACGTTTGTTGAATTTTCAAACTTGAACTGCAGGAATGGCAGTTGAAGGCTGATTTGTTGTTATTAAGCAATTTGTGTTTTAGCACACTTATACATATACAGCAGTGGCAGCCCATCCATAGGGGGCGCTGCCCCCCTCCTGTAGTCACCAAAAAAAAACAAAAAACTTTTTGTTAAAACGGCCCCTTTAAGAAAAAAAATTGTGCTTTAACTAAGTGCAGTGTTCGGGCGCCAGACATAGTGCACTATGGGAAGCGCCACGTCAATGCAATCACGAGATTGCAGACATGGCACTTCATTGGCGGGGTTTGGAGCTGCTTTGCGGCGCAATCCATCGCGCTGAGCAGCATCTGCCCATCCGGGTGCTTTGTTCTCAGTGTGAGAGCAAAGTCACTTCCGGTGGACTACAAAAAGATGGCCACCATGAGGGCTAATCCCCTTGTGTTCAGTGGAGAGGGGAGGCCCCTCCCCTCTCCACTGAACACACAAAGAAAACCAGGAACTAGCTGGGGAGAGTCACAGATGCGGCTTGAAGGAGGACAGATGTGAGGAGGACCCTGCTGCTTCACTGGGGACACAGATGTAAGGAGGGGCTCCGCTGGAGACACAGATGTAAGGAGGGGCTCCGCTGGGGAGACAGATGTATGGAGGGGCTCTGCTGGGGACACAGATATAAGGAGGGGCTCCGCTGGGGACATAGATGTTAGTAGGGGCTCCGCTGGGGACACAGATATAAGGAGGGGCTCCGCTGGGGACACAGATGTATGGAGGGGCTCCACTGGGGACACAAATGTAAGGAGTTGCTCCGCTGGGGACACAGATGTAAGGAGGGGCTCTGCTGACGGGGACACAGATGTAAGAAAGGACTCCACTGATGGGGACACAGATGTAAGGAAGTACTCTGCTGACGGGGACACAGATGTAAGGAGGGACTCCACTGACGGGGACACAGATGTAAGGAGGGACTCCGCTGGGGCACCTGATGTAAGGAAGGACTCCGCTGGGGGCACCTGATGTAATGAGGGACTCCGCTGGGGGCACCTGAAATAAGGAGGGACTACGCTGGGGGCATCTGATGTAAGAAGGGACTCCACTGGGGGCACCAGATGTAAGGAGGGACTCCACTGGGGGCACCTGATGTAAGGAGTGACTCCGATGGGGGCACCTGATGTAAGGAGGGACTCCGCTGGGGGCATCTGATGTAAGGAGGGACTCCGTGGGGGCACCTGATGTAAGAACGGACTCCGCTGGGGACACCTGATGGCATCTGGTGGCAGGTGACGTGGCAAGTGACATGCTCAGGGCTCCCACTGATTCTGCATTATGGTGAGTTGAATGATTTTATTTTATATTACAATGTAATAATAGAAATAATGCGCTTCAATCATCCTGACACCATAACAACCATGGTGACGGGATAATTGAAGTGCTAACACCAGGTGCTTGGAGTATCTTTATCTGCTGATTGTTAAACTTTCTAGAATACACATATTTCTATTGTTGGGTAGGATCTGGGCCTGCTGTCCCTCCCTCTCTCCCTCCCTCTCCCTCAATCCCTCATTCATCTCAGACGCTAATCACACCACCTTATTTATTATTTATTTATTTCAGGTACTTATATAGCGCCGTCAATTTACGCAGCGCTTTACATATACATTGTACATTCACATCAGTCCCTACCCTCAAGGAGCTTACAATCTAAGGTCCCTAACTCACATTCATACATACTAGGGACAATTTGGACAGGATCTAATTAACCTACCAGCATGTCTTTGGAGTGTGGGAGGAAACCGGAGTACCCGGAGGAAACCCACGCAGGCACAGGGAGAACATGCAAACTCCAAGCAGGTAGTGTCGTGGTTGGGATTCGAACCAGTGACCCTTCTTACTGCTAGGCGAGAGTGCTACCCACTACACCACTGTGCCGCCCTACCTTAGAGCCACGCCCACTATTTAACTGAAACCACACCCATTTTCACCAAGTGGGAGGGGTCAAAAAGGAAGGGCAGGGTCTGGCGCCCCCATCCTAAAACTTTACCAGCCGCAATTGATATACAGTATATTCCTTGTATATACACCAAGCAGCCCGGATCCTCCTCTTCTCGGGTCCCTCTTTGTTGCTTCTGGCCCCTCCCTCCTATCGACTGCCCCCCGCAGCCAGCAGCTTCCTATGGGGGCACGGGAGCCGAGTCACAGCTCAGTGTGTCCATTCAGACACGGTGCCCCGACCCGGCCCCCCTTGATTGGCTGACTGACTTTCTTGACAGCTGTGGGAGCCAATGATGCTGCTGCTGTGTCTCAGCCAATCAGGAGTGTCCTAGATGGCTTAGACATTCGTGGACATCGCTAGAGAGAGATGGGGCTCAGGTAAGTATTTAGGGGGGGTGCTGGGGTGGCTGCTACACACCAAAGGTTTTTTTATCTTAATGCATAGAATGCATTAAGATAAAAAACCTACTGCCTTTACAACTCCTTTAAACACTCATTTATATCTAGAGAATAGGGATGAGCCCGACGTTCACCTAACAGCAAATATTATGCAGTGTTCGTGGCAAATTTGAAAGCTGCGGTACACCGTTAAAGTCTATGGGACACTAACATGAAAAACCAAAAGTGCTTATTTTAAAGTTATTGCCATAAAAAGTGTTTGGGGACCTAGGTCCTGCCCCAGGGGACATATATCAATGCAAAAAGTTTTAAAAAGTGACGTTTCTTCAGGAGCAGTGATTTTAATAATGCTTAAAGTGAAACAAAAATGAAATATTCATTTAAATATCGTGCCTAGGGGGTGTCCTTAGTATGCCTGTAAAGTAGCGCATTTTTGCCGTGTTTAGAACAGTACCACAGCAAAATGACATTTCTAAAGGAAAAAAAGTCATTTGAAACTGACCACAGCTGTAATGAATTGTCAGATCCCAGCAGAATAGATTAAAATCATCGAAAAAAACAGCATGGGTTCACCCCCAGTCCATTACCAGGCCCTTCAGGTCTGGTATGGATTTTAAGGGGAACCCTGAGCAAAAAAAAAAAAAAAATGGCATAGGGGTCCCCCCAAAATCCATACCAGACCCTTATCCAAGCACGCAACCTGGCGGGCCACAGGAAAAGGGGGGACGAGAGAGCACCCCCCCTCCTGAGCTGTACCAGGCTACATACCCTCAACATGGGGAGAATACTTTGGGGTCCCTCCCAAAGCACCTTGTCCCCATGTTTATGTGGACAAGGGTCTCATCCCCACAACCCTTGCCCAGTGGTTGTGGGGGTCTGCGTGAGGGGGGGCTTATCGGAATCTGGAAGCCCCCTTTAACAAGGGGACCCCCAGATCCTGGCCCCCCCTATGTGAATGGGTATCGGGTACCCCTACACATTCACCAAAAAAGTGTCAAAATGGTAAAAATGACAGTAGACAAGTCGTTTATTAAAAGAAAAAAAAAAGAAACAAAAGCGTGGCGCTTTATATCACATCCACAGCCGTGTGTATTACAATAAAGACATATAAAAATGGTGAATACTACCAAAAAATGTATGACCATAAAATGGATAGTGTCAAATAATAAATCGGTGTTGATCACATATAAAGTAAATACACAATAATACTTAATTATCAGATGTGCCAGTGATTAGTAGAAACCCGTGCTGGTTCCATGAGCCAGACACCAAACATAAAAAACATGAAACTTTAAAAGTCCATAAAAAATGTGTAGAAAAATAGTGAAGAAAACATCAACAGAGTTCAAAGGGGGTGATGCATGGCCAGATGGTATTCACAGAATTTTAGTCGCACCAAATCTGGTGAGTGGGCAGAAGGGAGACCACAGGTGTGCATAGATTGTACATCAGTTGCGGGGCCAACACCAGGAGTAGAGGAGGCTTACCGGAAAAAATTGACCTGAAATGGCATACGCCAGACAAGTCAAAAAAGCATAGTAACCACTGGTTCTGGGAAATGCATCTTGTCAGATGTCATCAACAGATGGTGGAAAGAAAAGGGGGGGTCCGCACGGCTTCCTCTCCCATAGGTAATCCAGCATATGCCAAACGTGTAGTTTCATATGCCATGCAAGGAGCAAACAAAACTCACATAGCATAATAACGTTTTAAAACACTAGTTTATTAGAGTAATAAAAAACAGACTCATATTTTGGAAGAACGAAACAGAGCTCAAATATCAAATAGCGGCGATCGTGAGGGGTCCACCCGACATGTTTCAGCTAAGGAGCCCTCATCTGGGGTATGGACCACCCTCACCTCACCTTACAGTGGTTGGTTTCCTCCTTATGGAGTGCAGCGGTATTACTTCCTCTCTGTGTGATGGGAAGTGCATCACATATGAAAGTGAGGCTTGAGGAGCAGGCTGTCTGAAAGGGAGGCTTGGCTAGCGCTCTGACCAGTTCCTGGTAGATGGACTGATTCAGGGCACAGCTTACTGTTTTTTTGTACTTATTTTTCATTTTTAATCTCCTAATTTAGAAACATGAGATACATGGTTCTCTGCTTCATTAATTTGTTCTTAATATAACTATTCAATTAGTCATCCTATGACCCTGAAAACCGGAAGTGATTCTTACTTGTTTCACTTCCGGTTTGTAGACACTCCCAGTGGGGGTCATCTTCTGTTTATAGAGCGGTGAGGTGAGGGTGGTTCATACCCCAGATGAGGGCTCCTTAGCTGAAACATGTCGGGTGGACCCCCTCACGATCGCCGCTATTTGATATTTGAGCTCTGTTTCGTTCTTCCAAAATGTGAGTCTGTTTTTTATTATTTTAATAAACTAGTGTTTTAAAACGTTATTACGCTATGTGAGTTTTGTTTGCTCCTTGCATGGCATATGAAACTACACATTTGGCTTATGCTGGATTACCTATGGGAGAGGAAGCCGTGCGGACCCCCCCTTTTCTTTCCACCATCTGTTGATGACATCTGTCAAGACGCATTTCCCAGAACCAGTGGTTACTATGCTTTTTTGACTTGTCTGGCGTACCCCATTTCAGGTCAATTTTTTCCGGTAAGCCTCCTCTACTCCTGATGTTGGCCCCGACACTGATGTACAATCTATGCACACTTGTGGTCTCCCTTCTGCCTACTCGCCAGATTTGGTGCGACTAAAATTCTGTGAATACCATCTGGCCATGCATCACCCCCTTTGAACTCTGTTGATGTTTTCTTCACTATTTTTCTACACATTTTTTATGGACTTTTAAAGTTTCATGTTTTTTATGTTTGGTGTCTGGCTCATGGAACCAGCACGGGTTTCTACTAATCACTGGCACATCTGATGATTAAGTATTATTGTGTATTTACTTTATATGTGATCAACACTGATTAATTATTTGACACTATCCATTTTATGGTCATACATTTTTTGGTAGTATTCACCATTTTTATATGTCTTTATTGTAATACACACGGCTGTGGATGTGATATATAGCGCCACACTTTTGTTTCTTTTGTTTTTTTCTGCCTTGAGTCTATAGGTGTGATGGCTGCTTTTCACTTTCTTTCTAAAACGTAGCGCTGTACTTAATTTTTATTTTTTTAAGTCCTTTATTAATAAAAAAACAGCAATGTCTATTCATCTTCGATCACAGCGTCCGACGACCCGAGAAAAAAAACAAAAATGCAACAACTCCCGCTGACTCCCATGAGGCCACGTGGTGACATAAACGGATGACCCCGCCTTCTTATGATGTCACGTGGCGGAGTTGTTGCGTTTTTTTTTCTCTTGGGTCCTCAGACGCTGTGATCGAAGATGAATGGACATCGCAGGACAATTTTTTTTTTTTTAATAAAGGACTTGTCCCAAATTGTCTACTGTCATTTTTACCATTTTGACACTTTTTTGGTGAATGTGTAGGGGTACAATGTACCCAATACCCATTCACATAGTGGGGGCGGAATCTGGGGTCCCCTTGTTAAAGGGGGCTTCCAGATTCCGATAAGACCCCTGCCCGCAGACCCCCACAACCACCGGGCAAGGGTTGTGGGGGTGAGGCCATTGTCCCTATCAATATAGGGACAAGGTGCTTTGGGGGGACCCAAAGCATCCTCCTCATGTTGAGGGCATGTGGCCTGGTACGGTTCAGGAGGGGGGTACTCTCTCGCCTCCCCCTTTTCCTGAGGCCTGCCAGGTTGCATGCTCGGATAAGGGTCTGGTATTGATTTTGGGGGGACCTCTGTGCCATTTTTTTAATTTTGGTGCAGGGTTCCCCTTAAAATCCATACCAGACCTGAAGGGCCTGGTATGGATTTTAGGGGGACCCCTATGCCATTTTTATTTTTAAAATTTGGCACAGGGTTCCCCTTAATAACCATACCAGACCTGAAGGGCCTGGTATGGATTTTGGGGGCACCCCCACGCATTTTTTATTTAAATTTTGGTGCGGGGTTCCCCTTAACCACTTCAGCCCCGGAAGGATTTACCCCCTTCCTGACCAGAGCACTTTTTACAATTTGGCACTGCGTCGCTTTAACTGCTAATTGCGCGGTCATGCAATGCTGTAACCAAACGAAATTTGCGTCCTTTTCTTCCCACAAATAGAGCTTTCTTTTGATGGTATTTGATCACCTCTGCTGTTTTTATTTTTTGCGCTATAAACGGAAAAAGACCGAAAATTTTGAAAAAAAATGATATTTTCTACTTTTTGTTATAAAAAAAATCCAATAAACTCAATTTTAGTCATACATTTAGGCCAAAATGTATTCAGCCACATGTCTTTGGTAAAAAAAATGTCAATAAGCGTATATTTATTGATTTGCGCAAAAGTTATACCGTCTACAAACTAGGGTACATTTTCTGGAATTTACACAGCTTTTAGTTTATGACTGCCTATGTCATTTCATGAGGTGCTAAAATGGCAGGGCAGTACAAAACCCCCCCAAATGACCCCATTTTGGAAAGTAGACACCCCAAGGAAATTGCTGAGAGGCATGTTGAACTCATTGAATATTTATTTTTTTTGTCCCAAGTGATTGAATAATGACAAAAAAATAAAAAATAAATAAAAAAAAAAAAAAATTACAAAAAGTTGTCACTAAATGATATATTGCTCACACAAGCCATGGGAATATGTGGAATTGCACCCCAAAATACATTCAGCTGCTTCTCCTGAGTATGGGGATACCACATGTGTGGGACTTTTTGGGAGCCTAGCCGTGTACGGGGCCCCGAAAACCAAGCACCGCCTTCAGGATTTCAAAGGGCATAAATTTTTGATTTCACTCCTCACTACCTATCACAGTTTTGAAGGCCATAAAATGCCAAGATGGCACAAAACCCCCCCAAATGACCCCATTTTGGAAAGTAGACACCCCAAGCTATTTGCTGAGAGGCATGTTGAGTCCATGGAATATTTTATTTTTTGACACAAGTTGCGGGAAAGTGACAATTTTTTTTTTTTTTTGCACAAAGTTGTCACTAAATGATATATTGCTCAAACATGCCATGGGCATATGTGGAATTACACCCCAAAATACATTATGCTGCTTCTCCTGAGTACGGGGATACCACATGTGTGGGACTTTTTGGGAGCCTAGCCGCGTACGGGGCCCCGAAAACCAAGCACCGCCTTCAGGATTTCTAAGGGCATACATTTTTGATTTCACTCCTCACTACCTATCACAGTTTTGAAGGCCATAAAATGCCAAGATGGCACAAAACCCCCCCAAATGACCCCATTTTGGAAAGTAGACACCCCAAGCTATTTGCTGAGAGGCATGTTGAGTCCATGGAATATTTTATATTTTGACACAAGTTGCGGGAAAGTGACAATTTTTTTTTTTTTTTTTTGCACAAAGTTGTCACTAAATGATATATTGCTCAAACATGCCATGGGCATATGTGGAATTACACCCCAAAATACATTCTGCTGCTTCTCCTGAGTACGGGGATACCACATGTGTGGGACTTTTTGGGAGCCTAGCCGCGTACGGTGCCCCGAAAACCAAGCACCGCCTTCAGGATTTCTAAGGGCATAAATTTTTGATTTCACTCCTCACTACCTATCACAGTTTTGAAGGCCATAAAATGCCAAGATGGCACAAACCCCCCCCAAATGACCCCATTTTGGAAAGTAGACACCCCAAGCTATTTGCTGAGAGGCATGTTGAGTCCATGGAATATTTTATATTTTGACACAAGTTGCGGGAAAGTGACAATTTTTTTTTTTTTTTTTTTTTTTTTGCACAAAGTTGTCACTAAATGATATATTGCTCACACAGGCCATGGGCATATGTGGAATTACACCCCAAAATACATTCTGCTGCTTCTCCTGAGTATGGGGATACCACATGAGTGGCACTTTTTGGGAGCCTAGCTTCATACGGGGCCCCGAAATCCAATCACCGCCTTCAGGATTTCTAAGGGCGTTAATTTTTGATTTCACTCCTCACTACCCATCACAGTTTCGAAGGCCATAAAATGCCAAGATAGCACAAAACCCCCCAAAATGACCCCATTTTGGAAAGTAGACACCCCAAGCTATTTGCTGAGAGGCATGGCGAGTATTTTGCAGCTCTCGTTTGTTTTTGAAAATGAAGAAAGACAAGAAAAACGTATTTTTTTTTTCTTTTTTCAATTTTCAAAAGTTTGTGACAAAAAGTGAGGTCTGCAAAATACTCACTATACCTCTCAGCAAATAGCTTGGGGTGTCTATTTTCCAAAATGGGGTCATTTGGGGGTTGGTTTATGCCATCTGGGCATTCCATGGCCTCCGAAACTGTGATAGGCAGTGAAGAGTGAAATCAAAAATTTACGCCCTTAGAAAGCCTGAAGGCGGTGCTTGGTTTTCGGGGTCCCGTACGCGGCTAGGCTCCCAAAAAGTCTCACACATGGGGTATCCCCGTATTCAGGAGAAGCAACAGAATGTATTTTGGGGTGTAACTTCACATATTCCCATGGCATGTTTGAGCAATATATCATTTAGTGACAACTTTGTGCAAAAAAAAAAAAAAAAAAAAAAATTTGTCTTTTTCCCGCAACTTGTGTCACAATATAAAATATTCCATGGACTCGACATGCCTCTCAGCAAATAGCTTGGGGTGTCTACTTTCCAAAATGGGGTCATTTGGGGGGGTTTTGAACTGTCCTGGCATTTTATGCACAACATTTAGAAGCTTATGTCACACATCACCCACTCTTCTAACCACTTGAAGACAAAGCCCTTTCTGACACTTTTTGTTTACATGAAAAAATTATTTTTTTTGCAAGAAAATTACTTTGAACCCCCAAACATTATATATTTTTTTAAAGCAAATGCCCTACAGATTAAAATGGTGGGTGTTTCATTTTTTTTTTTTCACACAGTATTTGCGCAGCGATTTTTCAAACGCATTTTTTGGGGAAAAAACACACTTTTTAACATTTTAATGCACTAAAACACACTATATTGCCCAAATGTTTGATGAAATAAAAAAGATGATCTTAGGCCGAGTACATGGATACCAAACATGACATGCTTTAAAATTGCGCACAAACGTGCAGTGGCGACAAACTAAATACATTTTTAAAAGTCTTTAAAAGCCTTTACAGGTTACCACTTTAGATTTACAGAGGAGGTCTACTGCTAAAATTACTGCCCTCGATCTGACCTTCGCGGTGATACCTCACATGCATGGTGCAATTGCTGTTTACATTTGACGCCAGACCGACGCTTGCGTTCGCCTTTGTGCGAGAGCAGGGGGGGACAGGGGTGCTTTTTTTTTTTTTTTTTTTTTTTTCCTTATTATTTTTTTGCTTTTTTATCTTATTTTTAAACTGTTCCTTTCATTTTTTTTTTTTTTAATCATTTTTATTGTTATCTCAGGGAATGTAAATATCCCCTATGATAGCAATAGGTAGTGACAGGTACTCTTTTTTGAAAAAATTGGGGTCTATTAGACCCTAGATCTCTCCTCTGCCCTCAAAGCATCTGACCACACCAAGATCGGTGTGATAAAATGCTTTCCCAATTTCCCAATGGCGCTGTTTACATCCGGCGAAATCTAAGTCATGAAATGCTCGTAGCTTCCGGATTCTTAGGCCATAGAGATGTTTGGAGCCATTCTGGTCTCTGATCAGCTCTATGGTCAGCTGGCTGAATCACCGGCTGCATTCTCAGGTTCCCTGTTGGTACAGGAGAGCCAGAGAAAAACATGGAAGACGGTGGGGGGGGGGGTCATTCCCTCCCACTGCTTGTAAAAGCAGTCTAGAGGCTAATTAGCCGCTAGGATTGCTTTTACATGAAAGCCGACCGCTGGCTGAAAAGAATGATACCAAGATGATACCTAAACCTGCAGGCATCATTCTGGTATAACCACTCAAAGTCCAGCAACATACCAGTACGTTGCTGGTCCTTGTTGGGCATATATTGTAAACTTTTTTTTCATGCAGCCTGTGGGCTGAACGAAAAAAAGATATTGATCGGTGGGTATGCCCACCATTAGAATACCTCCCTTCATCCACCCACTTCTAATGATGGGCATACATGCACCATTTATATATGCCGAAGCATGGGGGCATCCTCCCGCAAAAGGCAGGAGCAAATTGCTCCTCCACCCACTGCCCCCACGCTTCGGCATATATGCTGAAGTATGTAACTGTGGTGGTGAAATCACCTCCGACAGCGCTGGAGTCACGGCTTTATGTATCGTGGGAGCAAACGCTGTTGCTGTCAAGATAAATAAATCCGCGCTGCAACTGAATGGCGTATCTGCTAAGCAAATGATGGTTAACAAAAAACAAAGTAACATTACAGTATAACAGTAATACTTACCATACCTGCAAAGCAAATACAAAAAAAAAAAACATAGTAAAAAATAAAACATTTAACGCAACCTGTGCCTACCTAAAATATATATATGCCGAAGCATGGGGGCATCCTCCCACAAAAGGCAGGAGCAAATCGCTCCTCCACCCACTGCTGCCCCCACGCTTCGGCATATATGCTGAAGTATGTAACTGTGGTGGTGAAATCACCTCCGACAGCGCTGGAGTCACGGCTTTATGTATCGTGGGAGCAAACGCTGTTGCTGTCAAGATAAATAAATCCGCGCTGCAACTGAATGGCGTACCTGCTAAGCAAATGATGGTTAACAAAAAACAAAGTAACATTACAGTATAACAGTAATACTTACCATACCTGCAAAGCAAATACAAAAAAAAAAAAAACATAGTAAAAAATAAAACATTTAACGCAACCTGTGCCTACCTAAAATATATATATGCCGAAGCATGGGGGCATCCTCCCACAAAAGGCAGGAGCAAATCGCTCCTCCACCCACTGCTGCCCCCACGCTTCGGCATATATGCTGAAGTATGTAACTGTGGTGGTGAAATCACCTCCGACAGCGCTGGAGTCACGGCTTTATGTATCGTGGGAGCAAACGCTGTTGCTGTCAAGATAAATAAATCCGCGCTGCAGCTGAATGGCGTACCTGAAAACAAAAAAATGGTTAAAACACATTAAACTATAAAAAAATTACATACCTGAAAAGCAAACATGATAAAACATAACAATAAAACATTGCAGAATAGAATACAGTAAAAAAGAGAAGAACAATAGAGAGAAAATAGAGAGAGAGAGAACAATAAAAACGACAACTATTTTTGGTTTTTTTATTTTATATTTTTTTTGTGTATTTTTTTTTTTTTACTTTTTTTTTTTTTTTTACATTTTTTTTTTTAACTGTAACTTTTAAAACTGTAACGGTTCCAGGTTTGGGTCTCTCAAAATGCGATGGCATCTTGGGAGACCCTGTGAAAGTGTGTCCTAGTCTGTGCAGTGCTGTACCCTACGCTAAAACTCAACTAGTGTATGGTAGCGTTCAAAACATTCACCAATGCAAAGACCAGGATTGCCAGGACAGGAGGGACAATAATACCGGGTGTCACGCCTAAATCCGCGCTTGCTGCAGACACGACATTTTCTTTGGGGGGCTCGTTGGGTAGGGGTACTCTCGAGGACATAAGGAAAATGCCTCTCATGCAGCCGGCCTACTGCATTTGGTTGGGGAAGGTGAGGTGGAGCACCGTCTGGAAACAGAAGGGCTCTGACGATCTCTTCCTGGAATTTAAGGAAGGATCCAGTCCGTCCTGAAGCTCTGTATAGCACATGAGCGTTCAGCAAAGCCAATTGAAATAAGTATACAGACACTTTTTTGTACCAGCGTCTGGCCTTACGGGCAATTAGGTACGGCGCCAACAACTGGTCGTTGAGGTCCACCCCTCCCATATTTTGGTTATATTCGTGGACACAGAGGGGTTTCTCCACAACACCAGTCGCCGTAGTAATTTGGGTCGTCGTGTCTGCATGAAGGGAGGTAAGAACGAAAACATTCTTATTGTCCCTCCACTTCATAGCGAGCAAATTATTACACTGCAAGCAGGCTCTCTCCCCCAGCCTAAGACGGGAATGTACAAGCCGCTGAGGAAAGCCCCGGCGATTAGGTCGCACGGTGCCACATGCTCCAATTTGATGATCAAAAAGGTGACTAAAAAGTGGCACGCTCGTGTAATAATTGTCCACGTACAAGTGGTACCCCTTTCTGAATAAGGGTGACACCAAGTCCCACACTATCTTGCCAGCGCTTCCTATGTAGTCAGGGCAGTTGATCGGCTCTACGTGACTATCTTTGCCCTCGTAAACCATAAATCTACATGTATAGCCTGTGGCCCTGTCACAGAGCTTATACATCTTGACCCCGTATCTGGCACGCTTGCTGGGAAGGTACTGTTTGAATGACAAGCGGCCAGAAAATTTAATCAGGGACTCATCAACGCAGACAACTTGATGGGGGGTAAACAAGTCTGCAAAACGTTGGTTGAAGTGGTTTACGAGGGGCCGAATTTTGTAGAGCCGATCGTATCCAGGGTCTCCACGAGGACGACAGAGTTCATTGTCGTTGAAGTGCATGAACCGCAAAATCTGCTCGTATCGTGCCCTGGCCATGGAGGCAGAGAACACGGGCATATGGTGAATTGGGTCAGTGGACCAATATGACCGCAACTCACTCTTTTTGGTTATGCCCATGTTGAGGGAAAGGCCCAGAAAGACCTTAAATTCGGAGACCGTAATTGGTCTCCAATCTCTGGCAAGGGAGGACTGGGGAATAGTGGCGATGTGTTGACCAGCGTACAAATTGCTTTGGTCCACAATAGATCTATAGAGATCTTCGGTGAAAAACAGTGAATAAAAATCCAGTGGCGTAAAATCAACTGTTTCCACCTGAATTCCGGGTTGGCCAGTGAATGGGGGCAATACGGGTGCTGCAGAAGTGGTGGGTACCCAATTCGGATTGGCCAATGCAGCAGGAAGGGCACTATGGGCACGACGGGCCTGTCTTTGTCTTCTTGGTGGCAGCGGGACATTACTTGTGCTTGCCACCTCACCAGCTTGAACTGCACTTATGGGACTCGCCACGTCACCACGTGATACTGCAGTGCTGGATGTACGACCAGGGTGTACTAGGCCGCTGGTGCTTGCCAGTTCACCAGAAGGAGTAGCGGCACTAGTACTGCTCTGCTCCATACGAGGGACCTGCGGTTCTTGCACTTCAAGGACAGAAGAAGAAGTTCGGGGTCTGGTACGCCTGACCCTAGCAGGGACCACAACTCCGTCGTCAGAGCTATCTGTCATGGAGCCGCTGTCCTCTACAGGATCGTATTCTGAGCCTGAACTTGACAGATGAGTGACTTCCTCTTCACTATCTGTCATACTCAGAAACGTGTAGGCCTCTTCACTAGTGTACCTTCGATTTGCCATTTTGGCCTCTAAATTTAGGGGTACACTAGTGAGACTCACAGGCAAAAAAGCTCCTGACTGTCAGCGATTGATTCAAAAAGCTACCAAAAAACTGTTAGCGATCGCAGGGATCAGACCTGACTCTGCGACCGCTGCAGTTATGTGTGCTTAGTGTTTTGTGACAGTTATCGATTGATACTGCACTTGGGTGGGGTGGGCTGGGCTGGGCTGGGCCGAGGAGCAAAACGCAGGTGCTAGCAGGTATCTGGGCTGATCCCGCTAACACTGCGTTTTTTTGGGGGACCCTAAACTGCTGGGGAGTATAGATCTGATCGGATCAGATATCGATCCGCTCAGATACTATAGCACTAAGGGAGGTGTATGCTGCGTGCGTGGGTGTTAGCGGTACTGGCGCTAACCTGACGCTGCCTGGGGCGACGCAGACCTAAGCTGACCCTAAAAACTTAACTTCTATCACCGCCGGGCAATTAGGGGGTTAAACCTTTATAAGGTAATAAACGGCGGGTGCCCTAAAACTATAATAAACTGTAATAAACTATAATAAACTACAAAAAACAAACCAACTAACCAGCGTCACCCGTAACAATTATATGGTGATCACTGGTGAAAGGGTTAACTAGGGGGCAATCAAGGGGTTAAAACCTTTAGAAGGTAGTATATGGGGGTCCCTGTCGCTATAAAACACTGACAGCGAACCTATATACTTACCTCCCTAACTAGCGTCACCTGTGTCACTAATACAGCGATCAGAAAAACGATCGCTTAGTGACACTGGCGACGGGGGGGGGTCACGGGGTTAAAACTTTATTAGGGGGGGTTAGGGGGGTACCCTGGACCTAAGGGGGGTACCCTAGACCTAAAGGGGGCTAACCTAACTGCCCTAACACTTATAACTGACACAAACTGACACCAATGCAATAATCAGAAAAAAAAAAAAAACCTGCTATTGGTGTCAGTATGTGTGGGGGTACAGGGGGGTGATCGGGGGGTGACTGGGGGGTGACAGGGGGGTGACAAGTGTGCCTGCGTGTTCTACTGAATGTGTAGTGTTGGTGCACTTACTTGGATGTCTTCTCTCCTCGGCGCCGGACGAAAAGACCGACTAGAGGAGAGATGACATCACTTCCTCGGCTTCTGTTTACATTCACAGAAGCCGAGGAAGCACATCATTGGCCAGGAGCGATCGCGAGGGGGGAGCCACGAATGAGTGGCCTCCCCCTCACCTCCGATCGACCCTGACCTCGATCCGACCGCCGCTGGCACCGGGGGGGGGTCCGATCGGACCCCCCACCCGCGGGCAGGCAAGGACGTACCTGTAAGTCCTTTTGCCTGCCCGTGCCATTCTGCCGACGTATATAGTCGTGCGGCGGTCGGCAAGTGGTTAATATTCATACCAGACCCAAAGGGCCTGGTAATGGACTGGGGGGGCTATTGAACTTCCTTTTTGTGTGGCCAAGTCCGTTGGTTCGGAAAGTCCGTCGGACCTAGTCAGAAAGTCCGTCGGAAAGACTGTCGGACCTAGTCCGCCGGAAAGTCTGCTCGTGTGTACGCGGCATAAGCCTTTTTTTAGTTTCACTTCATAACTTCCTTCTTCCTGTTCCCACCCACAGGTCCTCAGACCTCTATGTAAATCTGCAGCCCATATATATTCTACAAGGCCCATGGAAGCACAGATCAAAGCCCTTTTAGTGGAAATGAATTAATGAGAAATAGGAGAACCCCTCTACTTATCTCAGGGCTGGTCAGAGGGACTGATGTCACTTGGATATTACAAATCATGAAAATGGTTACAACATCATGAAGAATGGCACTGTGACAGTGGAAGGGGGAACTAAGCAACCGCCTAAGTCAAATCTAGTATAAATTGTCCCATAAGTCCCAGAGAACATTTTTGTAGCTGCACAGTCTACAAAGCCCATGCAGTTCCTAGGGTAATGCTAAATAGGCGTTTTCATGGGACAGTGCAGTCTCCACCAAATTTTTGCTAATCTAATGGTGATCAGCTAGAGCTCATCAAGTAGCGTGAATAAAGTGGGAGTAAACTTGCATACATGACTTTTACCTATAGGTAAACCTATAGTAAGGCTTACCTATAGGTTCAGTAAATATCTCCTAAACATGCACCGGCCACTCACACAGTTTGCAAACTTGGAAGGAAGACTGGGTGAAGATGAAAGTGCCTTCAACGGTGACAGCGTGCTGCTGGAGGGCTTTGTTCTAAGGTAAGTTTCACATAATGTGCTAGTATGCAGTGCATACTAGCACATTATGGCATTGCCTTGCATGAAAAAAAAACAAAACACAGCGGTTTACTACCGCTTTAACTTTCAAAGAGTAAAACGTATCCATTTCAGTGATAAGCTGTCATAGCTCAGTTGGAGAGAGACACATGGCACTTCTCCTTTAAAGAAGCATTGCACAACTTAACGCCCATCTGACATCAACCAAAGTCATTTTATGACCTCAAGGAAGAAAGACAAATTGTTATGGATGTAATTGCTATCTGAGCTATGCAGAGGTGTGCGCAGCCTCTTGCATTAGGGTGTGCACCCCAAAGCTCAAATACATATGCATGTGTATATGTACTGATGGTGTCAGTAGGGCAGTGGACAGTGTCATTATTTTTATTTTATTTTTAAATAAATTATTGTATTTTGTAAAATTTTTTTGGTGGATGAAATATCAGTGGTCTAAACAGGGGGGAATATGCACCACACAAGGCGATTAGGGTGTGCCCAGGCACACCTGGCACACCCTGTGCGCACGCCTATGGAGCTATGCAATTCAGTCCTCTGCTGGTGATGCTAGTTTCTATAATAATATTTCAAGTAGATTTTTTTAAAGAATCCTTCATATGATGGGAAATTCAATAGCATGCACTGTAAATGTAGAAAATTTGTAGTAGTTATATACGTCATTAATGAGATCACTTTCTACCGCCAGATACTTTACATGGGGCACAGATTCTTAACCTTAGTTGTGACAACACATATAAAGTGTCACTTGCCGGCCATCCTGTTTAAAGAGGAAGTAAACCCTCAGCAAAAAAAGGAAAAAAAAAAAAACCCTGCAAGACAAAGGCATAATTAGCTAGTATGCTATGCATACTAGCTAATTATGTAATACTTACCTCAGATCGAAGCCCCCGCATCGGTCCACGTCACCCCCTCCCTCCACCAACATGTTGTCCCGGAGTGACTTCCGGGTATCTAGGCTCCGGCGCTGTGATTAGCCGGAGCCGCGATGACGGCACAGTACAACTGAAGCAACGGCATATAGCGCCATTGCTTCAGTTATCTTAAGTACGCATGTGCTGCATGATGTCGGCACATGCAAATATAGGGATATCTCCTAAACCGTGCAGGTTTAGGAGATATCCTTGTTAGCAACAGGTAAGCCTTAATATAGGCTTACCTGTAACATAAAGTTGTAAACAAGGGTTTACAACCACTTTAAAGTGGATGTAAACCCTCTCCTATACCCAGTAAAGCGAATAGCCTCAGATAATACACAGAGATGAAACAAATCCTCCTACACAAGTTTCACAAATATATCTGTCTTCAGCTTTCTACATTCTTTAGTGCACATTATGTTACAAACCTTTCTTCCTATTTCAGCAGTGGGAGTGGAGTCTGGGCATATACTGTGTGAGCTGATTGGAGGAAAGGCACACACCTCCCTCCACATAGGCAGAGGAACAAAGAAACTTGCAGAGCTGTACTGTGAATAGACAAGCTCTCTGCTTATCTATCTCTAAGCTCCCTCCCCAACACAAATTTCCAGCTGATTATATCTCCTGTGTCAGAGAACATGTCTGAAGTTATCATGCTGATAACAGAGTAATGGAGCAGAAAGACACGGGGCTTAAGGCTTTGGAGCAAGATAAGTAAACACTACAGATATATGTGCATAGGTCAGATTACATAAATGGGGTTTAAAACCTTTTTAACTCATTAGCATTTTGTCAGTAAGAGTACTGTGTCCAACTCACACAAAATGGTCCTGAGAGACATTTTTCTATACATTAGCTGACAGATTCTCAGCTTGTGAGCCATGACATACAGTGCCTAGCAAAAGTATTCACCCCCTTGGCTTTTTACCTATTTTGTTACAATACAGCCTTTAGTTCAATGTTTTTTTTTAATCTGAATTATATGTGATGGATCAGAACACAATAGTCTAACTTGGTGAAGTAAAAATAGAAAAATATATACATAAAACAATTTTTCAGAAATAAAAAACTGATAATTGGCATGTGTGTATGTATTCACCCCCTTTGTTATAAAGCCCATAAAAAAGCTCTGGTGCAACCAATTACCTTCAGAAGTCACATAATTAGTGAAATGATGTCCACCTGTGTGCACTCTAAGTGTCACATGATCCGTCATTACATATACACACCTTTTTGAAAGGCCCCAGAGGCTGCAACACCTAAGCAAGAGGCGCCACTAACCAAACACTGCCATGAAGACCAAGGGACTCTCCAAACAAGTAAGGGACAATGTTGTTGAGAAGTACAAGTCAGGGTAAGGTTATAAAAAAATATCCAAATCTTTGATGATCTCTAGGTGCACCATCAAATCTATCATAACCAAATGAAATGAACATGGCACAACAGCAAACCTGCCAAGAGACGGCCGCACACCAAAACTCACGGACCGGGCAAGGAGAGCATTAATCAGAGAGGCAGCACAGAGACCTAAGGTAACCCCGGAGGAGCTGCAGAGTTCCACAGCAAAGACTGGAGTATCTGTACATAGGACGACAATAAGCCGTACGCTCCATAGAGTTGGGCTTTATGGCAGAGTGGCCAGAAGAAAGCCATTACTTTCAGCAAAAAACAAAATGGCACATTTTGAGTTTGCGAAAAGGCATGTGGGAGACTCCCAAAATGTATGGAGGAAGGTGCTCTGGTCTGATGAGACTAAAATTGAACTTTTTGGCCATCAAAGAAAATGCTATGTCTGCCGCAAACCAAATACATCACATCACCCAAATAAACACCATCCCCTGTTTTTCCACAGTCGGGACTGGGAAACTGGTAAGAGTTGAGAGAAAGATGGATGGCACTAAATACAGAGATATTCTTGAGCAAAACCTGTACCACTCTGTGTGTGATTTAAGGCTAGGACGGAGGTTCTTCTTTCTGCAGGACAATGACACCAAACACACTGCTAAAGCAACACTTGAGTGATTTAAGGGGAAACATGTAAATGTGTTGGAATTATTTTGGATTCAGAAGAAAGTCTGGTATTATTATATCTATTGACAGATTGTTGAATATATATATATATATATGAAGTGTACACTTCTCGTTCTTGAAATCTCCCCTGAGACAGGCTCAGTGTGAAAGTCATTTCTGGGTTTTATTTCCTCTTTTTCCTTCAGTTTTATACACTTTTTTTCAGACAGAGAATACGGCATATGCAAAACATGTTGTTATGACAATATATGAGATTTTAACAGTTTCAGCAGTTTTAGCAACAATTTCAGCAATTAATCATAGCTATTATTAAATATCTTGGTAATTTCCCCTTCAGACATTGGATGTTGATGTCATGTCTGCCTTTGGTGCAATTTATAATTCTTTGTGGTTTGGTTTCAGACTGAGAAAAGGGAACTAGCAGATATCTGTTGCAGAGATCTGTTGTTATCTGAATTCTAATGCCCCGTACACACGGTTGGATTTTCCAACGGAAAATGTGTGATAGGACCTTGTTGTCGGAAATTCCGACCGTGTGTAGGCTCCATCACACATTTTCCATCGGATTTTCCGACACACAAAGTTTGAGAGCAAGCTATAAAATTTTCCGACAACAAAATCCGTTGTCAGAAATTCCAATCGTGTGTACACAAATCCGACGGACAAAGTGCCACGCATGCTCAGAATAAATAAAGAGATCGTGTGTACAGGGCATTAGAGTTAAGATATAACAAGCGAAACAATGACACAATATTACATTTGAAATAGGCATTTTAACATTTTTACCTGGTACCTTTTGTGACAACTGGATGTGACACCTTAAGTAAGATGTGGCAAGCTCATAGAGACTTATCCAAACTGACTTGGAGCTGTGATAGCCGCAAAAGGTGGCTCTACAAAGTATTGATTTTAGGGGGTGAATAGTTATGCACATTGACTTTTTCTGTTATTTTGTCCTATTTGTTGTTTGCTTCATAATAAAAAGAAAAACATCTTCAAAGTTCTGGCCATGTTCTGTAAATTAAATGATGCAAATCTTCAAACAATCCATGTTAATTCCAGGTTAATTCCAGGTTGTGAGGCAACAAAACACGAAAAATGCCAAGGGGGTGAATACTTTTGTAAGGCACTGTATATCTTGTAAGTGTTTTTAATCTTGTGCAATAAATTATACTTTTTTAATATTACTCTAATGCCCCGTACACAAGGTCGGACTTTGTTCGGACATTCCGACAACAAAATCCTAGGATTTTTTCCGACGGATGTTGGCTCAAACTTGTTTTGCCTACACACGGTCGCACAAAGTTGTCGGAATTTCCGATCGCCAAGAACGCGGTGACGTACACCACGTACGACGAGACTAGAAAAGGCCGGTTCAGAACCAAGCGCGGCACCCTTTGGGCTCCTTTTGCTAATCTCGTGTTAGTAAAAGTTTGGTGAGAGACGATTCGCGCTTTTTCAGACTCGTGGCTTTCAGATCGTTTTCTGCCGTTCAGTTTGTGCTTGTGGGTTTGTATCTGCTCTTCAGTGCGTGCAGTCAGTTCGTATCAGAGTTTTCTGTGCGATCTTGCCCGCTCGTTGCTGTTTTTCAGGTCGCTCTTCACAGGCCTTGCTGTTCTTCAGTGCGTTCTGTTACTTCGTTCTGAGCAGCCGACCGTTTTCTAGCCATGTTTCGTATGCGTACTCCTCGTAGAGTTCGTGCTGTGCGGGGGCTTGGTGTTGGGGTCCTGACCTTGACACAAGTCCAGTCCATGAACAGGGTGGGGAGGAGTTCATGGACCAAGAATTGGTTGCTTCAGCGTGACCAGTTCTGTCATATGCCTTTGCTCCGTGAGATCCGTGAGAATAATCCTGATGATTTCAGGAACTTTCTCAGGATGACGGACCCCGTATTTCAGTTTGTTGGCTTCGCTGACCCCCTATATAAGCAGGCAGGATACCTGCATGAGGCAAGCCATCACTCCGGAGCAGAGGTTGGTCGCTACCTTGCGGTATTTGGCCACAGGAAGAAGCCTGCAGGACCTCAAGTTCTCGACAGGCATCTCCCCCCAGGCTCTGGGGATCATTATCCCAGAGACCTGTTCTGCCATCATCCAGGTCCTGCAGAAGGAGTATATGAAGGTAAGATTTTTTATCCTTTTATATCACATTTTATTGTATTGAATGTTTGATAATATATTGTATTTCTTCCCTCATTCCCTAATTACCATGATTGTAATATGCTGTGAATGTCCCCTTTGTTCTCATGCATGCTGGATTTTTAGGTAATTATTATTTTATGTCCTTCATACATATTTGCCCTTCAATAACCTCCCCAGCATGGTCTTTCCTGGCCTATATTCACCTCATTTAGTCACTTAACAATGTATTTTATCAGCTCCATAGTAGTGCTTTACCCCAAACACCCCCTAAAATGTTTGGAAATGTTATTTTTGATTTAAATTCAGGCAGAGTGCCAGAGGCTTTTTTTTGTGGTGTCCCCACATTTTTTGTAACCCTCCCCCCAACTGCTAAGTCAGCTGATCACAATTCTCTACCCTCAATCATCTATCTGCTGACTTTGCAAAACCCATACACACTATACCCATCTCTTTACTGGTCAGATTTATGGATGAATTCCCCAAAGCATGTAGTGCAAGGGCCTGCCTGTATACTTTCCAATGGTACTGTTTAAAGTTTTTGTATCCTATTATTATCTTGATAGGTAATAGCAGAATGTTCAAATGTCCTCAAATGTGTACAGTGTGTATTTATATCTTTGTATTATGACACTTCTTACCTGTCCAGTGGTCTGCCAATAGTGTAACTAAGGAGGGGCTGTTCCAAGTAATACCCTGTATTTAGGCATTCATCTCTCAATGAAGTGAAGAGGGTTACCTGTCCAAGAGTTCCCCCCCCTATAATGTTAGAAATGGCCCATGAGAGGGGGGGAGGGGGAATATGATAGGTGTACCTTATACTTTGTTGTTGTTAAATTCCCCTTAGTAAATGCTATCTGGAGGTTGCCCCATAATGTTTGTGTCTAATCTGCTTGCCATGTTTCTGTGAAAAAATAGTAATGTTTATTGTTTTTTCCTCAACAGTTTCCTTCAACGCCACAGGAATGGCAGACTGTGGCCTCCCACTTTGCCCAGCGGTGGGACTTTCCTAACTGCGGAGGGGCAATTGATGGGAAACACGTCCACATCGTCCCACCACCCAACTCGGGGTCGTACTATTATAATTACAAGGGGTTTAATAGTATAGTGATGTTGGCGGTGGTGTCGGCTAATTACGAGTTCTTGTATGTGGACGTGGGGAAGAATGGCCGGATGTTCGATGGTGGAGTGATCGCCCAGACGGAGTTCTACAGGCGTCTCCAGAATGGCAGCTTGGACTTGCCACCTCCAGAGGACAATGTTGAAGGTCTCCCATTTGTGTTCGTTGCTGATGAAGCATTTGCGCTGGGGGGACCACCTGATGCGGCCATTTCCGATGAGGACCCTCACCCCGGAACAGAGGGTTTTCAATTACCGGCTGGCCCGAGCCCGAAGAGTGGTGGAGAACACATTTGGAATCCTGGCCAGCCGGTTCCGATTATTTCTGACACCCATCCATATGGCGGAGTATAAACTGAACCATATAATACTTGCCTGCTGTGTTCTCCATAATTTTTTAAGAAAACAATCAGCCAACTATGCTGGCTCAGTTGAGCCCGAGGCCGGAATCCCTAATCTATCAACACTGACGGCGCTTGAAAGTGGCCGTCCTGGCTTGCCCTCCCTGAATGCCCGTGATGTCCGGTTACGCTACCTGGAGTTCTTTGCGGGTAGGGGGGCTATCAATATGCCAGACAATCTGTGACACCTTTTTCAAATAAAAAACAACCAAAAGAAATTCTTTGTGGACATTTACTGCTTGTGTTTGTTTTAGCTGTTCCTGACAGAAATGTGTTGAGTGCAGAAAATGTCGTGATTGGGTAACCTTATAAAAAACAGTGTTGGCTGGTACTTCCTAAATGCAAAAACACATTTCACTACAAGTGCACTTGCAACTGCACTGAACCTGCACTTGTAGTGCAAAGTGTATTTGCCCTTAGGAAATAACCCCCATTTTTGCATAAAACAGCAATTACATCACCCCAAAAGTGTTGTAGTGTTGAGACAATAATCCACACATTCTTGAGTAAGGCACTTTTTTATACCTGCACAATCACATGTGCATTTCCCAAAGGTTTTTAAAACAAACCAACATGTTTGTTGTATAACAATGTTTGCAGTAGCATAATCGAAATATCCATTTCAGATAAAACAGGCCTGTGTAAAACCAACAAGAAAGCCAAAAAACTTGAACTTACAAAGTTCACATTAGGTAAAACCTGAAGGCTATATCAGACATCAGTATTTAGGAACTGGGTTTGATATAGCGTTCAGATGGGGGGAAATCACCCCTGGAAAAGCCAAATTTGGAAGATGCACACCAATTTACGAATGTCAACATGTGCTATCTGCCATCAGGGGGGATCAAGGGACGTGTTTTGGGGGAGCAAGCCCTTCCTCAACGCTACTTTATAATTGAGGAAGGGGTTGCACCCCCAAAACGCGTCCATTGATCTCCCGTGATGGCAGATAGCACATGTTGGCACACTGTGTGCATCCTCCAAATATGGCTTTTCTAAACATTGAAAAAATTTTCGTACGATAAAACAGGTGATTTTGTGGGGTTTAAATTCGCCCCAAAACATCAATGATGTTATTATTTTTTTTAATAACATCACTGATTTGTTGCTGTATGTTTTGCAATTGGAGATTACACCCCATGATCTCCCTGATCAGTATCTGGGCACTTTCAGATGTAAAGCGTTCTGGATCACGATCACCTAAAAAGAGATAAAGAACAAAAAAAAAGGTCTCAAAAATCTGCCACCATCCATCTCTTTACCTGAGCCTGTGGTCGCAGACACTCACCTGTTGTGGTGCCAATCTCCACCACGTCTTCTTCTTCTTCCTGCTCAGCTTCTTGGGTTGGTATTTCCCCTTCTTCCAGAGGGGGGGGTCTCTGGTCTCCTGGGATGAGGGGTGTCCGAGTCTTTTCTCCCCTATGTAAAACAAAAATGGTATAATTAGCACACAGATATTTGATGGCAGAACTAGAAATAGGAAACATTGCTTGGAAGTGGGGTACAATTGTCTATTTTAGCAGAGTTCCAAGATGTATTTTTTTTATTGGCCTTTGTCAAGCTGCAATACTTTACCTGTTTAGTACAAGCTTCACAGATGTAGCCCCCCCTATAGTATACACTGGAGCACCTGTGTGGCCCCCCCTAATAAAAATGGTGTTCTTGTGTCCCACACTAGTGCTCCAGTGTCCAGATGTGAAAACAGCTGTTGAGTGTCCTCTTCTTACACACAATCTAGTTTGCATTTCATTCTAGTAACAAACCCATCTACACAAACAAATATTTGGCATCCAAGTAGGCCCCCAAAAATGTGTGAAAATGCATATGGCCTAAACAATGGTGTTCTAGAGGCCGAAAGAAAAATGTTTGATACGAACGAATAATGGGCCCATGAACATTAAAGTTGACCTTTTAAACGTTACAATTAATAAAAGCATATGGAGCAGAACAAACGTAATAAAGACAGAAAGAATAGGAACACAGCACAACTGCTTACTTTTTTGCAGCACTCTCCGGATCTTTCGGTACTGCTCTGGCTCTCTCAACTTCAGGTCCGACCACCGCTTCCTGAGCTGATCTTTAGATCTTCATACCCCGAAATTCCTCTCAAGACTCCTGACCACTTTCGCCATGATCTTGGCCTTTCGGATGTTCGGGTTGGGGTAAGGCCCATATTTTCCGTCATTGTTGGACTTCCTCATGATGTTGACCATCTCCAACATCTCCCCAAACGACTTATTTGTGGCCTTAAAACGTCTCCTTCTGGATTGGGACGTGCCTGGATCCGGGCTTTCCTCCTCCTCCTTCTCGTTGCTAGAATTAGCACGCACCAGTTATAACTCCGCCATGTGCTCTTCACCCACTGCGCCGAACGAAAAGGGGCGGGGAATACACTAGAAAGAACGTCAGGGGCGGACGGAGTTACACGCATGCGCAGTGTGTATAAAGCGTAACACGCGTGCGTATTACGTACGATCTGTGAGCTGAGGAAGGAGCATTGGACGTGCTGATCGTAAGAACGAAGGTAAGAGACAAACTTGTGCCTATACTGCTTCTAGATTGAGGCCTATATTGTAACAAGATTAGGTGAGTTTTGTCTGACATTAGGCTTTGTCTTGTGTTGTGTCTTGCAGTGAACATGGATATCTTAATGAAAGACAATGACTTCATGTCAGTATTCATAGAGATGCTAAGTGAGCTGCCCTGTCTGTGGGAGATTAAACACCCCCATTTCAAGAACCAAGCAAAGAGGAAGGCAGCACTGGAGCAATTGTGTGAAATTGTGAAGCAGGTGACCCCCACGGCAGACATCACCTATTTAAAGATATTAATTGGTGGCCTGAGGAGCACATATCTAAGGGAGCGCAAGAAGGTCCTGGATTCACAGAGATCCGGAGCAGCAGATGACATCTATGTCCCCAGGATGTGGTACTACGACAGGCTGCACTTTCTGGCAGGCCAGACTGAACCCAGGCCATCCCTCTCCAGTCTTCCTTCCACGCTTCCTTCCTCCCCGGCTGAGGCTTCTGACGCCCAACCTGGGCCTTCCAGGCCACATGTGGAGGAGCCCAGATTGAGCCAGGTATAGCATTCCTCTAAATATTTCTGCTTGTCCAATCAATGATGTTAACTAGATGTTAGTTGGGAGTACTAATTTAGGATTGTGATTGATGATGCAAAAACTAAAACCATGTCCCTTTTTCATACACAGGGAAGTCTCAGCCAGGAGGTGGCCGGGCCGAGCCAGCTGGCTGATATCAAGGTCCCTCCACCCCCCCTGAAAAGAGAAAGTGGCAGTAGGAGGAGTACCCTAGAGGAGGCTGCTATAGCATTCTTTTGGAGGGCTACAGAGGTCCTGGGAGCACCCCACACCATGCAGGAGAACATTGCTGCCTTCATAGCCTATAAAATGCAGAGGATGGAGGAGGGCCAAAAAGCCATGTGTGAGGCCCTCATATCGGAGGCTCTGGAGAAAGGTACGAGGGGCCAAATTACACCTCACACACATCTTTGGGATGGTCCTCCTCCTCCTCCTGCAGGCCCTCCTCCTCCTCCTCCCTCTCCTCCAGGTCCCCCCAGTCCTCCTCCAGGTCCCCCCAGTCCTCCTCCTCCAGGTCCTACTCCTCCTCCTGCCACATCTCCAACTGCACAGCCACAGCCGGGAAGGAAGCGTGGGAGGAAGACCAGACAGTGATTGCCCTGGGTTCAGTCTGGTCGGCCAAAAGATGCAGCCTCTTGTGGTACCACAGCCTGGGGACACACATGTCATCTGCTGCTTTCCAGATCTCTGCGAATCCCGGACCAGACTGCACTCCCTTACATATGGACTCCTCAGGCCACCAATTTTGATGTTGAAGAATTGATGTCTGCCGTGGGGGTCCCAGGCTTCGCTAATTTCTCCTGTTGATCCAGTGTTGCCTTCCTCTTTGTTTGGTTCTGATCCCTTAATAAAGGATTTTTGTTTTGAATTATACTCTCCTATGTGTTTTACTTCAAAAAGGACAGTTTGTTTGTGAGGATTCAGGTACATTTCAAATATACAATGTGACATGAACAAGGGACACCAACACCAAACAATCTCCTTGAGATTAAATAATAAAAGATATCAATGGTGTTGGGGTAGCTTGACACACAAAACACACCCAAAAATATTCTGGAGTAAAAATAAAAATAACATTGAACAAAGATCAGCCTTGGAAAAAATCCAAACATTAAAGAAAAAAAAAAGGCTTAAAATCCAAAATAAAAAAAAATTAAAAAATATAAAACTGTCAGATGTGACAACTAATAACAATATATTCAGGGAATCCCACTAAAAAAACACAAATAAAAGTTTGTGAGAAGTGTGTGTGAATATGAGCAGGAAAACTACTTAATTCTTGTCACATTATAAAGAAGAAGAGAGTGCGCTGTATTAAACCATTTTGAACATTGCAGCGTGACGAAAGTGCTGTATCCATTGCAAACGCTAAGTTTACCAGAACGAGCTGTCCCGTGTCGGAATTTCTTCTGAGCATGCGTGGCACTTTGTGCGTCGGAACAGGCCACACACGGTCGGAATTGACACGATCGGATTTTGTTGTCGGAAAATTTTATCTCCTGCTGTCCAACTTTGTGTGTCGGAAAAGCCGATGGAAAATGTCCGATGGCGCCCACACACGGTCGGAATTTCCGACAACATGCTCCGATCGGACATTGTCCATCGGAAAATCCGACCGTGTGTACGGGGCATTAGAGGCACCCCCCTTTGTCTCTTTTATATGTTTTGCAGAGTTGCTGGACACTCTGAGGATGGCTGCCTCTTTTTAAATCACCCCCTTACCATGGTTCTACTTTGTTTTTACCTAAAGACTGACTAATCAAATGTACATTATTACAAACTGAGGGCATTGTTTCCTGGAGCACCAGATACCCGATTTACCTCCATTAGGTGGAGGGAGATATTGTGCCTTTATTGTGGCCAGGCAGGTCATTCTTTGAAGTTTTGTCCTACCCGTCCAAGAAATGCCCGATCCTTGAGGTCCTGTCACGGACAGACCTTAGGTGGCGTTGTTTCGTGCCCAGTTATCCAGAAGGATAAGCCCCTGGTTTTGGTTGCCCTTTCTTGGGCTGAGTCATCCATTGAGATACAGGCTCTAATCAACTCTGGAGCTGCAGGCCTGTTCATTGATGCTGCCTTTGTATCGAAGCACTCGATTCCGCTGCAGCTGCGTGATGCTCCACTTGCCATTGAGGCTCTTGACGGGAGACCTCTACAGCCTGCCCATGTGACTCATGAGACTGTTCTGTTGTCCTTAGCCGTAGAGGCTCTTCACCATGAGATAATCCAATTCCAAGTTATTTCCTCACCTAAGTTTTTGCTGGTTATTGGTTATCCTTGGATACCCCTCTTTTGATTGGCTCCATGCTGAAGTTCTCTCCTGGTCGCCACAATTACAGTAAGACATGCTTCCAGAAGGTAGCCAAGGTCCTGTGCACTTCTTCTTTCTCCTCCCTACCAGAGGATTACCATAATTTTAGCCATGTCTTTGACAAAGGTCAAGCCAGTAGTTTGCCTCCACACCGGTCGTATGATTGCGCAATTGACCTTCAACCTGGTGCCATAACCCCTCGTGGCCCGGTTTACCCTTTGTCGGTCTTGGAGGATAAGGCCATGGAGGAGGATGTTGCAGACGCACTTTCTCGAGGTTTCATCCGAAAATCCTCATCTCCTGCTGGTGCTGGTTTCTTCTTTGTGAAGAAGAAGAGTGGTGAACTGATACCTTTTATTGATTATAGGGGTCTCAGTCGTTTCACGATTAAGAATGCCTATCCGATACCATTGATTACGGAGTTATTTGACCGCCTCAAGGGAGCAACGGTTTTCACGAAGCTTGATTTGAGGGGGGCATACAATCTCTTGAGGATTAAGGAGGGCGACGAGTGGAAAACTGCGTTTAATACCAGAACAGGCTATTATGAGTACCTCGTAATGCCTTTTGGCCTTTATAACGCCCCGTCAGTTTTCCAGGAATTTATTAACAATGTCCTCAGAGATTTGTTGCAGTTATGTGTGGTGGTTTATCTCGACGATATCCTCATATTTTCCAAGTCCCTGGAGAGCCACCACACAGATGTCTGTCATGTGGTTCATAAACTAAGAAAGAACAATCTCTATTGTAAACTGGAGAAGTGCAAATTCCATCCTGAACAGGTTAAATTCCTGGGTTATGTAATTTCCACTGCTGGTTTTTCGATGGACCCAGAGAAACTTTCAGCAGTCCTACAGTGGCCCCAACCCATGGGTTTACATCCTCTGCAGCGTTTTCTTGGCTTTGCCAACTATTATTGGAAGTTTATTCGTAACTTCTCGTCTTTGGTCAAGCCTCTGACTAATATGACCAGAAAGGACGGTAACCCATAGTGTTGGTCTCCGGAGTCTCAAGGCTGCTTTTGTTTCTGCTCCTCTGTTGGCACATGTTGATCCTACGTCACCTTTTATCCTTGATGCTTCTGAGACTGGAGTTGGCGCCCTTCTGTCTCAACATCCTACCTCTGAGAGCGCTATGCATCCTTGTAACTACTTTTCCAAGAAATTGTGTGCAATTACGAGATTGGTGACAGAGAGCTGTTAGCGATCATTTTAGCCCTGAAAGAATGGCGACATCTTCTCGAAGGTACCACTGTGCTGGTTCTCATCCTTATGCCCTGTACACACGATAGGATTTTCCAACAACAAAATCCATGTTTTTTTTCCGACAGATGTTGGCTCAAACTTGTCTTGCATACACACGGTCACACAAAGTTGGTTGGAAATTCTGAACGTCAAGAATGCTGTGACGTACAACATGTACGACGAGCCGAGAAAAATTAAGTTCAATAGCCAGTGCTGCTCTTCTGCTTGATTCCAAGCATGCGTGGAACTTTGTGCGTCGGAATTGTGTACACACGATTCGATGTTCCGACAACAGATTTTGTTGTCGAAAAATTTGAGAACCAGCTCTCAAAATTCCGATGGAAAATGTTCGATGGAGCCTACACAAGGTCGGAATTTCCGACAACAAGCTCCTATCAAACATTTTCAATTGGAAAATCCTATCGTGTGTACGGGGCATTACTGACCATAAAAATCTCACATTCTTGTCTGAGGCTAAACGCCTCTCTCTCAGAAGGGTGTGATGGGCTCTTTTCTTGTCTAGTTTCAATTATATTGTCTCATTCTTACCGGTACTAAGAATGTACGGGCTGACGCTTTGTCATCACAATTTTCCTCCGCTTCCAAGATGGAGTCGGTGCCGGTTCCTGTAATTCCTCCTGATCGTATTCTGGCTACGGATTGGCACCCGTCACACTTCTCCTTTGGGTGACAAAATTCTTGCTGCTCAGGTTCAAGCTCCTCCTGAGAAACCTTGTGACCGCTGCTTTGTCCCAGAGAGTCTCCGTACTGCTGTGCTCCAGACTTACCATTCTCCCAAGGCTGCTGGCCACCCTGGGAAGAATCAACTCTTTTGGGCCATTTCCCAATAATTCTGGTGGCCTAGTCTATGGGCTGATGTAACTGCCTGTTCCGTGTGTGCTCAGAGTAAGACTGCACAGCACCTTCCAGTGGGCCTCCTACAACCCATACCCAAAAGAGAGAGGCCCTGGACTCACCTGTCTATGAATTTCACCTAACTCCCATGGCAACACAGTTATCTTTATGGTGGTTGACCGGTTCTTGAAAATGTCTCATTGTATCCCACTTAAGAAGTTTGTCCACTTCTAAGGAACTGGCTTTCATTTTTGCTCAGGAGATCTTTTGCTTACAAGGGCTACCCAAGGTGATTGTCTCGGACAGGAGTAGTCAGTTTGTGTCCTGGTTCTGGTGAGCCTTTTGTTCACAGTTGGGAATTCAGCTTGCTTTCTCCCCTGCGTATCACCCGCAGTCTAATGGGGACGCAGAACGAGCCAATCAGTCCTTGGAGCAATTCCTACGTTGCTATATTTCTGACCATCATAACAACTGGTCAGACCTCTTAACTTGGGCAGAGTTTGCTCACAATAGTCCCTTGAATTCTGCTTCCCGATTGTCCCCGTTTATGGTGAACTATGGTTTCCAACCTTCCATGTTGCCTGACTCATTTTTTTCCACAGAGTATTCCCGCGTTAGAGGAGCATCTCCGTGGTCTTCGTTCCACTTGGGCACAACTCCAGGAGGCTATACAACATGCTAATGATAGGTACAGACTCCGTAGGATTAACCCAGTGGTTTACTCATTAGACCTTCCTTCCAATATGCGTATCTCAAATGTATTTCATGTCTCCTTATTAAAACCTTTGGTCTGCAACCACTTTACCACCTTGGTGCCTTGTCCTCACCCTGTACAGGTTGAGAACTATGAGGAGTATGAAGTACAGTCCATTGTTGACTCCCGTAGGTTCTGTGAGTACATAAAGTACCTGGTGCATTGGAAAGGGTACGGTGCAGAGGAACGCTGTTGGGTCTCATCCTCGGACGTACATGCCCCTGTCCTCCTCTGTGATTTCCATAGACATTATACCCTCAAGCCTGGTGGTCCTCCAAGGGGGAGGGGTCATTGAGGAGGGGGTACTCTCAGGGCTGGGCTCAGCCCTTCCTTCTCTGAGCTGGCCGCTCAGCTGTCGGCTAATTGCCATCTCCTATCTCTCCACAGTGACTCACCTGTTAATGATATCCTGCTCGTCAGTCCTACCTACTTAAGCTGTCCAGCCCAGATGATCTCTGCCTTCGCCTTGGTCAAATCTCTAGAGACGCTCTCCTGTGTTCCTGTTAAAGACTTGCTTAGCTGACATTCCTTCTGGCTACAGATCCTGCTTGCTGTTCTACTCTGTTTACCTTTTTTATTATTATTAAACAAGTGATATTTAACTGAACTTCTGTCTCAGTCTGAATCATGGTTTCTGACACCACCACACAGATGTCTCCTGTTTGCTACAGAGGCTGAGAGATAATAATCTGTATTGTAAGTTGGAAAAGTGTGAGTTCCATCTTCAACAGGTTAAATTTCTGGGTTATGTCATTTCCACTGCCAGGTTTTCAATGGACCCGGAGAAACTATCTGCATTTCTACAGTGGCCTCGTCCCATAGGTCGACGTCCGCTAAAATGTTTTCTTGGATTTGCCAATTATTATCAGCCCTCCCTTCTTAGTGCTCAGCTGTCGGTTAATTGCTAGCACTCATCGTTCCACAGTGGTTCACCTGGGGATCATTTCCTGCTTGTCAGTCCAGCCTACAGCCAGACCCTTCTGGCTATTTAAACTGCCTGATTCAATTCTTCTGTGCCTTTGCCTTGGTCAAACATGTCTGGAGACTCTCTTCTGTGTTCCTGTTGAAGAGTTGCCTGGCTGACGTCCTTTCTGGATCCTGTGTGCTGCCTCCGACTACGCTGATCTCTGGCTTCCTGATTTACTGGCTTGTTCTGACTATCCGCTTTGGCTACCCTACCCTGGCTATGTTTTGACTACATTTACTGATTTGTACCATTTTTACCATTATATTAAAAGGTGTGATTTTTACTGCATTTTCTGTCTCCGTCTGATTCATGGCTCCTGACACCCATACTGCTTATACACCTCAGCAGGAAGACCATCATCCCCCGGTGCCTTATTCGGGAACAGACTGGCCGCATGATGTAGTTCTTTTATGGTTATCAGAAAATCCAGGAAGCGCTTATGAGCCTCCGACAAGCAGGGTAATTCTATCCCATCCAAAAAGTTTTGTAGAAAATCTGCAGAGTACCGTTGTTTAGACTGGTACAGATCAGAATAGAACACTACTAGCTCAGTCATAATTTGATCTGGGGAATGTACCACAGTATCATTCCGTGTGCGCAGTGCACCAATGGATGGAGACGCTTGATGTGATTGAACAATCCTAGCTAGTAGGCGACCAGTCTGTTCTCCCTCTTCATAAAAGGCCAATTTGTAAAAAAAACTTTTCCTATCCACTGTAGACGTGTTAATATGATCTAAAGCCTCCTGTGCAGAGGTCCAAGTCTCTCTAGTTGAGTCTGCTGGGCCAGCAATAAATTCAACCTCTAAACGACTTACCAGCTGTGCAGCCTGTTTTTTGTGGGAGTTAGTGGCCCTTTTAATGTTTTCTATTTGAGAAATATACACTCCATGTAGAAAAGCCTTAAAGGCATCCCACACTCCATGGAGATTTCGACTATCAGAGTGGTTGAGCCAAAACTCTGATATTTGGGTTTCTATTGCAGTATGTGAGGGTATAAGGTGCGACAGAGTTTTCTTGATGAATTTTTGCAACATGCCTTCTATTCCCTTTGTACTAAGTCCACTTTGCTATAAGCTATTAGCTATAAGCTATTGTGGTTTTCATGGTGCCATATTTTAGAAACAGCATAACTTTTCTTAAAAAAAATTGGAGAACAAAAAGTGCAATCCATGATATTCCTCTGTGAATTTTCTCATACTATTATTCTTTAAGATCTCATTGTCTCAGTTTTATCCGACTTTTGGCTGTGTGTATTATCTAAGATATAGAATAGATAAAGAAGAAAGTTGAGTGGAAGAGGATGTAACTATTGCTTACATAATAATATACCCATCTGCATGGCAGGAAGCAACGCCAGGTGTTAGGCTCCACTGGCCATGCACACAGAGGGAAGCAAATCTTGCCAAATAAAATACCTTCAACATCCTAAGGCGGAAAGCGGTGAAGGAAGGATAAATCACCAATCACAGAATCACATTAACAAGGAAAATGCAATGAAAGGAGTCTGTGTTTATAAAACTTGTCAGTAAATCTATTTAAATCACAAAAAAGAAACAGAAATACAGAAGATTGCCTTAACATGCCTGCAGTCAATTCAAGCAAAAAAAAAAAAATACAAATATTTTACTAAAACATTATATGTTCACATAACCTGTTAGCTTACTTTACCTTTTTTCTGCTACTTATTCTGCCTTGTGTTTTTTAGTCTGGGGTGCATAATAGCGGTGGGGCAAATTTGCCAGGGTTTGATTCATGGGGAGTTTGGTTAAATGTTTTGACATTCATGAAACCCAAGGCAACTAGCAGCAAATCCTATTAAAGTCTATTGAGTTGAATCTTAATACTAAATTTTGGCCATTTTTAAGGCTAATGAGCAAGCAATTGTGAAAAAAGACATAGGAAACTGGGCAATACCATGGGGAAAAAATCTTTAAAAAAAGTTGCTGTGGGGAAAGGGTCCTGCTCATGCTGCTTCTAGGGTAGCATTAAAAGTACTCAAATCTTTCAAATGACAGGTTGGGGGATGTCTTAAAGCTGTACGTGATATTCTAGAAAAAGCACAGTTTTAAGGGACATTCTCAGTCACAGCATACTTTGGCAGCATATTCTTGGGTAAGAAATTAAAGAAAGCAACAGCGTCTCAAATTGCTTTCATTTGATTGATATAAGTTTTAAAAGATATATTTTTTAAGTAGTTTGACAAAAGTAGTAGACCTAAAATACTGTAATTTTTTGGTCAGAGAAAAAAACTGGTAACTGGCATGCCTTATCCCTCTTCATCTATTAATCGGGCTAGAACCTCTGAAATTGGTGATGACTGGATCCAGTGGAATTGTCTGATCACTCCATTTCATCTCATCTCATCCTAATCTCTCACTATAATTATCTAATCTATCTATCTATCTATCTATCTATCTATCTATCTATCTATCTATCTATCTATCTATCTATCTATCTTCTATCCACATGGGACCCTCCTCTGTATCAATATCCCTCCAGCCCCCTTCAAACTATCTACCACTGAAGAAGATGGAATTGTTTGAACACTCCATTTCTGTCTTGTTGCATGTTGAGTCGTGCATATGTCCCTTTTTGTTTTCAGAAGAAGGACTGGCAGTGAGAAAATGATTAAGAGAGGATGCCATGCTTCAGTTAGAGGACAGCAGCCATGTAGCAGCACCATCCTTCAAATGGCCAGCAGCTGGTGCTTTCCTGTGAGCTGAGCCCCAGTGGGCCGTAGGAAGATTATGTGTCAGACTGCATTTGGTAAGGAGAGGAAAACAAAACATTCCTAAAGAAAAGGCAGAAGTAGGAGAGCAATGACTAAAAGAGGGAGCAGGGGATGTCACAGTGGACAGCAGACATGAACTGCTATGAGCTACAAAAAAAAAGCTGCGTATTAACCAACCTCAGGTCATGTGGTCTGAGCTCCACTTTGTCCAAGCTCTTAGCCCTGCAACTTCTCTCATATAATCTAACAGAAATTTCCTGACCTAGGTTGCCCCAGAGTGGCATATTCCCAGCCACAATGTCTTTTTTATTATTATTTGTGTTATTTTTAAATTTGTATTTTATTTTAATATTTATTTATATTTCTAATTTATTATTATTTTGTCACTTTATTTGGTATTGATGAGGTGGTTGGGCTGCATACAACAGAGGCAAGGCAAACCTGTTTTTCCTCTGCTTTGTGATTTAATGGGTGGAGTTAGTCAGTTCCAATATAAATGCCAGTGTGTGTGTGTGTGTGTGTGTGTGTGTGTGTGTGTGTGGGGGTCTGCTCTCAGATGAGACATGGGAGCTTAACACCCCAAAGATGTAAAAATGTAGTCTTCTACACTACTGGCCTAACAGGCCCTCTGCAGCGTTGAGGCCCCAGGTGAGTTGTAACAGCATTTATGAGTAGTGGTGGAAGCCTGACAGAGTATGTGTAATCTGGGAGCATGCCCAGCTTGGCAGAGCTATAGTGGGGAAACTGGTAAAAAAACTGGTAGGTGTGTCTAAAAAGTTCAAGGAATGGTCCGCTATCTCAACGGCAACATGGGCTAGGTGCATGCGCATGCACATGGCTATCCAGAGACACATTGAGAAGTGCCACCTAGTGTGGAGTACACGTGACCATCAGGGTAAACATGCTGCGGGCAGCCGAACGTGGCATGTGTGAGAAGTAGGGTCACAGTGCAATGGAGCAACAAGTGCACATAAAGTTCTGCTAAAAATTGGCTAAAATGAAGGCAGAGTTGCATTTAATGTTTGTACAAGTGTACAAGACAAAAGCCATGAGCAGAAAATGTGTTTACGACTTGTTCAAATGTTTTCGTGATGGGAAGGAAATGACTGAGGATGTGCCACATTCGGGTCTGCATCGATAAGCAGAACATTTGGGTAAGCGGAAGATATGCTCCTGGTTTGTGCCACACAAGCTGACAGAAAGCAAAACAAATGGAAACCTCTGGGGATTTCATTAGCATGTCTGACCAGGATCCATCTTTTCTGCAAACCATCATCACAGGGGATGAGACCTGGTGCTACCAGTTTGATACGGAATCGATGGAATGGCATTCACCGTGTTCCCTGCGACCCAAAAAGAGTAGCCTGCAAAAGTCAACACAATGTTTTGCAGACATGGCGGCAATCCAGCAATGTGACAGTGGTTCTGTAATCAATTCCTAAAGAGGCCTTTGCTGGCAGTTTCCAGAAGGTTTTTGAACATTGCCAAAAGTGTGCTGTGAAGGATGGCGATTATTGTGAAGGTCAAAAAAAGGTAATTTGTTTGTATCTTCTGTTTTGTTTGTTTTCTGATACCATTCACTGAACTTTTTAGACACACCTCGAACTACAGAAAGCACCTTGATCCCCCTGACCGTCAGCTGTGGGTGCTGTGATAAGTGGTGGTCCCTAAAAGAGGAAAGAAGGTATAAATGGAAGATGGCCTAAATGAGATGTGCTTACATTCTGTGCAGAAATGACAGCTACAGAATGTCCACAATTGTATGTGGCGTTCTGCACCAAAGAATTCTAATAATATGTCAAATGTGATATCAGATGTCACAGAAAGTTTGTGGAGCTGTGAAGTTAGAGTAAAGTGTTGAAAATGCATTTAATGTGTGGACTTTTCTTTTTTCATAAATATTAAGGATGTTGAGAGGGAGCCTCTGGCCAGGAGGGTTTCATCAATAACAGGTTCCATCAACAACAGGTGGGAATTGTAGACCCCCTTCCATTTCTTAAATAAAAAAATGGACTACTGGATGTTGAGGATGTACCGCTGGCTGGAGGTAGCCCATTAAGCGCTCAAAATAATGCCCTGCCCTGCTGCAAGTGTTACCAGGAGAATTTGTGACTGAGGAGCTGACTTTTATAAAAAAATGAATCAGATTTGGATCACAAAGTACTATCAAACACCCACTGCAAATGTTAATTTAAAAAATCAATATGTTTATTTTATATCCATTTCATTAATAAAAAAATATTAAATGGTGCCATTTGGCACAGAGTTGTAGGGATTTTTCTCAGCTATCGCTGGGGAAGAAAATGTTTGCTCATTTGGTTTGTTCTTTGTGCTTATTGAATTTACTTGGATAGCTCATTATACATTTTCTAAGGGCCCACTACTCAATAGAAAGACCTCAATTTGTCAAAAATTCAAGAACTTCCTATTTACGGAAATCTTCCATTACTTAATCCTGACCTCTTCCCAACCTTATATTTTTTCTGGATCAAACTGCATTTTACACTGAAAATGATACCCAACCGCAGTAGTGATGTAATGCAACTAAATGAAACCAACTCCTTGGTATAACAGCAGATTTTCAAAGCTATGGGCTGCATAGCAAATGAATAAACCATTATTCATTTTAAAGGGAAAAAAACAGCAATATACCGTGCCTTAAAAAAGTATTCATACACCTTGAAATTTTCCACATTTTGTCATGTTACGACCAAAAACGTAAATGTATTTTATTGGAATTTTATGTGAAAGACCAACACAAATTTGCACATAATTGTGAATTGGAAGAAAAATTATTAATGGTTTTCAAAATTTTTTACAAATAAATATCTGAAAAGTGTGGCGCGCATTTGTATTCAGCCTCCTTTACTCTGATACCCCTTACTAAAATCTAGTTGAACCAATTGCCTTCAGAAGTCACCTAGTTAGTAAATAGAGTCCACCTGTGTGTAATTTAATCTCAGTATAAATACAGCTGTTCTATGAATCCCTCAGAGGTTTGTTAGAGAACCCGAGTGAACAAACAGCATCTTGAAGGCCAATGAACACACCAGGCAGGTCAGGGATAAAGTTGTGGAGAAGTTTAAAGCAGGGTTAGGTTATAAAAATATATCCCAAGCTTTGAACATCTCACGGAGCACTGTTCAATCAATCATCCAAAAATAGAAAGAGTATGGCACAACTCCAAACCTACTAAGACATGGCTGTCCACCTAAACTGACAGGCCGGGCAAGGAGAGCATTAATCAGAGAAGCAGCCAAGAGCCCCATGGTAACTCTGCACAGATCCACAGCTCAGGTGGAAGAATCTGTCCACAGGACAACTATTAGGTGTGCACTTACTTGTCCCAATTTGGACATTTTCACTAAGGGGTGTACTCACTTTTGTTGCCAGTGCTTTAGACATTAATGGCTGTGTGTTGAGTTATTTTGGGGGAACAGTAAATTTACACTGTTGTACAAGCTGTATACTCACTACTTTACATTGTAGCAAAGTGTCATTTCTTCAGTGTTGTCACATGAAAAGATATAATAAAATATTTACAAAAAATGTGAGGGGTGTACTCAGTTTTGTGAGATACTATATATATATATATATATATATATATATATACACATATATACATACCGTGGGTAAAATAAGTATTGAACACGTCACCATTTTCTAGGTAAATATATTTCTAAAGGTGCTATTGACATGAAATTTTCACCACGTTGGTAACAACCCATGCAATCCATACATACAAAGAAACCAAAACAAATAAGTTCAGAAATTAAGTTATGTGTATTAAAATGGAATAACACAGGGAAAAAGCGTTGAACACACGAAGAAAGGGATGTGCAAAAAGGCATGAAAGCCAAGACACCAGCTGAAATCTATCAGTAATTACAACACAATTTTGCCCCTTGTGAGTGCAAATTAATATCAGCTGGTTCAGTCTCAACTGATGACCTATAAAAAGGTGTCTCATTACCAAGGTGTCACACAAGAAACATCTCACGATACAAGCAAAGAGCTCTCTCAAGACCTTCCAAACCTTATTGTTGAAAAACATACTGATGGCCAGAGGCGTCGCCAGGGTGTGGCTATCGAGGCTGGAGACCCGAATGTGCAGCCCATAACCCCGAGTCTCAGCGGGTCGAGGCTTTGAAGGTGGAGAGATGAGCGGGTGGACGAGCAGAGATGACATAATCTCTCTCCGCCCGCCCTTCACCACTCTTCCGCCCTCACTGCCCGCCACACACAGTGCCCTGCACCCCGGCGCTGCAGAGGTGGGGGCGCCCGAGTGCCAGAATGCTCCCCTCCTTGTGTGTGTCACACACACTGACCCGGGCTGTGTCTGCTCTCTCACCCCACCAACGATGTCATCCTCAGTTGGTGAAGAGGACAGAGGCGGAGATGTCAGTGTCCAAATGTACAGAGAGGAGGGGACACACACACAGTCATCCAATCATCTGGCTGGCTTGTGGAATGTTTTTTCAACCCGTTGATATCCCCTTGCTGACTGAACACTGAGGAGCAGTGGACGTCTGGAGAGCCACAAGCCCCGCCCCATGTATGTGATTGGAGCAGTCATCAGCTCCTTGTGTCTAATCACTGCAGACTCCTCCAGGTCTTACAAACACTGATTGGTTTGAGGGGCGGAGCGCCAAGTCTGATCCCAATGTGCTTTACACCAGTTTCTATGCCCAGGTGACATTTGAGGCACAGGGGATTTGATTTCATGGGGAGGAGCTGTACAGGGTCTGAGTTAGTCTGGAGGGACAGAAGTTGAGTGTAGGGGGTGTTAGTGTCTTGGGGAGTGTGGGTCTGTCAGTCTGGGGGGGGGTGTCAGTCTTGAATCAATGGGGGTGGAGGGTCAGTCTGGAGTAGATGGGGCGGGGGGGTCAGACTCGACATGGATGTATGGCACACTTGTGTGTCCCCTGTGCAGGTAACCACAGTCCTCCATGGGCATAGACTTTAGTATTTTAGCTCCCGGCACACAGCCTCCTGGAAGAAAAGGTCTTACCCATATAATGCATGCGTTTACTCCGATGTATAGACATCCATGTGAGTATTAATGTGTTCAATTTCTCCACCTTCCATGTGGCTCTTTTGTATGAAAATCTTCAATTAATATTCTAATTGATAATCTTGTTGACTTTTCTTGCATTTTTATTTTCAAGGGGGTAGTGCTTTGTGTGTACACGTGTGTATGAGTAGTCAGGAGTACCCATGGAAAATACTGACCAGGAATTATTTAATGTATTTTTTTACAGATCTGAATGCAGTGCTAGGAGCTAGAGATCTGCACACAGAGTATTTTCATATTAGCAAGCATGTAGTCACCCGCTTGTTAATATGATCCAGATCTGCAGCTCCTCTCGCCCATGCCCTGCTGATACATCGGGGGGTAGAAAAGGACACACAGGCTGACTCCTTACGATGTTCTGCAGAAGATAGGACTTTGCAGGGGAGGCAGAGAATAAAAGGGGCCACTGTGAGTAGAGAGAAAAGGGGATGGGGGCATGACAGCAAGGGGCACTGTGATGGGGGGGTTGTGATTGCTAGGGGCACTGTACTGTAAAGGGGCATGTAATCATTACAGTGCAGTCCCCTTTTACAATACAGTGCAGGGGACCGACTCCGCACTATCCCATCACTAGCCATCCCCAAAAACGTCCGACCAACCCCCCCCCCCCTGGAAAAATTGGTTGCTCAATCTAAAATGGCGGGCCTAATTTTTGTCCCTCTCCGGGCCTGCACACAAAACACAAGCTTTGGTCTGAAAATGACCGGTGGCGCTGTAACAAAGTCCCGCCTCCTAGACTGGGTCCTGTGAGATAGACAAAACACTGATCCAATGCAGTAAAATTGAATCAGTGTGATGTGTATCATAGGAGCTGCGAGATGGTCTAGGAAGCGGGACTTTGTTACAATGGTTGCCCAGGTGATTCAAATCCAAGCTCCGAGATCATCGCCGCTCTGTGTGATCCAGGGGCACTGGCAGGCTGCTATTGGTGGGCACTGGTAGGCTGCTATTGGTGGGCACTGGTAGGCTGCAATTGGTGGGCACTGGTCGGCTGCAGTTGGTGGCCCCTGGCAGGCTGCAGTTGGTGGGCCCTGGCAGGCTGCAGTTGGTGGGCCCTGGCAGGCTGCAGTTGGTGGGCACTGGTAGGCTGCAGTTGGTGGGCACTGATGAGGCTGCATTTGATGCATTGATCTCTTGTATCATTTCCGCAGTCTCTGACCATCTCTTATATCATGTCTACAGTCTCCGACCATCTCCTGTATCATGTCTGCAGTCTCTGACCATCTCCTGTATCATGTCTGCAGTCTCTGACCATCCCCTGTATCATGTCTGCAGTCTCTGACCATCTCCTATATCATGTCTGCAGTCTCTGACCATTTCTTTTATCATGTCTTCAGTCTCTGACCATCTCTTGTAGTATGTCTGCAGTCTCTGACCATCTCTTGTAACATGTCTGCAGTCTCTGACCATCTCTTGTAACATGTTTGCAGTCTCTGACCATCTTCTGTATCATGTCTGCAGTCTCTGACCATATCCTGTAGCATGTTTGCAGTCTTTGACCATCTCCTGTATCATGTCTGCAGTCTCTGACAATTTCTTTTATCATGTCTTCAGTCTCTGACCATCTCTAGTAGTATGTCTGCAGTCTCTGACCATCTCTTGTAGTACGTCTGCAGTCTCTGACCATCTCCTAAATCATGTCTGCAGTCTCTGACCATCTCTTGTATCATGTCTGCAGTCTCTGACCATCTCTTGTAGCATGTCTGCAGTCTTTGACCCACTCCTGTATCATGTCTACAGTCTCTGACCATTTCTTTTATCATGTCTGCAGTCTCTGACCATTTCTTTTATCATGTCTTCAGTCTCTGACCATTTCTTTTATCATGTCTGCAGGCTCTGACCATCTTCTGTATGATGTCTGCAGTCTCTGACCATCTTCTGTATGATATCTGCAGTCTCTGACCATCTTCTGTGTCATGTCTGCAGTCTCTGACCATCTTCTGTATCATATCTGCAGTCTCTGACAATCTCCTGTAGTATGTCTGGGGGCTCTTTCTAACAGAGTCTCTCTCTGTGTTCATTAGAGAGACTCCCCTCCAGGTCCCATTAGCGTACTCTGCTTCTCTTCCTGTATTTTGTTTATTGTTAAGAGATTGTGGGAGGATCCCAGGGTAACAAAGACTACTTAGGGGAGCATTCTGTGTTTGAGTCGTTGCCATATAAACATTTGTAAAGGGGAGGAGTTAGTAAGTTGACCACGCCCACGTGGGTCCACCAGAAATATTTCTGCACCCAGGCGTCTGTGACCCTAGGATCGGCCCTGGCCACACATCAGTGCTTTTCCGCCCTCACAGTGCGGGCCTTTTAAATGTCGGAGGTGCGGCAGGGAGCAGAGAGATTACATCATCTCTCACTGCCTGCCCCGCATTTTTGCTCTCCTGCCCTCACTAAATGGACCAGTGCTGTCAGCCTGCCACCAATGCAGCGACAATGCACATTTGGTGGCACTGGCTGGCATGGCAAGTGACAATCTGCAAATGGTGGCAAGTGACAATCTGCAAATGGTGGCAATAGCAATCTGCAAATGGTGCCAAGTGACAATCCACATGTAGTGGCAGGTGACGGTGGCAAGCGACACGCCCAAGGCTCCCACTAATGCTGCATTATGGTGAGTTGAACTACTTCATTATATATTACAATGTAATAATAGAAATAATGCGCTTCAATCATCCTGACACCATAACAACCATGGTTCCATGATGATTGAAACGCCAACACCAGCCTTCCTTTGCCCGCGAAAAATTGCTTACCACCGGCGTGCATTCCCCCCCCCCCCGGTTGGTGACCGGTGCTATGGGCTCTAGCCCCAGATCTTTTTCAGACCTAGCAACGCCCCTGCTGATGGCATTGGTTACAGAAAGATTTTTAAAGTTCTGAATATTCCAGTAAGCACTGTTGGGACCATAATCTGGAAGTGGAAAGAACATAATTTCACCATAAACCGGCCACAACCAGGTTCTCCCCACAAGATTTTTGACAGAGGAATGAAAAGAATTATCAGAAGAGTTGTCAGAAAGCCAAGGACCACTTGTGGAGAGCTTCAGAAGGACCTGGAATTAGCAGGTACAATTGTTTCAAAGAGAACAATAAGTAATGCACTCAACTGCCATGGCCTGTATGTACGCTCACCACGCAAGACTTCATTGCTTAAGAAAAAGCATGTTGAAGCTTGTTTAAAGTTTGCTGCACAACATTTAGACAAGCCTGTGAAATACTGGGAGAATATAGTCTCGTCAGATGAGATTAAAATTGAACTCTTTGGATGCCATAATACACACTATGTTTGGAGGTCAAATGGCACTGTGCTTCCACTATTGGAGACTCTCATACATTTACAAGAGAATTGCAGGTAATACAGGGTGCCGTAAGTGGCTCTGCAGCTTACGCATGCGTTTGCAAATGTGTTGTAACTAAACCCCTGTTTTTAACGCATACTGTTAGACAGGATAATTTGGTTGGTAAGCAGACTGGTTGGTGAGTTGAGCTGGAAATTTTCTCTGATTTTGTCAGTCAAATGGCACTGTACATCACCCCAAAAACACCATACCAACAGTGAAGTTTGGAGGTGGGAGCATCATGTGTGGGGCTGCTTTTCAGCATACGCTACTGGCAAACTTCCAGTCATTAAAGGAAGAATGAATAGAAAAATGTACCAAGACATTCTTGATAAAATCTACTGCCATCTACCAGAATGATGGAGATGAAATGAGGGTGGACATTTCAGCAAGACAATGATCCCAAACACAAAGCCAAGGAAATTGGTTTGAAATTGGTGGTCTCAATTGGTTTCAAACAAAGAAAATAAAGCTGCTAGAATGCCCCAACAGATCACCTGACTTGAATCCAATAGAAAATCTATGGAAAGAACTAAAGATCAGAGTTCATAGAAGAGGCCCATGGAACCTTCAAGATTTGAAGACTTTGTGTGGAAGAATGGGCCAAAATCACACCTGAGTAATGTATGCGACTAGTTTCTCCATACAGGAGGCATCTTGAAGCTGTCATTACCAACAAAGGATTTTGTACAAAGTATTAATTACATTTCAGTTAGCTTGTTCAATACGTTTTTCCCTGTGTCATTCCATTTTATTATATTCCATTAATATTATTTTATTATTAATAAATTAATAATAATATTATTTTATTTATTATTATTTTTAGACTCATTCTGGCACTTTTAAAAGTCCCGCCTTTTGTATCTCTACATTTGTCTATTTTATTACACATAACTTTATTTCTATACTTGTTTGTTTTGGTTTCTTTGTATGTAAGCATTGCATGGGTTCTTACCGACATGTGATGAAAATTTCATGTCAAAAGCACCTTTAGAAATATACTGTATTTACCTAGAAAAATGGTGACATGTTCAATTCTTATTTTACCTGCTGTATGTATACATACTGTATATACTGTACATACACAGTATATATATATATATATAGTATATTATATTAGCTTCCTTAAGGCCCCTTTCACACTTGGGCGGTTTGCAGGCGTTATTGCGCTAAAAATACCGCCTGCAAACCGCCCCAAAACAGCCTCCGCTGTTTGTTCAGTGTGAAAACCCGAGGGCTTTCACACTGAAGCGGTGCGCTGGCAGGAGAAGAAAAAAACTCCTGTCAGCCGCATCTTTGGAGCGGTGAAGGAGCGGTGTATTCACCGCTCCTAAACCGCTCCTGCCCATTGAAATCAATGGGACAGCGCGGCTATACCGCGGCAATACCGCGGCTTTAGCTGCGCTATACGAGTGGTTTTAACCCTTTTTCGCCCGCCAGCGGGGGGTTAAAACCGCACCGCTAGCGGCCGAATCCCGCGGTAAAACAGCGCTAAAAATAGTGCTGTTTTACCGCCGACGCCCCCTACCGCCCCAGTTTGAAAGGGGCCTTAAGCGTACAAGTGTTGGCTGTGTGTTTACCATCCTGAGATTTGTTAATGTTTTCAGTTAGCATCTGTAAAATAGTTGTTATTTGTTGCCATTTGCAGTAAAAACTAAATCTGGATAGAATTCACATCATCATACACATAGTGCACACATAGGGGCCCATTTATGAAGAACAATAACTGAATGACATTTAGTTATGTTAAAGCACTGCATAACATAAACAACTGAAATTTTTCAAATTAATTACTTGTTTTTATATGTTCCTTTATTCATCTTTTGTTGCATCTCAGCGCTGCAGATCTTTTAAATTATCTTGGTAGACAATTTCTGTCTACAAGTGTGCATTCCAGTGATGTCTTCATGTCCTTTTTTCTGACCCCTGTACTTTCTGCAAAACCCACACCTGACCTCTGCACTCTGTGCAATACCCACTTCTGAGCCCTTCACTCTGTGCATTATGCACTCCTTACTTCTTCCTGATAAGCACACTCCTGACCACTGCACTCTATATACTGGGCTTTATATCACTTACTTATGACTACTACACTTTATTATTTGCTCCTGAAGTTCTTCTTTAAAGAAACCTGTGTGCAGAAAAGCATATTTAATGGAACACTTTTGTAACACTGGGCATTGCTACTAGTGTTGCACCGATACCGATAGTAGTATCGGTATCTGTGCCGATACTGAGTATTTGTCTGAGTACTTGTACTTGGGCAAATGCTCCCGATGCTTCACCCGATACCTTTGCATGCAGAGGCTCCCGGAAGTCAGTGGGCGGAGTGGGCGGAGAAGGCGGAGCGGAGTACGAGTCCTGGAACAGTGGAGAGCGAGTCCTTACAGCAGAAGGTAAGCTGGCTGGGGCAGGGATGTGGGTCGCAGCCGCATGTGCCGCCCATCAGAATTGGTGACCCAGGCCGTCAGAATAGTTAACAGAAGTGACGACCCGTGTCTCTGTCAGAGACTGTACACAGCGATGCTCATCTTGGTACACCCTGCACCCGGCAAGCCTGCAGTCACAAGGCGGCAGCAGACATCTTGTTACACCCAGCCCATATAGTTCACTAACTATATGGGCTGGGTGTAACAAGATGTCTGCTGCTGTATTCTGACTAGGCTTACTGAGGCCGAGTACAGGGTGTATCAAGATGAGCTCTTGTATACTCTACATCGATTTAATTTTATCATGTCAGGCTGCCAGCAAATATCAGTGCTGCATTTCAGTGCCACTGCCTACCAATCAGTTCCACCTATCATTGTCCATATGTGCCACCTATTGGTGCTAAGTGCCACCTATTAGTGCCACCTATCAGCTGCAAATCAGTGTCCATCAGTCAGTGCCACATACAAGTGCCACCTATCAGTGCTGCAAATCAGTGCCCATCAGTAAGTGCCACCTATCAGTGCCCATAAGTGCCACCTATCAGTGGCAGCCATCAGTGCCGCAAATTAGTTACCATCAGTCAGTGCTACCTATCAGTGCCACATATCAGTGACCATCAGTCTGTGTCACCTATCAGTGCTGCAAATCAGTGACCATCAGTCAGTTCCACCTATTAGTGCCAGCCAGTAGTGCTGCATATCAGTGCCCATCAGTATGTGCCACCTATCAGTGCTGAAAATCAGTGCCCATCAATCAGTGCCACCTATCAGTGCTGCAAATCAGTGCCCATTAGTCAGTGCCACCTATCAGTGCTCAGCAGTGCTGCTGCATATTAGGGCCTCCTCATCAGTGCCCTTCATTGCTGCCTCATCAGTGCCCATTAGCGCAGCCTCATTAGCGCACATCAGTGAGGGAGAAGTACTTATTTACAAAATTTTCTGACAGAAACTAATATAATTATAAAGAAGATATCGTTAGCCTGTATTGTCCTTTGAAAACTGTCACTTGACATTAAAAAAAGTATCGGTAATCGGTATCGGCGAGTACTTGAAAAGAAGTATTGGTACTTGTACTCGATCTTAAAAAAGTGGCATCGGTGCAACCCTAATTGCTATTGAAGGTGCAGAACTGTATATGGCCACAATATGGCAGTGTTCACTGTTTTGCCTTGCTATAACTCCAATACAAGTGCCTGATGCAATCTGGAAAATGTAGTCTCGAAGGAAGATTCTATATACAGTGAAGCTGGGGTGCAACTACAAGGCCCACAAGTACCTGCAAAGGGGAGGAACATTATAAAAAGAAAAGCCCCGGAAGGAGACTGGCATTTGGGGAGAGACACAGCAACAGAAGAGGTGGATGGGAGAGCTGTGCCATGCTGTGCTGAATTTGACCAGGCCAGGCTGGACTGCATCCAACAGTTCCAAACAGGAGTTTTAAGAATTGGACTTCCAAGCCAAATGCTGAACTGCTGAGAGGATCCAAGGTGGTGCAGTTATCATCCAGAACTGCAGCAAGCTATACTTGTCTGGACCTCTGCTGCTGCATTACCAACTAAGGGGGCCCCCACCATGCAAAGAGTGTGCTCCAACAACCATAGACTGCCTCTATATGGTCAGGTGAGAGCAGGGCCGGCCCAAGACATTGTGCTGCCTGGGCCCAAGAATGAAATACTGTCCCCCCCCCCCAAAAAAACAAATCACGCTCACCAAAAGGCCCCCACATTCATTATTTTATATCATGATAACTAAAATTTAATTTATCAGAAAATCAGATTAAAGATGCCATAAATCTATTCCCTATTTTGTAGACGCTATAACTTTTACGCAAACCAATCAATATACGCTTATAGCGATTTTTTTAACCATAAATATGTAGCAGAATACATATTGGCCTAAACTGATGAAGACTTTTTTATAGCCAATATCTATCGGAGGGGTTTCCACCATCCCTGCTAAGTTTCATTTTATACAATATGTCTTATTTTGCATATCAGAGACCGGTATTGTTGTAATATTGAAGCCTATTGAGATTTCCATACATTAGAGGATTCCACAATTATTGTTAAGTTATTGATCAGTAAGTTAGTGCTGCATGGTTTTTTTTTGTGGTGTGGGAACACATAACAGTGCTTAGCGGCAGGCCTTTTACTGACACTTTTTAAATTTTACCTCCAGTAGTTTATTGTAAATAGTAGTGTGGTGATTACCTATTATACTAAAGATTGGCATGTTAAATTAATACACATCAACAGATTTCAGTTGTGCCCCACCAGGCCTGCCCCCCATGGACAATGTGCCTGGCTGCTGAGTTCATCGCCCCATCCCTGCACTCAGTGCACTGATTGGCAGCACAGACAGACAGCAATGATTGGCACTGATTGGCAGCACTGATGGGCCCTAATTGGCACTGATAGGTGGCACTGATTGGCAGCACTAATGGCACTGATTGGCAGCACTAATGGCACCGATAGGCTGCACTGATTGGCACTAATAGGCATCACTGATCGCCACTGATAGGCAGCACTGATTGGCAGTATTTAGTGGCACTGATTGGCAGCACTGCTGGGCATTGATTGGCAGCACTGCTGGGCACTGACAGGTGGCACTGATGGGCACTGATTGGAAGAACTGGCACTGATTGGCGGCACTGATTGACACTGGTAGGTGGCACTGATATTAGGCGGCACTGATTGGCACTGACAGGTGGCACTGATTTGAAACACTTTTAGCACTGACTGGCACTGACAGATGGCACTGATTGGCACTGACAGATGGCACTGATTGGAAGCACTGATTGGCACTGACAGGTGGCACTGATTGGAAACACTGGCACTGACAGGTGGCACTGATTGGAAACATTAATTGGCACTGACAGGTGGCACTGATTGTCACTGGCAAGTGGCACTGACTGGCACTGACAGGTGGCACTGACAGGTGGCACTGATTGGCACTGGCAGGTGGCACTGATTGGAAGCACTGATTGGCATTGACAGGTGGCACTGATTGGAAACACTGATTGGCACTGACAGGTGGCACTGATTGGAAACACTAATTGGCACTGACAGGTGGCACTGATTTGCACTGGCAGGTGGCACTGATTGGCACTGACAGATGGCACCGATTTACACTGACAGGTGGCACTGACTGGCACAGACAGAGGAGAGGGAGTTTCACACTGAGCCGATATTGACGCTTAGTGAAACTGTGTGTTAAACTGACATGTAATGTAACTGCAAGCAGAGAGAGACCAGCTGTCAAAATTCAGCGGTAATGTCTGGGGTGGGTGGGATCCAGAAGCTATCAAACACCAGCCAATGATTGGGCTGCTTAAAAAAAGGGGGCAGGGCCACATACACGTAGCGGCCCACCCAGACCCCGTCCCATTGGCTGGTGTTTGATAACTGCTGAGTCCCGCCCACCCCGGGTGCCGCCCACCCCCGACATCAGCGCTGAATTTTGACAGCTGGTCTCTCTCTGCATTCAGTTACATTACACAACAGTGTCACACACTCAGCAGCTCTGTCAAGCGTCAATAACGGCTCAGTGTGAAACTGTCTCACAGGTAGCACGGACTGCACACTCATTGAATGCAACATTTCACAGCAGTCCCACAGACAGATCTCAGAAGACAGCCGCCACTCTTAAGATGTCGCTTGGGATCATGGGCTCACTGGGTCCCATAGTAGGGCCGGCCCTGGGTGAGAGGGACTCAGACCCATTTAACAGCTTTAAAGCGGTTGTATACCCGCTGAAATTTTTTTTTTTTTTTTTTTACCCCTGTAAAACAAAAGGCATAATGAGCTAGTATGCACCGCATACTAGCTCATTATGAAACACTTACCTTAGAACGAGGCATTGGTATCTTACCTGGTCCACGCCGAGGGAGCTGTCATGTTGCCTCTGAGTGTCTTCCGGGTATCGCGGTTCCAGCGCTGTGAGTGGCTGAAGCCGCGATGTCATCACTCCCGCGCATGCGCGTGGGGATTTCTTACCCGGCAAGGTCCGGCAGTTGCCGGGCCTTCAGCTGAGAATCACCTGTGCGCATGCACCGCTGCAGTCAGCAGCTCATAGCAAGGGGAATATCTCCTAAACCGTACAGGTTTAGGAGATATTTTTTTTACCTACAGGTAAGCCTTATTATAGGCTTACCTGTAGGTAAAAGTTAAAAAAAGACTATACAACCACTTTAAGTAATTAGTGACTCCCCTCTGCAAATCAGACCCAGAGGTACCTTTTCCTTACATTCAGCTGATTCCTCTAAATAGGATACAAAGTACTCTATTGCTGCCTTTTTTCCCACTGGCAGCAGGAAACCCAGAGGCCAAAGATAATTTCCACTGTTGTTAGCATTCCCAGACTGCTGTTTATACCCCTTTTCCACGTGGCAAGTGCTGCATGGGAACTTAACTCCTCCAAATCTTCCATTCATAGTGCATTCCCAACTTCATGCATGCACCCACATCATGCCGCTCTTAAAAGAGCACACCCACTGGCTTAGGATAACCTGCCAGATACATGTCCCTGAACTTTTTGTCCCACAAAACACAACATTTTATGCGTGCAATGCTAAAGGGCCCCATCTGAGCCGGCAGAAGCTAACATTCAGAACTGTCCAGATTTTGTGACCTACTTGGAAGCAGAATTGGGTTGAGAGAAGTGTGTTGAACTCCGAAGCCTAAGCCTAGTACCTCTGGCCTGATAGTCTTCAAATGAGCTAGCTGTTGCATATTTTGTTCACCTTTCTCATTCACTTGAAGCTTAATCTCCCCTATGGAGGACTACTGTTTATGCTTAGTACTGCAGTACATACTGTATTTACTCCTAGGAGTAACTGGGTTTCTGTATTGTATCACATATCACCGTGTTTTTGTTTGTGTTGATGCCAAAGTACTGATTTACTGTGTTACTTTTCTTTTTTCTTTTTTTGTCCACCTAGATTGTTTTCATTATATTTTCTTGTTCAAATATTTTATTGAAATGAAGATGGACGAAAGACAAAAACATATCACAATTACATTTTGTGGCTTCAATCATCCAGTTTTGAATCGAGAATAAGAACAATCTAAGCATCCGTAGAACATGGTGAAACATTCACATTAAAGAATGTTCATTCAAGATTCGTTAGACAAGTGTTGCCCAAATAGTGACGTTAAGTCCAGGTAGTCCATAAAAACATAACCCTGTGGAACAGCGGGTTGCCTGGGTCTGCGTGTGTGGTTAAGAAGGGCTTAAAAGGGTTGTAAACCCTCATGTTTTTTCACCTACCTTTTTCATCCTATGCATTAAGGTGAAAAAAAACCTGGCAGTCACCGGCCCCCCAGCCCCCTGTTTTACTTACCTGAGCCCCTTCATCTCCTCGGCAGGGACGTGCTGTCCCTGCTCCATGGGGTCCCGGTTCTTGACTGGATAGATTGATAGCAGCGCAGCCATTGGCTCCCACTGCTATCAATCAAATCCAATGACGTGGGCGCAGAGGGGCAGGGCCGAGTCCGGCATTCGTGTCTGTGGACGCAAATGCTGGACTCAGGAGTGTGCCCGCAAGGTAACCCTCTCGGGAGAGTGCTTCTTCTAGGGGGTTATCTGATGTGGGGAGGAGCCGCGAGAGAAGCCGGGAGACCCCAGAAGAGGATGTTCGGGGCCACTCTGTGAAAAACGAGCTGCACAGTGGAGGTAAGTATGATATGTTTGTTATTTAAAAAAAATTAAAAACAGTCCTTTACAATCACTTTAACTTGGATGCCCCAATTCCTAAGTATCAGGAGGAGCCAAGAATTGTGTGGTGAATGGTCAACTTGGGGGATGATTGGAGTTGAGATATGTAATGGCTTCAGTAAACCATAATAGATTTGAAGGAGTCATGTTAATAAGTATTGGGTAAAGGGAAAAGAGCATAGCAGGAGGAAAGGGGGAAGGTAGAAGAAGGAGTTGGGTAGGAGGTGAGTAACCCCGGGGGGGAGTTGGGACGTCTAGAGGGGCTGTGGAATTTGCTCCATGTGTGTATATAGGAGAAATTATGGAAGGGTAGTCTATCAAAGTTGGAGGGTAAATAATTTTCAACCCAAGGGTTCCAAAGTTTCTCATACTTAGGGATCCTATCAAGCAACACAGCTTGGGTGACCCTATTTTGGGCCGCTAAAACACTGTGGTTGGGGGCTTTCCAGGCTCTCGCTATTATTTGGCTGCTCTTGTTACCTGGAGGCATAGTTTGAATTGACGGTGTGTAATGGGCAGGGGTTTCATATTCAGAAGTGCCACTGTGGGGTCAGGTGTCATTTGAGTATCAAACAGATAGGATGCGGAAGATGTATGACCAAAAGACTTGTACCACCGGACATTCCCACTAAATATGTGTACCTGCTGAGTTTCAGCCCCGGAAACAATGGGGAGAGTATAGAGGTGGGACCAAATACCACCTAGTGAGGACCTCATAGTTAGTTTCTAAGGCTACAATGTTTTGTGAGGCTGACTTAGTGGCTTCCCAGATGTGGATCCAGTCAATGGGGTCTAGGGTAAGGCCAAGCTCCCTTTCCCGCTTTGCAACGTAGGAAGGGGTACTTGTAGTTGTTGGCTCCAACAATCATTTGTACAAATACGATATAAGTCCCCTCCTATGAGGATCGGATTTACAGGTGCGCTCAAAGAGGGATAATAGTGGGGTGGAGGTGTCGGAGGGAATCAGAGGCGTAAGGAAGTGTTTCACTTGGATATAGCGGAACATTTTCCGAAGGAGGAATACTATGTTATTTTTCTACGTGGGTTTGCCAATACAGACTGTTTATCTTACAATAACCTGTGTGTGGCATCCTTGTGTGACTGCTGGGAGGCCCCAGCTGAGGTAATTTGGTGGTGTCAGTAAGAATGAGGCTCCGGCCAGGGCCAGAGAACAAACAGAGACCCAGTAACAACAGCAGCTCATTCAGGGGTAGTGTTACACTTTGATTTTTCAAAAATGAGAGTGCTAGCAAACCAAATGCATAAAAACATTTATTAATGAAGAATGCCTTTTTGTATATGCTTCTTTCCCTTTTATAAATCCTCCAGTGCCAGGTGGGATTCTTATCAAAGCTGTTGCAGTCATATCATCAAACTATATCCACATAGCCACGCCCACTTTTTGCTAGCCAATCCCACTTTTTGCTGTGGTTAGTTACACCCGCCGCATTCTGCCCCTTTGAAAACCATCCCCCTTTTTCAGGTTCAAAATCCCCTCATTTTGGAGAGATTCCCTCATTATTCCTGCTGTGTTTCTTAAGGAAGTGAAAGGAAATCCGATGGAAAACATCTGCATTAAAAAAGAGCTGGCATGAGTCTTAACCATTACCCTATCAATAACTAAAAAAAATCATTTTTGCTCCAAATACACTTTTATTTACAGTAAGCTAAACTTTGCTTCATGTTGTTTGTTTGAATAATTTCCTGGAAATCATTTTAAAGGAATACTATTATTCATAGCTCCATTTCATTTCCACCACTATGATTATAAACTACAACATCAAGGCATCTGACACTGATCATAAATTATTTTATAATATCCTCTAGAGGCATCTCTTTACCACCTGGTAGCTGGAGATACTATTGATAAAATGCTCATTGTCACATCTGTTTGCACTCATTGTAGTTTATTGAAGGTATTTGAATTTTTCATTGATGGCGCTGAGTGTGTATTGCATAGAGTATAAATCTATTGAGACCAAAGTGCTAGTTTATAAAGAAATAATCTTGATTTATAGTCATTTAGTGCAAGCGCAACCAGCAAGCAGGCACTTGGCGTGTTCATTCAAGAAATCAAAGCACTACCTTTCTGAAATTACAGCCTTTCCAACTACAGTGTACAAAGCATTTCAAGATGAATCATTATGAAAGATTCTAAAAACAGGAAAGGTTTTACATCAAAGCTTTGTCTTATTAAAACCATTTTTCTATAAATCAATTGAAAATCTACTGTTTTCTTGCAGCCAAAAGCTAATATCTATAATAATAACAAAATAGACTTAAACTGCTTAAAAAGTACTCTCCATACATGTCTTCTGGTGCATTTACAATGCAAGAATACAGATTAGGCTCTAAAACTATTATTTTAATAGTTTGTTTGGCTTTTAATATTTTTGGGGATCTACAGGAAATACAGTCAATTGAATAATGAGGAATATAACAATAAGTATACTGCAGAAGCAATATTTTTATTAGTAACAATTGCCTCAGCAGGACCAGTTTGTATTTATGTTCTGCTAATTACATCTCTTATGGTTTCTCTAAACCAAAACTGATGGAGTTTTTAATGGATATAACTTGGTGGATTAGTGCTTAACTTATGGCAGTTATAAAAGCACATATTTAATCCTATTAAATATCCACTAACAAAAAATGTTAAATAATTTAAATACAGTGTACCTAATTTCAGCCTTTTACCCTCTTTGGAGCAGGACTGGTAGAGTGAAGGTCAGCAATATGACAAAATCAGAACTGCACTGATTTTCACGATTCTATCAGTCAACCACTGTGAACACACCTACTAAGAAGAGCAGAAGGGTGACCTTATCAGTATGTTGCTGTCCAGTCAACAGCTTGTATGGGCAAAGCTGGCGCAAACAAACTATTTACTGCACTAATAGATGCGCTGTATTAGCTACAGTATGTATATGTAGCTACATATAGTATACAACGCTGTGTTCTGGCAGTGAAAATGGAACTTCCCATCCCACTCCCAGAATAAAGTAGAGTTGGACTGAGCTCTGTTCAGCCATTCAAGGAAAACTTTGTATTCTATGAGATGAACACAAAGCCTTCTCTGACTGACTGAATCTGAGATCTTGACATCGTCTGCCCACCTCTCCACCTCAGCCAATTAGAGGAAGCTTTATATTGATTCATAGAATATACAAAGCTTCCAGATTAAGGAGCAGCTGAGTATTTTGAGATATTGACCCCTTTCATGGCTAGGGAGAATAAATATATTAAAAATGAACATCCTTCTTAAGTTAATATATATCTTCCAAATGATACCAATTACTGTACCTCAGGAATACTTTAGGAAACTGAGATCTATCGTATTAAAATATGTATGGGCACATAAACGACCAAGGGTCTCCTATGCCATGCTGGCAAAGGGGAAGAAGAATGGGAGGAGGGGTTAGCAGTACCCAATTTTAAAAAGTATTATCAGGCAATAACTATTTCACGAATAGCGGATTGGATACATAGTAAGGAAGTTAAACGTTGGGTAGAGATTGAATTGACACAAAGTAAGGTGGATCTAGGTAAAATGGTTTGGAGTCCATGGGGTTACCGAGAATTAGCTAATAGCACAAATTCACTGACTAGAAACACTTTAAGGGTATGGGATGGTCCATGCAGGTTATACAGTATAACTGGGAATATAATGCAACTTTAATTTCATTAATAAACACAAACTATTTTAGGCCAGGGAAAGAATATTATTTGTATTGGCCTGGGGGGAGTGGAGTAGGGGTAAGGTGTTAAGAAATGTTTTATTGAGATAGATTTAAGTGTATGTAAAGTTTTTGATAAAAGAATATTGGAAGAATAGTAACAATAAAAAGATAAAATACAAAAAAATGAATATACAAAAATTCCTATGAATGGCTGAACAGCCCCTTATTCTGACTCTATTTTGTCTGGGAGTGGGACAGGAAGTCCCCATCCCACTGCCAGAACGCGCTGTTTACTGTATGTAGCTGAGGCTACAAACAATTAATACAGGTGCCCAGCAAACGCACCTGTTAGTGCAGTAAATATTTCATTTGGGGCAGCTTGGCCCAAACAAACTATTTAAAGGGGCATTAAATATGGAGTTAGGTTTAAGCATTACTGCTTAAAGCAGAGATTCTTAAACTTTGTGCCGTGGCACTCTAGTGTGCCACATAAGATTTGCTGGTGTGCCATGGGAGTTTTAAAAAATATTTATTATTGCTAGCGTTTTGAAACTTTGAACATATAGAAAAATTAAATGGTAAATCAATGTTAAAAAAGTAACATAAAAAAAACTCAATCTCTGTCAGTCTGTCATTCATTGGTTCCTTTCGTAACGCAAAACTTGTGCAAGATCTCAGGAGAACTCAATTGTTCTAATTATATTATGATAATAGAGACCGTTCCATCCCAACTTTGATGCTTATAAATAAATAATAATAATAATAAACTTATAAATAAAGTTTGTTCATTGTTTAGCGATGGAAATGCTTAATCAAGTCTGGAACTCTGAAAGAGAAACTGTTAAATGAAAAGCAAGGAAGCAAGCGAAAGTACAAAGAAGATTACAATCGCTTCCACCTTATCTGCTCTCGAAAGCCGGCACATCCTTCACATTAAATTTAAAATTAAATATATATGTAAAAATAAGTAAGTTCTTCACCATAAAAATTGTTAAATCTTTTCAGGTGTGCTTTGAAATCTTTTAGATCTTTTTGGCGTACCGCAAGACAAAGTTTGAGAAGCACTGGCTTAAAGCCTAACTCCACGTTTAAGCTTTACCTTTCAGTAACTTTATGAGTCTGGATGAAAATACATAAGTAAGTGTAGCGCCTCAACTCCAAGAACAGCCTCAGCCCCTTAGGCACACCTGGTTGAACAATACTGCAAGCACAAATGACAACACAGGTGAGCTCCGTGCCATCATAAGAGCATTATATGCACCTGGGCAATACAGTGCACTGGGGCCCTGTCTACACAATCATGCATGAGAATAAAAATGCAAATTATCAATAAGGCTAATGGTGTGTGAGAGAGAGCGGCTGCAATGGTGTGTGAGAGAGAGGGGCTGCAATGGTGAGAGAGAGGGACTGCAATGGTGTGAGAGAGAGAGGGGCTGCAATGGTGTGAGAGAGAGAGGGGGGCTGAAATGGTGTGAGAGAGAGAGAGAGAAAGAGAGAGAGAGAGAGAGAGAGGGAGGGGCTGCAATGGTGTGTGAAAAAGAGAGGGGCTGCAATGGTGTGAAAGAGAGAGAGAGAGGGGCTGCAATGGTGTGTGTGTGAGAGAGAGAGGGGCTGCAATGGTGTGTGTGTGAGAGAGAGAGAGAGGGTCTGCAATAGTAAGAGAGAAGGGCTGCAATGGTTTGAGAGAGAGAGTGCAATGCTCTGCAGGCCTTTTATTTTTACCTGTAAAAAAATGAGTTTGCTTTAAAAGAGAGAGAGAGAGACAGGCATAGGGAGAGATAGAGAGGCAGAGAGATGCACCATGAAATGATGAGAGATTATACAGATTGCAGCACCTTAATTCTTCCACTCCATGGCCGTTTACGTCTCCTATTCTCCTGCAGTCCTGCTGCCCTCACTCATGACTCTGCATGCAGACTAGTGGGCGGAGCTGGTGCCGCACAGGCCAGACGGAAGGAGGAGAAATCAAGCAGCACCACGGCGTTCTCCTGCTCACCTCAGACATACTACTCAGTTCAGTGGGTGGCGCCGGATCAGAAGAGGAGGCATTGCGGCGGCCACCGCTGCTCTTCTTTTTTTTTTGACAGGCAACTGGGAAAGCTCCAAGCCAAAAGCGGCCCCAGGGCACTGAGTGCAGGCGGCCTTGGCTGGGGTGGCTGGGCAGGTGGGGCCCCCCAGGCAAGTGGGGCCGCCGGGCCATGCGAAAAGACGGCCCTGGGTGAGCTATACTTTTCGCCTGGCTGTGGGGTATTGCCAATTGCCAATAAACAAGCATACACCTGTCTTGTGGTAAATATGCTTCATCTATTAATACATATAAGTAATCAATTTAAACAAAATTTCACACAGCAGACAAATTTGAACACAGGCTGTTAAACAGGGCAAAAAAACCCAAAAACTTTACCCAAATAGAAATGAAAGAAATATGGTTTTATATATAGCCAGAACACAACAAGGATGAATATAATCCTACACTGTGTTTTGAGTGCACCTTTAACTAGCAAACGGCCAAGGTTCTGGGATTACTACGATTAGGGGCAGTCTTTAGTTGTAAATCTTCGCTAGCTAAACTGTTGGAGCTTGTTGGCACATGTCGTGACCGGTAGTAAGGCCTGCAGGCAGTATTAGGGTAGAAGGTTAGGCAGTTACTAATGGCTCAGTCTATAGCAGCGATAACAAATAATGAGCGCAAGGCCCTCTCACCAGACCCAGCGATAATGATCCCTCCGGCAGAATGTGCGCTCACTCTGAGTTGCCTGGGCAAATCCAGTCTGTAGTGCAGCACGTTGGTACCCCGACGGTGGTTCAGCCTCTCTTGCTCTGGTGGTGTGGGTCTCTCTCCACTTTCGGGTGCAAAGGGGCTTCAGTGACTTGATTCCTCTCTCTCTCTGCTAGCGTTCCCTCAGCCACACTTCAGCCTCCCCTCTCTGGCTCAGTCTCTCTCTTTAAGATGGCACTCCCCTCAGCACCTGTCCTCTCACCACACTGTCCTCTGGACAGTTCTCGGCGGCCTTAAGATGCAGGGGCAACACAGATCTCTCCCCTGCTTCAGGAGCCCAGGCTGGCACAACTCCAGGGGCTTTTGTGGCCTGGGATGGTGCTGGGCTGCCTGGTTGTCCCTCATGGATGCACAGGTCTCCTTTCACACTCCTTCACAGCCCTGGCTATCACTTCTCTGTATTTACGGACGATACTAAGCTAAGCATGGCAATAACTTCTCCGTAGGATGTGGAAACCTTGCAAGTAGATCTGAACAAATTAATGGGGTGGGCAACTACATGGCAAATGAGATTTAATGTGGAAAAATGTAAAATAATGCATTTGGGTGGCAAAAATATGAATGCAATCTCCTCATTGGGGGGAGAACCTCTGGGGGATCAAGGATGGAAAAGGACCTGGGGGTCCTAGTAGATGATAGGCTCAGCAATAGCATGCAATGCCAAGCTGCTGCTAACAAGGCAAACAGAATAATGGCATGCATTAAAAAGGCGATTAACTCAAGAGATAAAGCGATAATTCTCCCACTCTACAAGACTCTGGTCGGGCCTCACCTGGAGTATGCTGTCAAGTTCTGGGCATCAGTCCTCAGGAAGGATGTGCTGGAAATGGAGTGAGTACAGAGAAGGGCAAAAAAACGAATAAAGGGAATGGAGGACATTAGTTATAAAGAAAGGTTACGAGCACTGAACCTATTTTCTCTGGAGAACAGACGCTTTAGAGGGGATATGATTTCAATGTACAAATACCATACTGGTGACCCCACAATAGCGATAAAACTTTTCTGCGAAAGGGATTTTAATAAGACACGTGGCCACTCATTAAAATTAGAAGAAAAGAGGTTTAACCTTAAACTGCGTAGAGGGTCCTTTACTGTAAGAGCGGCAAGGATGTGGAATTCCCTTCCACAGGCGGTGGTTTCAGTGGGGGGCATCGATAGTTTCAAAAAACTATTAGATAAGCACATGAATGACCACAACATACAGGGATATACAATGTAATACTGACATATAATCACACGCATAGGTTGGACTTTATCGACTTGTGTCTTTGTTCAACCTCACCTAACTATGTAACTTCCTGAAAAAAACTTTTCACTTCCTAGTGTCATCTGTGTCTTTTCATGTTCAGGAAGGAAAGGTCAGCATCTCCCTATCTCCATCGTGTGGCCAAAATGAGAAACTGCATAACAAATAGTCTTACATTTTTATCTATGCATCACAGAATGCTTGTTACACACTCCCCCACCAAGGAACCTTTGGTCCTCAAAGGAGGGACAGAATCCATCAAGCTATAATGTCTGCAACCTGTTACATGCTTTCAAAATACATTGGGAGGCAAAAACAGGTTAGTATGGAAACAAGCAATTGGCATGCACGTATGAAACTGGCAAGGGAACCTCCCACCAATTGTCATAAGAGGTGAGGTCGTCCTGCCCACAAGCCACTGATATTGGGATTGCCCACCTACAGTAGATGTGCCAAGGGGTGAGTTGGAGTTGTCCTCTGCTAAACTTGTAGTGGGAAGGTTCGGCACATTGTGAGTTCTTTGAGAGGTATAGATAGCTTCCTCAGAACTTTCGCCTAGAGTATCGTAAGTCAGTCTTTTTGGCGGGTGAATTGTTTGTTTTTCACTTTGCTCTTTGGGCTCAGATGATTCTGGTATAGCAGCCTCTTCCTCTTCCACCCTTGAAGGTTGAAAAGTCTCTGTGCCCTCTGCAGTTAGGAAAATCAGATTGACTCTGTGGTATGAACTCTGGTGCCTCATGCCTAAGGGTTCCAGTATCCGCTTCTCTAGAAGAAAGAAGAGTGGCACTTTTTCATAGCATAGACTACCACAGCCAGTCAATGCCCAGTTCATCCTCATTGTCCCCTTCATCTGCGTTCAGTGGAACAGACTGAGACCTGGTTATTGGACATGATCTCTGAGAGGTAGTTCGAGTAGGCTGTGGATCTGGTTGTTGAGGCACACGATCTGCTTCTGATAGCGGCAGTAGGTGATTACGGTGCCAGGTCTTTAGTGGGCCGGTACCTCCATCTGGGCAGATCTGGTATACTGGTAGCCCTGACAGCTGCTTACAGATAGTATAAGGCTGTGATTTCCAGTGATCAGCCAGCTTGTGTTTTCCAGGGACACCTAAGTTTCTCAGTAACACTCTGTCACTAGGCTGCAGATCATGTACCCTTACCTTCAAGTCAAAATTTCTTTTGTTTTGCTGCCCCGGGCGTCTGAGGCAGCCTGAGCTTTCTCATACACTGCCTTCAGACTCTTCCTCAGGTGGTCCACATATCCTCTGTGTGACACCATCAAGGTATTATCTAAAGAGGTGCTAAATGTTAAGTCAACTAGTATCGGAGCTTCCCTTTCGAACATTAGCCTGTACGGTGAATAGCCCGTGGCATCATTTTCAGTGCTATTATAGGCATGTACGATAGCTGCAATGAGCCTGCTCCAATGTTGCTTCTTTTTAGCAGTAAGAGTCCCAAGCATATCCAGGAGGGTGCGATTAAAGCATTCTGGCTGGGATTACCCTTGAGGGTGGTAGGTGGTCCTTCACTCCTGAACACCTAACAGGTCTAACAGTCTTTTGATGAGTCTACTCTCAAAGTCTCTCTCCTGGTCAGCGTGAATACTCTGAGGTAGTGGACAAAGAACTTCTGTACCAGAATTTTGGCCACCGTAGATGCTTGCTGGTCTTTAGTTGGGAATGCCTGAACATTTCCCTGTCCACTTGAGTCAGGCTCTAGACACAGAAAGTCAATACACACTAATTCCAGTATTCCTCGACTTTGAAGATGGCCCATTGGGGCAGCTCTGTGGGGTAAAGTCTTCCTCTGTATATACCGTATGCAGGAGTGACAGTATCCCTCAACTTCAGCCCGCATACAGGGCCAATAGAACCGGTCTCGCACCAGTTTAAATGTCCTCTCAGGCCCTAGGTGGCCATGATTGTCATGTAAGGCAGTCAGCACAGTTTCTCTATGCTTTCTCAGTAAAAATAGCTGCCACTTATCTTCAGGATCGTATGAGGGGCCCCTTCGGTAGACCACCCCGTTATTTTACTGCAGTCGATCCCATTCCTTGTGTACTAGTCATGCTTCTTTTGGAGAGTTTGTTAGCAGTAGATCTGGGCATTGGCCTTCCAGGGCCTTCTGGGTTAAACTACAGAGGGGATCTTCCATCTGGTCCTTTTTCAAGTCCCTGTCTGAAAGTTTAGGTAGGCCTTTGTCCCTGACCTGGGACAGATCACAGTAGTATTTGGGGACACCTGCCACTGAGACTCCAATGACTTCGGCCCCAGTTGTCCCTCTGGCCTGATGTTCCACTCCCTGACACAAGGCTTATATCCCTTCTGGAGTTAGCTGAGTCCACTCTTCAGAGGAAACCCCCAAGTTATATGGTCTCCTCGACAGGGCATCAGCATCTCTGTTCTCGTTTCCTGGGTGGTATTTTAAGCTGAAGTGGAACCCTGATAGGGCAGCCAACCACCTGTGCCCGGTGGCATCAAGTTTGGCCGTGGTAAGAATATATGTGAGCGGGTTGTTATCGGTCTTGACTATGAAGACTGCACCATACACTTAGTCTTTCAAATTGTCCACCATTGCCCATTTCAGAGCCAAGAATTCCAACTTGTGAATAGGGTAGTTTTTTCTCAGCAGGTGCAAGACTTCGGCTCACATAAGCAGCAGGCCGCAGGTGTCCATCGTGCTCCTGATAAAGTTACCCCGCCTAGCCCATCTCGACTGGCATCAACATACAGCTCATATGGCTTGGCAGGATCAGCACAGGCCAGAACAGGAGCAGTTAGACCCCACTTCAGCTGCCAAAAGGCTTGCTCACACTGGTCAGTCCACTGGTCTTGGATCAACTCTCGAGGCTTTCTGGGTCCTCTGAGTTGCTGGATGGGTTTTGTTGAATCGGGGTCATCATCATCCTCACTCTTTAACAACTCATAGAGGGGCCGAGCTATTTTAGAAAATCCTTAAACCACCCTTCTTCAGTATGAGCAAAATCCCAGGAATGACCTAAGCTCGGTCACATTGGTAGGCCTTGGCCAAGAGGTGGCAGCTTCCAGCTTCTGGGGGTCAGTAGCTATTCTTTCAGCAGAGACTACATGACCGAGGTAGTTAACTGAAGGCTGGTAAAACTGACATTTTTCCAGGGACAGCTTCAACCCCTCATCATGGAGTCTCTTCAGGACTTTCTCCAGACGCTCTTCATGCTCTTCGAGGGTTTTGCCGAAGGTGATGATATCATCTAGGTATACCAGCACTTCGATCAGGTTCATGTCTCCTACTGTCTTCTCCATCAGTCTCTGAAATGTTGCCAGTGTGCCAGACAGACCCTCAGGCATCCTGTCAAACTCGAAGAACCCTACTGGGGAAATAAATGCCGTCTTCTCCCTATCTTCAGGGTGCATGGTGATTTGATAGTACCCACTCTTCAGATCCAGCGCTCTGAACCACTTCACCCGGTAGGCTCTGCAGGGCATCTTCTATCCTTGGAGTGGAGTACTGATCAGGGATGGTCCTCCTGTTGAGCGTCCGATAATCAATGCACAGCCTCAGGGGCCCATTCTTCTTCCACACTAATACTATGGGGGAGGCATAAGGACTCTTGGACTCCCTGATGATGCCTGATCTCTTCAGTTCTGCAAGCTGCTCATGTAAATCTTCTAGGTCCCCCAAAGGGATCCGTCTGACTCTTTCCCTGAATGGCTTGTCTTCCTGAAGGCGAATCCGCTGCTGGCCACTTTTCATACACCCCACATCAAACTCATTTTTTGAAAACTTATCCTGCCATCTCAGGAGCTAGGCTTTGATCTTTTGTTTCCACTCAGGTGATAGTGGCGTGTTTTGTTGGTAAAACTGTTCTATGGAGATTCTGTCCTTCTCTCCCTTCCCCAAATCAGATGGTGAGACTGGGGTGGCTGGATTCACTTGTCCTAACAGCATTTGGGCCACTAGTTTCACCGGCGAGGCCGTAACATTCCGGACGCTGACAGGGATCTTCCCATGACTCCGTTGCAGGGCCCTAGTTGATATCACTTTTTGGGATTACCTCCACTCCCGTGTCCTCTCCCTGGGAGTCAGCTTCAAGGACAACAAAGGGGCCCGGTTGTTCCCAACTGAGTTAGACTGAAGCTTGTAGACACGCCACCTCTCCAGGCTGTAGTATCTTCTCACTTCTGTCTAATCGCCAAATCTTGCCCACTCCTTCAGCTGGCGCTCTCTGTTCTTGAACTAGGTGCTGATACACTTGTCTCAGCACAGGGTGTATACCCTTGGTTGGGGTGTCCGACTTTGATACAAGATGAGTGAGCAGCCTTCTGACAAGGTCAGTGTTAGTTTCCATTATCAGAGAACTCTTGTTGGCTCCTGAGGGACAAGGACATACAATGGCTATGGTATCAAATGTTTTTGTTTGTCCGGCCACAGAGGGGTCAATGGTCAACTTGACCGGTAAGTATCCATCATATGGGAAATTCTGGGTTCCAATACCCCATATCTTTAGTTCCTCCAATTTCTGCAGGAGTAAGTATTACAGGTGGCTGTTGTAAAAATCTCGATACAGCAGGGTCACTTGTGCCCCCATGTCCAGAAGGGTCTTTGTATAGACTCCTTCTACTTGGATTGCCACAATGGGAGAACGTCCCACTAATTTGTCAGGGAATTTGCGAGAAGTAGTGTGGTTAGTCTGTATTCGTGCCCCCTTCTTGATGAGCTTTGGGTTTTGTTTGCATCTCAGTTGAGCTCCAGAGGGCTCGTATGCACCGACTTTCCGTGACCAGACACTTGTCAGTGGGAGCAGATTATCTGGTTGCTCAGAAACGGCTGGGAGAGCCCTCTGCAACAGTTTAGGCTTCCGCTGTGGCTTCCTTGCATCTTTGCCATTTGAGCTAACTGCTGTAGGTGGGCACCCAGTTGGCTCCTTCCTTGGGGCCCTCTGAGGTTTCCTGCTGGCTCCTCTGAACCGGCTGACATATTTTTGTGGACTTGTGCAGTTGCGCCAGTAGTGACCCACTCCTCTGCAGTTAGGACAGACTACTTGACTCATAGACTTCTTTGCAGGAACGACTGTAGTGTTCGAAGTCTGCTTGGGCTCTGAATCATGCTTGTTAACTGGAGGGGTGATCCTGGCTGCTAAAAGAATCATTATCTCCATCATTTGTGACACCTGAGTTTTCAAAAGCTCTATCTCTGGGTCATCACTAGTTGCACTAATCACTCTGACCTCAGCGGCAAGTTCTGGTTTCTCTTTTTACTCTCCAGCAGAGCTTCTTCTTCTCGCACTGTCCAGATTAATTCAGGGTACTTCAAAATTCCACCATCTCTTCGAGTTTTCAACTGGATCATAATAGGATCTAAGGGCTGAGCCCCCCTTAAAACCTGTTGTGCTCGTTTCTCTCCCTCATCTTGGTAGGTAAGCTCAAACTGGTACACAAGGTCAGAGGCCTTTTCTGTTCTCCCAAACACGCCTTGCAAGATATCTAAGTAGTCATGAGCAGTACAGTCCCGTTTGCTAAGTTTCAGGTTGCGAACAGCTTCTGCGGCTGGCCCCCTCAAACTCTCTGTGATTTTCTCCTTTTTCTGGGGCTCTGGGATGTCCCACTCATCTAAGGCTTGCATGGCTTGCTGCAGTTATTCCTCGAAACTCTCTTTACTGTCAGGAACTGGCAAAAGGTTCCCAGCTTTTGGTATTCTGACCCAGTGTATATTGGACTACTCTTCTGACACTTAAAAAAAAAAAATTTTTTTTGTATACATTTGGGTTATGCAGCTTTGGGGGGCTCACACATTGTGTTTTTTCCTTCTATATATACTCTTCTGACACTTTGCCACAAACTTTTCAAAGGCCGCAATGAATTACGGTCCTATCATGGCTACAGGCACCGGTAAGGTAGCTTCTACCATCGAAGCTGCTTGGCCTGAACTTTCTGGGCTCACATCGACAGGATCCATCTTGATGCTTTCAAGGGTGTTGTCTTGGTGGTTTGCTAGCAGAACAGGATATCCCAGACGAGTTCCCCCACGTGTAGCGCCACCCTCGAAGGAGCCGCTTGGTAATTTTGGGCTCTCTGTTCTGCGCCTCAACTCCAAGAACAGCCTCAGCCCCTTAGGCACACCTGGTTAAACAATACCACTGCGAGCACAAATTACAACACAGGTGAGCTATACCTTTCGTCTGGCTGCGGGGTATTGCCAATTGCCAACAAACAAGCACCCACCTGTCTTGTGGTAAATATGCTTAATCTATTAATATAGATTAACATAAATAATCAATTTAAACAAATTTCACACAGCAGACAAATTTGAACACAGGCTGCTAAAAAGGGCAAAAAAAATTATACCCAAATAGAAATGAAAGAAATACGGTTTTATATCATTAGCCAGAACTCAGCAAGGATGAATATAATCCTACACTGTGTTTTGAGTGCTCTCTCCACTTTCGGGTGCAAACTGTGGTACAGCAAAGGGGCTTCAGTGGCTTGATCCCTCTCTCTCTGCTAGCGTTCCCTCAGCCACACTTCAGCCTCCCCTCTCTGGCTCAGTCTCTCTCTCTCTCTCTCTCTCTCTCTCTCTCTAAGATGGCACTACCCTCAGCACCCACCCTCTCACCACACTGTCCTCTGTACAGTTCTCGGCAGCCTTAAGATGCTGGGGCAGCGCAGACCTCTTCCCTGCTTTTGTGGTTTGGCCTCTCTTGCCTGGGATGGTGCTGGGCTGCCTGGTTGTCCCTCATGGACGCATTTTTTTCCTTTCACACTCCTTCACAGTCCCAGGTATCACTTCCTGAAAGAAACGTTTCACTTCCCAGTGTCATCTGTGTCTCTTCATGTTCAGGAAGGAAAGGTCAGCATCTCCCTATCTCCATCTTGTGGCCAAAAGGAGAAACTGCATAACAAATAGTCTTACATTATAATCTATTCATGACAGAGTGCTTGTTACATAAGTTTTTTATTAATCACTTAAGGACCGCCTCACGCCGATGTACGTCGGCAAGGTGGCACGGGCAGGCAGAATCACGTACATATACGTGATCTGCCTCCCGCGGGCGGGGGTCCGATCTGACCCCCCCGGTGCCCGAGGCGGTCCGCTTTTGTCCAGCGGCGATCGGAGGTGAGGGGGAGACCATCCATTCGTGGCCCCCCCCTCGCGATCGCCGCTGGCCAATCAGATCATTCCTCTGCTCTCCTCGGCTCGGTATTTTCCGTTCCGGCGCAGAGGAGAGAAGACTGCACTGTGAGTGAAAACACTACACACACACAGTAGAACATGTCAGGCACACAAAACACCCCCCTTTACCCCCCGACCCCCCCCATCACCCCCCCAATCACCCCCCCCCTGTCACACTGACACCAAGCAGTTTTTTTTTTTCTGATTACTGCATGGTGTCAGTTTGTGACAGTTAGTGTGGTGGGACAGTTAGTGTTAGCCCCCTTTAGGTCTAGGGTACCCCCCTAACCCCCCCTAATAAAGTTTTAACCCCTTGATCACCCCCCGTCGCCAGTGTCGCTAAGCGATCATTTTTCTGATCGCTGTATTAGTGTCACTGGTGATACTAGTTAGGGAGGTAAATATTTAGGTTCGCCGTCAGCGTTTTATAGCGACAGGGACCCCCATATACTACCAAATAAATGTTTTAACCCCTTGATTGCCCCCTAGTTAACCCTTTCAATATCTGATCCGATCAGATATATACTAGCGTCCCCAGCAGTTTAGGGTTCCCAAAAACACAGTGTTAGCGGGATCAGCCCAGATACCTGCTAGCACCTGCGTTTTGCCCCTCCGCCCGGCCCAGCCCAGCCCACCCAAGTGCAGTATCGATCGATCACTGACACTTACAAAACACTAAACGCATAACTGAAGCGTTCGCAGAGTCAGGCCTGATCCCTGCGATCGCTAACAGTTTTTTTGGTAGCATTTTGGTGAACTGGCAAGCACCAGCCCCAGGCAGCATCAGGTTAGCGCCAGTACCGCTAACACCCACGCACGCACCGTACACCTCCCTTAGTGGTATAGTATCTGAACGGATCAATATCTGATCCGATCAGATCTATACTAGCGTCCCCAGCAGTTTAGGGTTCCCAAAAACGCAGTGTTAGCGGGATCAGCCCAGATACCTGCTAGCACCTGCGTTTTTCCCCTCCGCCTGGCCCGGCCCGGCCCAGCGCACCCAAGTGCAGTATCGATCAATCACTGTCACTTACAAAACACTAAACGCATAACTGCAGCGTTCGCAGAGTCAGGCCTGATCCCTGCAATCGCTAACAGTTTTTTTGGTAGCGTTTTGGTGAACTGGCAAGCACCAGCCCCAGGCAGCGTCAGGTTAGCGCCAGTACCGCTAACACCCACGCACGCAGCATACGCCTCCCTTAGTGGTATAGTATCTGAACGGATCAATATCTGATCCGATCAGATCTATACTAGCGTCCCCAGCAGTTTAGGGTTCCCAAAAACGCAGTGTTAGCGGGATCAGCCCAGATACCTGCTAGCACCTGCGTTTTTCCCCTCCGCCTGGCCCGGTCCGGCCCAGCCCACCCAAGTGCAGTATCGATCAATCACTGTCACTTACAAAACACTAAACGCATAACTGCAGCGTTCGCAGAGTCAGGCCTGATCCCTGCAATCGCTATCAGTTTTTTTGGTAGCGTTTTGGTGAACTGGCAAGCACCAGCCCCAGGCAGCGTCAGGTTAGCGCCAGTACCGCTAACACCCACGCACGCAGCATACGCCTCCCTTAGTGGTATAGTATCTGAACGGATCAATATCTGATCCGATCAGATCTATACTAGCGTCCCCAGCAGTTTAGGGTTCCCAAAAACGCAGTGTTAGCGGGATCAGCCCAGATACCTGCTAGCACCTGCGTTTTGCCCCTCCGCCCGGCCCGGCCCAGCCCACCCAAGTGCAGTATCGATCGATCACTGTCACTTACAAAACACTAAACGTATAACTGCAGCGTTCGCAGAGTCAGGCCTGATCCTTGCGATCGCTAACAGTTTTTTTAGTAGCGTTTTGGTGAACTGGCAAGCACCAGCGGCCTAGTACACCCCGGTCATAGTCAAACCAGCACTGCAGTAACACTTGGTGACGTGGCGAGTCCCATAAGTGCAGTTCAAGCTGGTGAGGTGGCAAGCACAAGTAGTGTCCCGCTGCCACCAAGAAGAAGACAAACACAGGCCCGTCGTGCCCATAATGCCCTTCCTGCTGCATTCGCCAATCCTAATTGGGAACCCACCACTTCTGATGCCTGCAGGTTTAGGTATCATCTTGGTATCTAAATGTTAAAGTGTAGCGCTAAAGTGAAACTCAGTGAAACGGTTTAGGACAGGGGGAGGTCAATCCACATTTAAAGTGGCACGTAACCCCATCCAATCCCAAACCCGACAAATGTATAAACTAATTAGTGGAGTGAATATAGGTGTATAATCCAATACCGCAACCTATATAAAATAGTGAAATGCTCTTTCTTTTTGGGAAAGGCATAAACAGACATGAAAACACATATATAGTGAAGTATATCAACAAATTATTATCTCAAATGTCCACACTTTTTGGTAGTGAAAAAAATATATGAGTGGTGTCAAAAATGTCCACAATATTGGTGGGGGGGTATAACTCCCAGGTAAACCATAAAAACTTAGTAAATTAGTCCATATGATGCATAGTGTAGTTGAAACAAATTGAATCCAAGGCAGGTACCCTCACAGTAAAAAGAATCCAAATCAGAGTAAAGGGTAGAATACTCTTACCGACTTCGGTGGACTCACAGGCCGTGGGCGGTGAGTCAAATGGGCTTGTACTGTCTTAAGATGGATGACAGTGTAGAGATGGTTTGTACACCGGAAGATTTCCTCCTCAGATGGGGGCCAGGAACCTGCCCGGAAGGTCTGCACAATCACCGTCTTTGTCAGCATACGTGGACCATGTATAAAGAAAAGACAAGGAGCCTCCACATGGTGTAAATCCAAAAAATTGTTTTTCATTTGGCATTTATTAGATCACTCAAGATCATCAAACAATCCATAAAAGGTTAAAAAAATAGTAGAATCGATTCAAGTAAAATTGGAAAGAATAAGCGTGGTGTGGGTGGCTGGGTACAGCAAGGAGACCCGACGCGTTTCGTCTGAAGAGACTTCGGCTGGGGTATATGCCATCCTGCCACCACCACGCTTTTATACATATATTATAATGATCACCCATGCACAGCTGTTACAGCATCATGCGCGCTGACTTCCTGGACTGATAGCGTGCGTTCCATTCAAAGTCACGTGTTGCCTAGATTTACCAATGGGGTGCCGGATAGTGGATCCGCCTCTGCCAACCAAGCCTCGATGTGAATGCCGCCTCAACGTGCACGCTCATAGAATGAAAGGGTGCGCTCCTCAGTTACTCACCCAATACAGGCCATCGCCGTATTTGACGCGCACGTGACCAGCATCACGTGATAGCGTCTGACGTGACATTAGATGTACATCACTGCGTCAGCCAGGAAATGGAAACACATCGCTGAGGCTGTTGGAGCGCGAGTGCGTTCCAAGCGGGTCATCAAGAAAGGAAGTGATAAACCTAAACCGAGTACGGCAATCATAAAAATCCGCCGTAATGTTAAGTGTATGGACCCAATATAAATTTAGTCAAATAACCCTATTAATCTCACTAGGATGTCCAATCAGGAAGTCAGTATGCATTATAGCTACATCGCAAAAAAGAAAAAATTATATAACAAATGGCCATTCTTGTTCTTAATCATACATATAAGACAGGGAATGTTGGTACCCATCCAAATTCATGTTGGGTCACAACGCATGTGAGGCCAATGTCCCATAAAAGAACAGGGGGCCATGCCGAAATGCGCAAATATCAGCATTTCCATCATTTATTTGAAAAAACCCAAATTTTATTAAAAACTTATAAAACTATAAAAATATGAAAAATAAAAAATATATAAAAAATCTAGAACCAGGACCTAGTAATGAGCAAAATGATAACTGTAGAACTAATCCATATATTGGGAGCCACCTTAACCCTATTGACTATGAATAAGGCCCAAATATGTCATCAAACCGATTGGGCTTGCTTTTGTTGTAGATATTGTAAATATGGCTGGGTTTGAGATTGACAGAAGAAAGAAAGGGACCATAACTAAGATTGATTAATGAATGAATTGATGTCCCACTCCACATTCAATCCATGTGGCGTGAATCATCTTAATTGGTGTATCCAGAAAGTCTCAAGCCTTGATATTCCTCTTGTACATGACTCTCCTCTCCAATGAGGGGTAAATTTGTCTATTATTTGGAACCTAGTACCAGTGGGGTCTCGATTATGACATGTTAAATAATGGTTGGGTACACTATGATTCGTACGTCCCTTTTTAATAGACTTGATATGTTTATTGACCCTTATGGCAAAAGTACGGATGGTCCGCCCTACGTACTGTTTCCCACAAGGGCAAGTGATGAGATACACAATATACCTCGTCGAGCATGTGACAAAGTGTTTCACAGAATATTCTCTCCCTGTAGTGGTTGATCCAAAGGTCTCGATCTTCCGGGATTTATGTGTATTATATTTGCACACCCTACATCTTCGACAAGGGAAGAAACCCTTCATATTCTGGAAAAACAAGGGGACAGAAGGGGGGTCTGTTACGTTAGGCGCAATCTGTCCTCTCAGGGGCATAGCACCTCTATAAATCACCCCTGCTTGTTCTGGAAGGACTGGTCCAAGGACAGTATCATTTTTTAAAACCTTCCAGTGCCTATAAAAGATGTCCTTGACCTGTTTATGTTGAATTGAGAAATTGGTGAGAAAAGACCATTTATGTTTATTTTCTACAATGGGTTTAGGTTGTTCTGAGATAAGTAAGTTCCTATCCATTAAGGAGACATTATGAATCACTTTGTCTATCTCTAATGCATCGTAACCCTTGTCCATAAATCTCGACTTCAAGATATTAGCTTGGTCAAAATAATCAGTGAATTGTGAACAGTTGCGTCTGATCCGCAACATCTGACTTCGGGGAATGGATTTCAGCCATGCTGCATGGTGGCAACTGTCGATCGGAATGTACCCATTCCGATCAGTGGCCTTGAAAAAAGTCTTGGTAGTGAGGAGGTTATCAACCACCGAAATCTCAAGGTCAAGAAAATGAATGGTCGACTGGCTAGCTTCGTAAGTTAACTCTATCCCGATCTGGTTGTTATTCAAAATACATATAAATTCGTCCAGAGATTCCATATTCCCTTTCCATAGGAGGAGGATGTCGTCAATGTACCTAGCCCACAACACCAATTGTGGTGGGTCTAGGGCATAGACGACATCCTCCTCCCACTTGGCCATAAATATATTGGCTAAGCTGGGGGCGAACTTTGCCCCCATCGCTACCCCTTTCTTCTGGAGATAGAAATCTTCGCCCCCAGCTTAGCCAATATATTTATGGCCAAGTGGGAGGAGGATGTCGTCTATGCCCTAGACCCACCACAATTGGTGTTGTGGGCTAGGTACATTGACGACATCCTCCTCCTATGGAAAGGGAATATGGAATCTCTGGACGAATTTATATGTATTTTGAATAACAACCAGATCGGGATAGAGTTAACTTACGAAGCTAGCCAGTCGACAATTCATTTTCTTGACCTTGAGATTTCGGTGGTTGATAACCTCCTCACTACCAAGACTTTTTTCAAGGCCACTGATCGGAATGGGTACATTCCGATCGACAGTTGCCACCATGCAGCATGGCTGAAATCCATTCCCCGAAGTCAGATGTTGCGGATCAGACGCAACTGTTCACAACTCACTGATTATTTTGACCAAGCTAATATCTTGAAGTCGAGATTTATGGACAAGGGTTACGATGCATTAGAGATAGACAAAGTGATTCATAATGTCTCCTTAATGGATAGGAACTTACTTATCTCAGAACAACCTAAACCCATTGTAGAAAATAAACATAAATGGTCTTTTCTCACCAATTTCTCAATTCAACATAAACAGGTCAAGGACATCTTTTATAGGCACTGGAAGGTTTTAAAAAATGATACTGTCCTTGGACCAGTCCTTCCAGAACAAGCAGGGGTGATTTATAGAGGTGCTATGCCCCTGAGAGGACAGATTGCGCCTAACGTAACAGACCCCCCTTCTGTCCCCTTGTTTTTCCAGAATATGAAGGGTTTCTTCCCTTGTCGAAGATGTAGGGTGTGCAAATATAATACACATAAATCCCGGAAGATCGAGACCTTTGGATCAACCACTACAGGGAGAGAATATTCTGTGAAACACTTTGTCACATGCTCGACGAGGTATATTGTGTATCTCATCACTTGCCCTTGTGGGAAACAGTACGTAGGGCGGACCATCCGTACTTTTGCCATAAGGGTCAATGAACATATCAAGTCTATTAAAAAGGGACGTACGAATCATAGTGTACCCAACCATTATTTAACATGTCATAATCGAGACCCCACTGGTACTAGGTTCCAAATAATAGACAATTTTACCCCTCATTGGAGAGGAGAGTCATGTACAAGAGGAGTATCAAGGCTTGAGACTTTCTGGATACACCAATTAAGATGTTTCACGCCACATGGATTGAATGTGGAGTGGGACATCAATTCATTCATTAATCAATCTTAGTTATGGTCCCTTTCTTTCTTCTGTTAATCTCGTCCCCAGCCATATTTACAATATCTACAACAAAAGCAAGCCCAATCGGTTTGATGACATATTTGGGCCTTATTCATAGTCAATAGGGTTAAGGTGGCTCCCAATATATGGATTAGTTCTACAGTTATCATTTTGCTCATTACTAGGTCCTGGTTCTAGATTTTTTATATATTTTTTATTTTTCATATTTTTATAGTTTTATAAGTTTTTAATAAAATTTGGGTTTTTTCAAATAAATGATGGAAATGCTGATATTTGCGCATTTCGGCATGGCCCCCTGTTCTTTTATGGGACATTGGCCTCACATGCGTTGTGACCCAACATGAATTTGGATGGGTACCAACATTCCCTGTCTTATATGTATGATTAAGAACAAGAATGGCCATTTGTTATATAATTTTTTCTTTTTTGCGATGTAGCTATAATGCATACTGACTTCCTGATTGGACATCCTAGTGAGATTAATAGGGTTATTTGACTAAATTTATATTGGGTCCATACACTTAACATTACGGCGGATTTTTATGATTGCCGTACTCGGTTTAGGTTTATCACTTCCTTTCTTGATGACCCGCTTGGAACGCACTCGCGCTCCAACAGCCTCAGTGATGTGTTTCCATTTCCTGGCTGACGCAATGATGTACATCTAATGTCACGTCAGACGCTATCACGTGATGCTGGTCACGTGCGCGTCAAATACGGCGATGGCCTGTATTGGGTGAGTAACTGAGGAGCGCACCCTTTCATCCTATGAGCGCGCACGTTGAGGCGGCATTCACATCGAGGCTTGGTTGGCAGAGGCGGATCCACTATCCGGCACCCCATTGGTAAATCTAGGCAACACGTGACTTTGAATGGAACGCACGCTATCAGTCCAGGAAGTCAGCGCGCATGATGCTGTAACAGCTGTGCATGGGTGATCATTATAATATATGTATAAAAGCGTGGTGGTGGCAGGATGGCATATACCCCAGCCGAAGTCTCTTCAGACGAAACGCGTCGGGTCTCCTTGCTGTACCCAGCCACCCACACCACGCTTATTCTTTCCAATTTTACTTGAATCGATTCTACTATTTTTTTAACCTTTTATGGATTGTTTGATGATCTTGAGTGATCTAATAAATGCCAATTGAAAAACAATTTTTTGGATTTACACCATGTGGAGGCTCCTTGTCTTTTCTTTATACATGGTCCACGTATGCTGACAAAGACGGTGATTGTGCAGACCTTCCGGGCAGGTTCCTGGCCCCCCATCTGAGGAGGAAATCTTCCGGTGTACATACCATCTCTACACTGTCATCCATCTTAAGACAGTACAAGCCCATTTGACTCACCGCCCACGGCCTGTGAGTCCACCGAAGTCGGTAAGAGTATTCTACCCTTTACTCTGATTTGGATTCTTTTTACTGTGAGGGTACCTGCCTTGGATTCAATTTGTTTCAACTACACTATGCATCATATGGACTAATTTACTAAGTTTTTATGGTTTACCTGGGAGTTATACCCCCCCACCAATATTGTGGACATTTTTGACACCACTCATATATTTTTTTCACTACCAAAAAGTGTGGACATTTGAGATAATAATTTGTTGATATACTTCACTATATATGTGTTTTCATGTCTGTTTATGCCTTTCCCAAAAAGAAAGAGCATTTCACTATTTTATATAGGTTGCGGTATTGGATTATACACCTATATTCACTCCACTAATTAGTTTATACATTTGTCGGGTTTGGGATTGGATGGAGTTACGTGCCACTTTAAATGTGGATTGACCTCCCCCTGTCCTAAACCGTTTCACTGAGTTTCACTTTAGCGCTACACTTTAACATTTAGTTATTCTGCACAGTTTTAGTCGTATTGTAGTGTTGGCTGCTGCTTTGATTTATTGGATTGGCGCGGTACTTTACCTATCCATTTGCTATCATCTTGGTATCACTCTTTTCAGCCAGCGTTCGGCTTTCATGTAAAAGCAATCCTAGTGGCTAATTAGCCTCTAGACTGCTTTTACAAGCAGTGGGAGGGAATGCCCCCTCCCACCGTCTTCCGTGTTTTTCTCTGGCTCTCCTGTCTCAACAGGGAACCTGAGAATGCAGCCGGTGATTCAGCCAGCTGACCATAGAGCTGATCAGAGACCAGAGTGGCTCCAAACATCTCTATGGCCTAAGAAACCGGAAGCTACGAGCATTTCATGACTTAGATTTCGCCGGATGTAAACAGCGCCATTGGGAAATTGGGAAAGCATTTTATCACACCGATCTTGGTGTGGTCAGATGCTTTGAGGGCAGAGGAGAGATCTAGGGTCTAATAGACCCCAATTTTTTCAAAAAAGAGTACCTGTCACTACCTATTGCTATCATAGGGGATATTTACATTCCCTGAGATAACAATAAAAATGATTAAAAAACAGTTTAAAAATAAGATAAAGAAGCAAAAAAATAAGAAAGAAAAAAAAAAAAAGCACCCCTGTCCCCCTCTGCTCTCGCGCAAAGGCAAACACAAGTGTCAGTCTGGTGTCAAATGTAAACAGCAATTGCACCATGCATGTAAGGTGTCACCGCGAACGTCAGATCGAGGGCAGCAATTTTAGCGGTAGACCTCCTCTGTAAATCTAAAGTGGTAACCTGTAAAAGCTTTTAAAGGCTTGCACATTTGTGCGCAATTTTAAAGCATGTCATGTTTGGTATCCATGTACTCGGCCTAAAATCATCTTTTTTATTTCATCAAACATTTGGGCATTATAGTGTGTTTTAGTGCATTAAAATTGAAAAAAGTGTGTTTTTTCCCCAAAAAATGCGTTTGAAAAATCGCTGCGCAAATACTGTGTGAAAAAAAAAATGAAACACCCACCATTTTAATCTGTAGGGCATTTCCTTTAAAAAAATATATAATGTTTGGGGGTTCAAAGTAATTTTCTTGCAAAAAAAATTATTTTTTTTCATGTAAACAAAAAGTGTCAGAAAGGGCTTTGTCTTCAAGTGGTTAGAAGAGTGGGTGATGTGTGACATAAGCTTCTAAATGTTGTGCATAAAATGCCAGGACAGTTCAAAACCCCCCCAAATGACCCCATTTTGGAAAGTAGACAGCCAAAGCTATTTGCTGAGAGTCATGTCGAGTCCATGGAATATTTTATATTGTGACACAAGTTGCGGGAAAGAGACAATTTTTTTTTTTTTTGCACAAAGTTGTCACTAAATGATATATTGCTCAAACATGCCATGGGAATATGTGAAATTACACCCCAAAATACATTCTGTTGCTTCTCCTGAGTATGGGGATACCAAATGTGTGAGACTTTTTGGGAGCCTAGCCGCGTACGGGACCCCGAAAACCAAGCACCGCCTTCAGGCTTTCTAAGGGCGTAAATTTTTGATTTCACTCTTCACTGCCTATCACAGTTTCGGAGGCCATGGAATGCCCAGGTGGCACAAAACCCCCCCAAATGACCCCATTTTGGAAAGTAAACGCCCCAAGCTATTTGCTGAGAGGTATAGTGAGTATTTTGCAGACCTCACTTTTTGTCACAAAGTTTTGAAAATTGCAAAAAGAAAAAAAAAATGTTTTTTCTTGTCTTTCTTCATTTTCAAAAACAAATGAGAGCTGCAAAATACTCACCATGCCTCTCAGCAAATACTTGCTTTCCAGTGAAAAGATGGGTCATAAAACTCAATACTGTTATACATCTGTTCTCATGTCTTTTAGTGAAACATTGTCTCAGGTTTTTCCTTACTTTCCATTGTTTTTATGTCACTGAATTGATAGGGACTTAATATGTGGAAAGAATTACACTGCAGCGTGACCAACTACTAATTTAGTAAATAAATGCCTATTGCAGCATCTGCTGAAAATGCAGCCCCATTTGTATAGCAGTTTTCTGACCTTATATTAACTGATTATTCCACATAGGCTAAACCTTTAAAAAAAATTCCATCACTTTGGCATTCTTATAAATAATTACTGTATCTTGCACAGAGAACGAGGAAAGGAAATAATACCATGCCTATCATCCAAGAAATGTCCTCAGAAGAGATGAAATGTTGTAAAATAGTCACTATCTTCTCTTGATTTATATGTTATGTATGAGCATCTTACATTTGGAATACCACAAAATAAAACATTTTTTTGAATATCATATGGTGTTGAGAAATTGTAAAACATTATCATTTTCTTTAACTCGATGCTCCTAATATAAAATATCTTCTAAATTGGCCTAGTTTAGCCTTTTAATCCATTTTAGCCCACCACACCTTAGTTTGTATGTAAGCCTAAAATCAATTTTTTAGCATGTTTAGCATTATGCAGGATGACAACAATCAAAGCATTTCTAATAGTAATTGTTTTTTAAATTAAAATAATAAACATGTTATACTTCTCTGCTCTGTGCAACGGTATTGTACGGGCACAACTGACACGTTGATTTAGATGTGTATTTGGGGAGGTGGGGGAGCACAGCAAGTTGTAAAACTTTTTCTACCTTAAAGTAGAACAATAAGCATTTTTTTTTTCATTTTGGATAGAGTTAACCCCTGTTAGATTTTTTTTCGCCATCTGTGTCCCATTGTGGAAATTTCCCTTCACTTCCTATCCCATACCCAAAACAGGAAGTGAAAGGAAATCCCTGCAAATTAGGGGAATTTTTTGGGACCCACAGGTCGCCAGAACTAGTGTCCCCATTGGAAGATTTCCCCTCTAATCCTTTTCTGGGGACAACCCAAGATTTAGGATTTTCTTTTACTTTCACTTTCAATGATAATGGTAAACAGGACAAATAGAGAGGGTGAATCTCCCTAACGGGGCACAGACAGCAATAGAGACTAACAGGTGTTCTCTAAGCCCTCTCTGCTCTATCCAAAACTTAAAAAAAAGTTTTGCCTTTAGTTATACTTTAATGAAGGGAATGCATTAGGGTAAAACAAAGTTTTAGCTTTAGAACCACTTCAAAATAGTATTATACCCTCAGAGTTTTTTTTTAGCTTAACACATTTAAATTAAATAAGCATTTTCCAGTAAAAGATTTGTTAAAATTCTTACCCCAGCACTTGCAATTTCAACTTTCAATGCTGCTGGCTCCTGCTCAACCAGTGCTACTTCCCTGAACTTCCAGTCTTCATCTATAAAAGTTAGCAGTGGACGGTACAGTTGGGAGTAAGTCTGTTAGCTTGAAGAAGTGAGGAGAGAGGAGGAGCAAGGGAGGGCTTTGTCATCTTAGGCCACTAGGGTTGTGTGTTTCTATTGAGCTAACAGTGTAGGGAGATACAACTCTAGTCCCTGCATGCAAGGGAGACTCTTTAGGATTCTGCAAAAGAAAGGAGTCACCCTGAAACAGGAAACCTGTGGCAGTGATCATGGCACCAACTTAAACTGGAATATAGCAAGGATAAAAAAAAAGAAGCTTCATATGAAGTAAATGATTAAATCAGCTGTCAAAAGTGCTTAAAAACATAGGGTTTAATATCATTTTAAGCATTTAAATATTGTCAACCTGTTGTGTGTGTCCCTTCAGCTGGCCATCAGGCTGCCTATTTAATAGATCTGATAGGCCCAGCCCAGCTACTAATTTATTGTTTAATTCAAGAGAGTAGGCCTTTGTTGTTTTAGGAGCTACTTGAGCAGGGTAATAACCCATGCCAGTGTTATGCTGTCTGTGCACATAGTGGGAAGATTTCTAATCCCTTCCTGCTTGGTCATCAGAAAACAAGGTAAAGGGGTATCTCCCCACCATAGACAGGGAACGGAGGAAGAAACTGACCTTAGTTCTATTCCAGTAAGGACCAAGTATGTAGAGCAGTGTGGGATTAGGGTGATTAAACTCAAGCAGTAGGTGTGTTTTCAATGAGTTGCGCAAGTCCAAAACTGTATTTTAGGGCATGACAGCCCACTTTTATTTAAAAGCAAGTCAAAGTTCATACAGATAGGTCTTCCCACACAGGGGGTTCTCATCATCATTGCAAAGATATAACATTCAGCCTCCTGGCTCTCTTGTGGCAGCTTTACTGCTCCGAGTACCTCTGCAGGGTCTTCCTGACCATCAAACACCTTTTGGTCTACCTGACCATCAAACACATCTCCCTGTTTATGCCCCGATGCTGTATCTTGCTCTGCGTGTTTTCTTGCAGCTCTCTAGCTGCGCTGGTCCCTCCTGGACCCTCTCTCAGGCTTCGACCCTGGTCTGTTCCAACCTGGACAGCATGGTGCACCAGCACCTCACGGCTCCCTTCACACACTGACTTCCTCGAGGGGGTAGGGCCCTAAGCTCTAATTCTGGCTTCAATATGAAGCCAGCATGCCTGCTTCTCCCAAAATCTGGCATAAACCTCCATTTTACAGAGTAGCACAAGGTCACCCTGCTACAGCAGGAAGTATAAGTGTGATGGTTACATATTTGTTCCAGTACACAGACCCATGAAATCAGATAGAAAACCAATGTTTTATTAGGGAAAGCCAAAAATTACAGCCTCTATATATCTTTTGAATTCTTATAGTGTTTACTTACATTGATCTGTTGTTATGGAAATTATGCCTGAATAAAATCATGTTATCAAGACATTTCTGAAGGCTTTCATTTACCATAGGACTTTTCAATTCACTGGAAAAACATTTCTCAAGCACATCCTATAATACATTTTCAAAAGTATGGGTGGCACAGTGGTGTAGTGGGTAACTTTCGCCTAGCAGTAAGAAGGGTCGCTGTTTCGAATCCCAACCACAACACTACCTGCCTGGAGTTTTCATGTTCTCCCTGTGCCTGCGTGGGTTTCCTCCCACACTCCAAAGACATGCTGGTAGGTTAATTGGATCCTGCATGCCTGCATGGGTTTCCTCCAGGTACTCCGGTTTCCTTAAGGGTAGGGACTGATGTGAATGTGCAATGTATATGTAAAGCGCTGCATAAATTGACGGCTCTATATAAGTACCTGAAATAAATAAATAAATAAATGAAAGGGAAGAACGGGCAAAGATGTAACAAACCTCAGGGACTTTAATGGTGTAAGGTATAGAGATCAGAACTCATTAGGTAACATTAAAATTTGAATTATTTTATTTAATAATGATATAAAAACATGAGAAAGAAAAATACATCCATATAACAAGGTACATTGAATTAGTGAAGCATATACAAACAAGGCACAACCACTCTCGACATGTTTTACTCGATAGAGTTTCTTCAGGAGATTGATAGCGTGACTCTTTTTATACTTAAAATGAAAAAACAGTTTTCAAAGAGATATCAATGAGGCAAAAATATAACGATAAAATCAGTTTATGCGTGTATCATCCCAATCATCCAGACCCTATTTATTTAGTGCACTAGCTATCACACTGTGCTTTATATGGCCCTATTTATTCATTATATATGTCTTTTTGAAATATTACCTCTTTAGCTCCTTTCTGCAAGCAGCTTGGGTGTCCAAGTCTGGATTATTGGGATGATACACGCATAAACTGATTTTATAGTTATATTTTTGCCTCATTGATATCTCTTTTGAGATTGAAGCAGTTCTGGTAAGGTTTGGTTCCTTTGTGTGTCCACATGTTTCTATGCCCTTTTTTGTTCTGATATTTGTTTTTCCCCGTAAATAATTCATGCATAGTACTCTGTGCCAATTTGCATGCTCAATCATGTTTATGTATTGCCTGTAAATACGTTCATGAGATATATTGAAACTGTTTTTTCATTTTTAGTATAAAAAGAGTCACGCTATCAATCTCCTGAAGAAACTGTATAGAGTGAAACATGTCGAGAGTGGTTGTGCCTTGTTTGTATATGCTTCACTAATTCAATGTACCTTGTTATATGGATGTATTTTTCTTTCTCATGTTTTTATATCATTGTTAAATAAAATAATTCAAGTTTTAATGTTACCTAATGAGTTCTGATCTCTATACCCTACACCATTAAAGTCCCTGAGGTTTGTTACCTCTTTGCCCCGTTCTTCTCTTTTGAAAATTTTTCATATTTGGGATGTGGTGTTTATCTGTTTGATTTCTCCATCTTGCCCTTTATTCACATCCTATAATATTTGTATTCCAAGTTGTATGAGGGTACGGGAGGCTTGTGAAATATTTTATTTAACGCATTGCAAACTCCTGTTGTTCATAATACCATTCAGAATAACCTTTAAAACTGTACAAAACTGATTCAAGAAAAACTATTAATATGATAAAAGTATGAAAACTACCATTTCTCACTTATATTTAAATGAGCGTACTTGCTTCACAGACAATTAAGTTACCAACCTAGAACGGGCATGCAACAAAGATGTTTAGACTTTTTGAACTGAGCTAGCTACATGCTTGTTTTAGGGTCATAGACTCACTAAGTCATGTGAATGACTGACAGCTCCAAAACATGGATCTTTAACAAGTAAAAATGTGGCCATATTTGGTCAGTGATGTCAGCTCTATCAGACTCTTTGTTTACTTTTTTAACAACCATTAACTAGATAGAAGCTGTCATATATAGAAAGCACAGGCTGTTTCCACTATGGGCTCTGTAGGTAACATCTAAGAGCCTGGGGAAGTGGCCAGTTTTGCTAAAGCACCACTGGACGTAATATTTGATTGAGAACCAAAATGGGCTTTCTCTTTTATTTTAGCATGACTTCACTTCAGATAAACAGAAGACTCTAGTATGGAAGGTAAAGCTCTATCATGCACTTCAGTGATGGGGCTGGTTACCTATCGCTGAATAAGAGAACACCGTTATCAAATGCTGTGCAAGTTATATTTATGCTCTCTTACTGCACTGAAATTAAATACTGTATTTATCGGCGTATAACACGCGCCGGCGTATAACACGCACCCCAAGTTTAGGAGGGAATTTTAAGGAAAAAAACTTTTAGGAGGAAAGTGTAAGGAAAAAACTTACATTTAAATGCCCATCAATGCAGCCTTATCAGTGTCCATCTGCAGCATTGTCCATCATTGCAGAATGATCAGTGTCCATCTGCAGCCTTGCCCAGTCTGATTGCAGCCTTGCCCAGTCTGATTGCAGCCTTGCCCAGTCTGATTGCAGCCTTGCCCAGCCTTGCGCAGTCTCATTGCAGCCTTGCCCAGTCTGATTGCAGCCTTGCCCAGTGTCATTGCAGCCTTGCTTGTTTAAAATTAGCGCCGCCGAGATACACAGAGCCAGATGTCCCGTGTACTCGGCTCCTCATGGCTCCTCTCGCAGTCCCGCCCAGTTCCGCCCCTTGACTCCTATGATGGACATAACACAGGTCCAATGGCGGGACTGGGCATGACTGCGAGTGGAGCCGAGAGGAGCCGAGCCTAGCCGAGTACACAGTACACTCGGCTATGTGTATTTCAGTGGCGCTCGCTCCTCTCCCCCTCACAGTCAGCGGGGATTGGTGTATAACATGCACCCACGATTTTCCCCTGATTTTAAGGGGAAAAAAGTGTGTGTTATAAGCCGATAGATATGGTAAATATTTACATTGAAGCGGTAGTAAACCCGCTGACTTTTTTTTTTCCCTACACCTGTAAGAGAAAAGGCATAATGAGCTAGGATGCACCGGATACTTACCTTAGAACGAGGCGCCGGCATCTCACCCGGTCCACGCCCAGGGAGCTGATATTTCCCCTCGGCGTGTCTTCCGGGTATCGTGGCTCCAGCGCTGTGAGTGGCCGGAGCCGCGATGTCGTCACTCCCGTGCATGCGCGCGGGAGACTTTTTTCCGGCAAGGTCCGGCGGCTGCCGGGCTTTCAGCCGAGAATCCCCTGTGCGCATGCGCCGCTGCAGTCAGCGGCTCATTGCGAGGGGAATATCTCCTAAACCTTACAGGTTTAGGAGATATTTTTTTTACCTACAGGTAAGCCTTAATATAGGCTTACCTGTAGGTAAAAGTTTAAAAAATAGGTATACAACCGCTTTAAAGTTGACCATTCAGTGACTATATACTATATATACAGTATATGAATACATTTCTGACATGTTACACTATATAGTGAAAGTATCGTTTCCTAAAAGTTGTACTTTTTATCATTAGTGTCAGTCAGTAGCTTTGACTAGGCAGCAGTGGTGTATTTAGGTTTTGTGCTGCCCTAGGCCTGACTAAACGCATGCACCCCCCTAATTTAAATACGACCCACCCCATCCTGCCGAGGCCACACCCCTTCCTGTTTAAGACCCACCCTATCATCTGTAAACAACACCCCTTCCTCTTTAGGCTCATTTGGCACCTTTCAGGGGGGAACGGGTACCTGTTTCTGACAGGTACCCTTCCCCACTTCCGGGAGACTGCGCTGTCCCCTCTGAAGTTTTCCCCCCCTCCTCCTTCCTCCACTGTGCCCATCAATTGCAGCCTCACTGTGCCCCATCAAACTCAGCCACTGTGCCCATCAAATGCAGCCACTGTGCCCATCAAATGCAGCCACTGTGCCCTCAAACGCAGCCACTGTACCCATCAAATGCAGCCACTGTGCCCATCAAACGCAGCCACTGTGCCCATCAAACACAGCCACCGTGCCCATCAAACGCAGCCACCGTGCCCATCAAACGCAGCCACCGTGCCCATCAAACGCAGCCACTGTGCCCATCAAACGCAGCCACCGTGCCCATCAAGCGCAGCCACTGTGCCCATCAAACGCAGCCACTGTGCCCCATCAAACGCAGCCACCGTGCCCATCAAACGCAGCCACCGTGCCCATCAAACACAGCCACCCACCGTGCCCATCAAGCGCAGCCACCGTGCCCATCAAGCGCAGCCACCGTGCCCATCAAACGCAGCCACCGTGCCCATCAAACGCAGCCACCGTGCCCATCAAAGCAGCCACCGTGCCCCATCAAACGCAGCCACCGTGCCCCATCAAACGCAGCCACCGTGCCCATCAAATGCTGCCACCGTGCCCATCAAACGCTGCCACCGTGCCCATAACACTGATATACTTTATTAAATCACTGTACCTGAGGGGTTTCCCTGGTGCTCCTCTCTCTCCTCCTGACGTCACAGCCCCAGGGCCAAGGAGACGATTCACTGCAGGAAAGCAGTGCAGGGGAGGGTAGGCGGCGCTTAAGGCTCCACCTGTCACCTGTTGCTAATGGGGGGCGCGAGTGACACACGCCGCCCCCCCGCATGAGAGAAAGCCCCCCCACCCGTCTTGCTGATTCCCGGCTCCCACTGCCGCCTCCCGCACACATGCAGCCCACGGCGACCGGCTTTCTGTAGCCCCCATCCTCTGCCAAGCACGCCCATACACAGTGGCGCCGCTACAGAAAGCTGGCCGCCGTGGGCTGCATGTGTGCGGGAGGCGGCAGTGGGAGCCGGGAATCAGCAAGACAGGTGGGGGGGCTTTCTCTCATGTGGGGGGGGCGGCCCTTTTTGCCGCCCCCCGCAAAATGCCGCCCTAGGCCTAGGCCTTGTCGGCCTAGGCCAAAACACAGCCCTGCTAGGCAGAGATGATGTCATTACTCTGGTGCAGACAGGAAGAAGCATTTCCTCCTCCCCCATTGATCTGGCTGCAGCATTGTACTTTTGTAGAAGGTCACATAGTAAAGAGACTGCAGCAAGAGTTATTCTATAAACTAGATGAAGAACGACACAAGCACCAGGATTTAAAGTGGCTTAAAGTTACATATACCCAGTGAAGGGACTATCCTCAGAGATATGGACTATACACAGAGATGAAACATCATCCTACATACAGTGGGGACGGAAAGTATTCAGACCCCCTTAAATTTTTCACTCTTTGTTATATTGCAGCCATTTGCTAAAATAATTTAAGTTCATTTTTTTCCTCATTAATGTACACACAGCACCCCATATTGACAGAAAAACACAGAATTGTTGACATTTTTGCAGATTTATTAAAAAAGAAAAACTGAAATATCACATGGTCCTAAGTATTCAGACCCTTTGCTCAGTATTTAGTAGAAGCACCCTTTTGATCTAATACAGCCATAAGTCTTTTTGGGAAAGATGCAACAAGTTTTTCACACCTGGATTTGGGGATTCTCTGCCATTTCTCCTTGCAGATCCTCTCCAATTCTGTCAGGTTGAATGGTAAACGTTGGTGAACAGCCATTTTTAGGTCTCTCCAGAGATGCTCAATTGGGTTTAAGTCAGGGCTGGCTGGGCCATTGAAGAACAGTCACGGAGTTGTTGTGAAGCCACTCCTTCATTATTTTAGCTGTGTGCTTATGGTCATTGTCTTGTTGGAAGGTAAACCTTCTGCCCAGTCTGAGGTCCTGAGCACGCTGGAGAAAGTTTTCGTCCAGGATATCCCTGCACTTGGCCTCATTCATCTTTCCCTCGATTGCAACCAGTCGTCCTGTCCCTGCAGCTAAAAAAACACCCCCACAGCATGATGCTGCCACCACCATGCTTCACTGTTGGGACTGTATTGGACAGGTGATGAGCTGTGCCTGGTTTTCGCCACACATACCGCTTAGAATTAAGGCCAAAAAGTTCTATCTTGGTCTCATCAGACCAGAGAATCTTATTTCTCACCATCTTGGAGTCCTTCAGGTGTTTTTTAGCAAACTCCATGCGGGCTTTCATGTGTCTTGCACTGAGGAGAGGCTTCTGTCGGGCTACTCTGCCATAAAGCCCCGACTGGTGGAGGGCTGCAGTGATGGTTGACTTTCTATAACTTTCTCCCATCTCCTGACTGCATCTCTGGAGCTCAGCCACAGTGATCTTTGGCTTCTTCTTTACCTCTCTCACCAAGGCTCTTCTCCCCCGATAGCTCAGTTTGGCCAGACGGCCAGCTTTAGGAAGGGTTCTGGTCATCCCAAACGTCTTCCATTTAAGGATTATGGAGGCCACTGTGCTCTTAGGAACCTTAAGTGCAGCCGAATTTTTTTGTAACCTTGGCCAGATCTGTGCCTTGCCACAATTTTGTCTCTGAGCTCTTCAGGCAGTTCCTTTGACCTCATGATTGTCATTTGCTCTGACATGCACTGTGAGCTGTAAGGTCTTATATAGACAGGTGTGTGGCTTTCCTAATCAAGTCCAATCAGTATAATCAAACACAGCTGGACTCAAATGAAGGTGCAGAACCATCTTAAGGATGATCAGAAGAAATGGACAGCAGAGTTAAATATATGAGTGTCACAACAAAGCGTCTGAATACTTAGGACCATGTGATATTTCAGTTTTTCTTTTTTCAGTTTTTTTCTTTTTTAGCAAATGGCTGCAATATAACAAAGTGAACAATTTAAGGGGTTTGAATACTTTCCGTCCCCACTGTAAGTTGTAACTGTCTATCTGCAGTCTTCTCTTATCTAAAGCTATTCAAAGTGCTGAATTTATAAGCTTGTGTCAGAAACCATGAATCAGAATGAGACAGAAGTACAGTTAAATCTCACTTGTTTAATAATAATAAAAAAAGGTAGACAGAGTAAACGTAGTAAAAACATAGCTAGAGGAATCGGAACAGATAGTCAGACAAGCCAAAATGTCAGGGAGCCAGAGATGAGCGTAGTAGAACAGCAAGCAGGATCTGGAGCCAGAAGGAATGTCAGCCAAGCAAGTCTTTAACAGGAACACAGGAGAGCGTCTCTAGAGATGTGACCAAGGCGAAGGCATAGATCATCTGGGCTGGACGGCTTAAGTAGGCAGGACTGACCATCAGAATATCATCAACAGGTGAGTCACTGTGGAGAGATAGGAGCCGGCAATTAGTCGACAGCTGAGCGGCCAGCTCAGAGAAGGAAGGGCTGAGCCCAGCCCTGACAATACCCCCTCCTCAATGACCCCTCTCCCTCGGAGGACCACCAGACTTGATGGGAAAACATCTATGGAAATCACGGAGAAGAACAGGGGCATGTACGTCTGAGGATGAGACCCAAGAGCGTTCCTCCAGACCGTACCCTCTCTAATGCACCAAGTACTGTATGCACCCACAGAACCTACGGGAGTCAACAATGGATTGTACTTCATATTCCTCATGGTTCTCAACTTGTACAGAGTAAGGACGTGGCACCAAGGTGGTAAAGCAGTTGCAGACCAAAGGTTTTAATAAAGAGACATGAAATACATTTGAGATATGCATATTGGAAGGAAGGTCTAATGCGTAGAAAAGAAAAGGGAATTGTCCCCCGTAAGGGTTTTTTTAAGCAGCAAAAGGTTTGAAAAATACTATATGGAATTGGATTAATGTAATTTTATTATAGCAAAATATCAAAAATAGTTTCAAGCAAAATCAGTCAAAGATTTGGTACAAAGATGTGGTACAAAGACTAAAAACAGCAACATCACTGATATAACAGTACACAATGATACACAGTACTAAAAATGTATGTACAGATGGTATATGAATCCTGTGTATGGAACTGACCCGTTTCGACCCCACCGGGTCTTCTTCAGAGGATTCTGTGAGCTGTGAAGATGTTTACATGTGTTGGAATTCATAATTGTAATAATTAAATAAAAAGAACAATGATGAACATTTTCATATCTAGTTACCAATCACATTGGGTTAAGCGATGTCTCAAGGACCTCTAAAGAGATACCCCTTGCTTGATCCAAGAATCCTTGGTCGGTCGGTGCAGCCACAAATGGAAGCCAAATGCTCATACATGTCTTACGAGGAGTCACACAGATGTGGCAATCCTGGTGGCCTGGGAGGGGCGCGGAGGTGGATATGTAGCACCTGCATTTGGGGCATCAAATCACAATACTAAGGGTGTGTCCTATTTTTCGCTAGTAGGAATATTTTAGGAATATTTTATATTGGGAATGGTAAGTTTATGGCTAAAAAGGACAGCTTAAGGCAATATGTACATATATCTATATTTTATTGTATCTTCTATGTGTATATTTTTATCATCAATCATACAAAATATGACTGTAGGTAAATATATCAAGATATAAATACTGGAGAGAAAAAAAAAAGGAAGGGGGGAAGGGGGGGATAGGGAAAAAGATAGGAAAGACATAGTAAGGAATGACTGTGGGGGAAAGAAGGGGAGGGAATAAGGGAAAGAAGGAGAAGGGAGGGGTAGGGGAAGGGGAAAGAAAGGGAGGGAAAAATGGGGAACGGGAAAAAAATAAAATAAAAAGGGGGGCAGAGAAAGAAGGATAAAGGAACAATGAATGTGTGTGAAAGTGCCAAGTGAAATGTAATAATTAAGTGAAATGCAAACAAAACAACGGAACAAATATGATTGTGAACACAAAACCAAACCAAAAACCAATAGGTGATGTGAAGATATGTGTGTGGGTGCAAACAGAGGTGAGCTAAAGTGAAGTTTTTACCTTGTGTGTTCAAGAGGAATTGTTCCAACAATGAAAGGAATCATACTGTGGATGTTCCAACTGAAGTATGGGCAATATGAACAGATCTAAAATATCAAAGTATATATGCATATATCACAATAAATGAATTAAATCATACATGGTGATAAGATATAAAAGGGCATCCATGGCGCAAAGAATGCACTATGGGATATAGCTCATGGAGATGTGGGGTTGTTGTTACCTGTCCTTAGTCTGCGCAAGGAGTGTACAGCCGTCCTGGTAGAGCATTTAGGGATCGAAGTGAGATCCCCAAAAAGTGCTATCCCCATATATAGGAAAACTGTTGATGGATTACCTTAATAGTATGCAGGTGCTTGAAATCCGCCCCCTTTCCCTCTCTGGCAGGGATAGTGTCGCTTAGCGGCACTCCACGTGTGGCTCCCCCGGCGTTCCGGAAGATGGGAGTCCCGGCACTGCCGTCATTTCCGCAGCAATTGCATAACGCCGTGACGTCACGCGCACGCGCGATGACTCGTGCATACGCGGGGCACGAACACAGCATTCGGGAATGATCCGGAAAGCTGCTGGCAGGGAATGGTTACACACCTGGTGGTGCTGCCACCTTATGGGTGTATGGGGAAGCACAGGGCCCTTTTGCCTCCCTACCCTGCCAGGAAGACACGCTGTGGCAAAGGCTCCACATTGGATGGACCAGCAGATCGGAGGTCAGGGGTCAAGCCTAACAAGGGGAAAAGACAGGAGAAAAATACACAATATCAATATTGTTACATGTGTACATTGATCAATAACAAAAATTAATTTATGAATATAGTACAGGTAGAAAAAAGTTCTTACGAAAAAAGATCTTTCTAAGCTGTGAGCTGTTGGGGGTATAACAAAAAGGAATCCACATGTTATCTTCACCAAGGACAACTGAGTGTTTATTATTGGTAGTATACCAAGTAGGTTAGTATTATAAGAAATGAACCTGAATGACATTAATTAGTGTCGTCCTGATTTTTTACTTGTGGAGAAATATGGGAAATAATAAACAAGAATATTGGATAGGGAGTTTTTATCTTACAGAATTATCCTATAGCAAAGATACTTTTCAAAAGATTAGAAAAGCAAAAAGTAAATAAGAATAATGAATAATAAAAAATATAATAAATAAAGCATGAATTATAGTATTAATCAAGAGAGCAAATATGGACATGGGTGGTAATCCCCAACCTTAAAGATGTAAAAAATGTGTATAAATGCCGTTTTTAATGCGTTTTGCCTGAGGAAAATCGAACAAAATAGATTAGTTAAGGCCAGGAGGTGACATGGCCTGTAACTGGAAGATCCATTTCTGTTCTTTTTGTAACAAGACCTTGTTCCATCTGCCTCCTCTATCTGGTAAATGAATTCTGTAAAGTGCTGTAAAAGTTACTTTGGGTACTGTATAGCCATGTGCAAGAACGGCATGTCTCCCCACAGGGAGGTATCGATTGCCGATTTGCATGCTATACATGTGTTTAGATATGCGTCTCCAAAACTGTTGCTTAGTTTTGCCTATATAATAGGCACCGCACTCACACTCCATGAAGTATACCACACCACGGGTCTGGCAGTTCGCAAAGTGTGAGGGCGTAACGATTTCTCCATTAGGAAGACAGAAGGTCCTTTCTTTCCTTATTAATGGGCAGTGGGACCAGTGTCCACATGGGAAGGAACCAGCAATCGAGCAATGTTTGGATCTTTTTTGTTTGTTTTTATACTCGCTTTGGACAAGTCTGTCCTTGATTGAGATGGCTCGTTTGTAGGTTATAGCTGGTTGATTGGAAACAAAATGCTTTAATGTGGGGTCATCAGTTAAAATATTCCAATGTCATTGTAGGATATTTCTAATGGCCACATGTTGGCGTATCGCATGATGATGCGAGTGATGTTGGAGTCAGAGTTCTTGGGAGATTTGGGCTTGGATAACAGATTGGACCGACCCTGTCTTATAGTTTTATTATATGCCTTCCTTAAGCACGATCGGCTGTATCTGTGTGCTAGGAGGTGATCTTGGAGGTTACCGGCCTCTTCAATAAAAAGGGCATCACTGGAACAGTTGCGACGAAGTTGCAAGTATTGCCCGTACGGGATGGAATTCTTAAGGGGTACAGGGTGGAAACTGTCTGCGTGGAGCACCGTGTTCCCACCGGCGCTCTTGCGGAAAAGGGTGCTAGATAGCTTTCCTTCAGGAGAGGTTTTAATCAGAACATCCAAGAAAGTGACACTCTCATGATTGTAGGTCATGGTGAATTTCAAGTTTCGATCATTTGTATTGATCAAATTGAAAAATTCTACAAGTTTGGCCTCAGGTCCCTCCCAGAAGACGAAGATGTTGTCGATATACATAAGCCACTTGGTGATGTGGCCAGTGTATTCAACGAGGCCTTCGTCATCCAGGAGGGACTGCTCCCACTCCCCCAGGTACAAGTTGGCGTAGGATGGGGCACAGCAAGTCCCCATCGCTAAGCCCTGCACCTGGAGGTAGTGGGAGTTATCAAAACTGAAGTAATTGTGGTGCCGAATGTACTGCAGACCTCTAAGGATAAACGCATTTAATGCTGGATCATAGCGTGAACCTTGTTGAAGAACCTTCTGTACAACAGAAAGGCCCAGTGTGAGAGGAATACTATATAGGGCCTCTACGTCAGTAGTGACGAGGATGGAATGGTCCGATAAAGTAAGATCGTCGATCATCTGTAAAAATTGTATGGTGTCTCTGACAAAGGATGGCAAGGTAAGGACAAAATGTTGAAGATGCGCATCGATGACACGGCTAAGATTTTCAGATATGGCCCCATTGCCAGAGACAATGGGGCGGCCGGGTGGAGTTTCGGGATTCTTATGAATTTTTGGTAGGCTATAAATGTAGCCACATTTGTATGTCGAGTTCTAAGGAACTCATATAGATCCTTGGTGATGGCGCCAATATGAAAGGCGCGATCTACCATGTCATAGAACCTGATGTTATATTGATGGATATTTAAAACAGAAATTTGTTTGCACCATTCTTTGTTATTTAAGATGTTTAAACACATGGAGGTGTAATCTTGATTGTCCATAATAACTATGTTGCCACCCTTATCAGAGGGTTTAATTACAATTTTAGTGTTTTTGCTTAAAAGGTTAAGAGCTTGGTTTTCTTCGGAGGTCAAATTGTGGGAATTAGATTTGGTTTGAGGTAATTTGCATATGTCTCAGATGGTCTGTTTAAGAAAAATCTTTACATTAGGATTAGTGTTCGAAGCTGGAAATTTCGTAGAGGTCTTTTTGAACATGACAGTTGGATTTGGTGTTGACTTTTCAACCTCATTTAGGAGAGCATCCAAGTCAATCTGATCTATCAAATCGATTGTGTTATTTTCTTGGTAAAGGAGGGTCAGGTCTCATAAGGCCTTGAATTCCTTCATGCTATATGTTGACCAATTGACAGTGTCTTCATTGGTATTACCCTTTGCGTGCAGGTACTTCAATAGTAACCTGCATGCAAAAAGTTGTAGGTCTGTGATGGTTTCAAAGACATCAAAATTTTGTTCGGGACAGAATGTTAGTCCACGAGATAAAACCTGAATTTCTGCTGATGATAGTTCGGATGAAGATAAGTTAATAACACTTAACTGGTGGGTTGAATCCATACAACAAAAGGATCCAAGCCTTTGCCGCCTCTGTTTATTTGTGGGGAACCAAGTCCCCGTACCGGGTTTAAAGGTTTCTGTAGGGTCGATTTAGTGGAACCCAGCGAGGGGGTGATGTTGGTATTTCTAGGGGTCTCTTGTGGCAGAGAGTGGCATTCACTGGCACTCGGTATAGATGTCCGGTCCAAATCTGCAGATGGATCCATGTCTACAGATGGATCAGAGTGGACACCACTGAAAACAGGGTGTGTATCTAAAGGATCAACATCCACTGTGCGTTTCTTATTATCTTGTTCAACTGAATCTCTGTTGGCGCGATTTCTTTTTTGTTTGCCGCTCCCTCGACCTCGTTGGGAAGGATTTGGACCCGGTTCAGTGGAGGGAGTGGTCTTGGATTTAAGTGTTTTAGATTTATTTTTTTGTTGTTCCCGACGTGGGTAATTTTTAGGTTGTGCCAGATGAGTGTTCCATCGATAGGCCCGTCCCTCAGGAAAGGCTGATTTATCCCACCAGAATTGGATTTCTTTGTTCTGTAAAATACCCTGATTGAAAAGAGACAGGCCATCCTTAACATTGGCCTGTAATTCCAAAAATAGAGCATGCTGGGCATATGGAGTCAAAGCCAGTTCCAAATTAGCTATCACTGTGTCCAAAAGGGCAATCTGTTTATTGTATTCGCGGGAAAGAATGGCCATCATCTCCCGAGAGCACAATTTGAAATTGATCTCCCACTCAGATTTACATTCATCACTTATTGAGTCTATGTTGGGAAATATTTGAACACGTAGTCCAAATGGATTGATGCGTTCATTATTATACCTGTCAAACGTTTTAATATGCCAAAAAAGGGCAGACGTCCTTTCTAATACCTTAGTTAATTTGTGGAACAGAGAGGAAATTGACAATTCTATTTGGTCCCCCTTTTCAAAGGTGGTTTCATATTCCAACATCAAGTTGGCCCAATCTTCACCTACAAATTTACTCATCTTAATAGAATATTTAAAACAATTTACATGCAATGGATATGGCAAATAGATTCCAAGATTTAACCATGAAACAGCTCACAGCTCATGTCTTGACTCGAGTGTCAAAAAGGGGGGAAGGGGTGTTTAGCCACCCAATATAAGTTAGAAAAGAAAAGACACTCATGGGAGAAAAGAATAGAAATAGCTGCACACCCCGGGTAGTAGCAAAGAAAAGGGAATTGTCCCCCTTAAGGGGTTTTCTAGGCAGCAAAAGATTTGAAAAATACTACATGGAATTGGATTAATGTAATTTTATTATAGCAAAATATCAAAAATAGTTTTGAGCAAAATCAGTCAAAACATGAGCTGTGGTACAAAGATTAAAAACAGCAACATCACTGATATAACAGTACACAATGATACACAGTGCTAAAAATGTATGTACAGATGGTATATGAATCCTGTGTATGAAACTGACGCGTTTCGACCCCACCGGGTCTTCTTTCAGAGGATTTTGTGAGCTGTGAAGATGTTTACATGTGTTGGAATTCATAATTGTAATAAATAAATAAAAAGAATAATGATGAACATTTTCATATCTAGTTACCAGTCACATTGTGTTAAGCGATGTCTCAAGGACCTCTAAAGAGATACCCCCTTGCTTGATCCAAGAATCCTCGGTCAGCCGGTGCAGCCACAAATGGAAGCCAAATGCTCATACGTGTCTTACAAGGAGTCACACAGATGTGGCAATCCTGGTGGCCTGGGAGGGGCGCGGAGGTGGATATGTAGCACCTGCATTTGGGGCATCAAATAACAATACTAAGAGTGTGTCCTATTTTTTGCTAGTAGGAATATTTTAGGAATATTTTTTATTGGGAATGGTAAGTGGACGGCTAAAAAGGACAGCTAAAGGCAATATGTACATATATCTATATTTTAATTTTTTTTTTTTTTTTTATATCTTCTATGTGTATATTTTTATCATCAATCATACAAAATAGACTGTAGGTAAATATATCAAGATATAAATACTGGAGAGAAAAAAAAAGGGAAAGGGGAAGGGGGGATAGGGAAAAAGATAGGAAAGACATAGTGAGGAATGATTGTGGGGGAAAGAAGGGGAGGGAATAATGGAAAGGAGGAGAAGGGATGGGTAGGGGAAGGGGAAAGAAAGGAAGGTCTAACGCGTAAGCCACTGGGTTAATCCTGCAAAGAATACGGAAATGCCCAATAAACCGAGGTGCGAACTTCAGAGAGGGAACACGAAGTTGGAGGTTGCGAGATGACAGCCAGACCTTGTCCCCAACCTGGTAGGAAGGTGCAGGCAGGTGTCTGCGGTCAGCATGGAGTCTGTACCTATCATTAGCATGTCGCAAAGCCTCCTGGACTTGTGCCCAAGTGGAACGAAGACCACGGAGATGCTCCTTTAACACAGGAATACTCTGCAGAACAAATGAGTCAGGCAACATGGAAGTTTGGAAACCACCGTTCACCATAAATGGGGACAATCGGGAAGCAGAATTCAAGGCACTATTGTGAGCAAACTCCAAGCAAACAAGAGGTCTGACCAGGTGTTATGAAGGTCAGAAATATAGCAACATAGGAATTGCTCCAAGGACTGATTGGCTCATTCTGCGGCCCCATTAGACTGCGGGTAAGGAGGAGGAGAAAGCAAGCTGAATTCCCAACTGTGCACAAAAGGCTCACCAGAACCTGGACACAAACTAACTACTCCTGTCCGAGACAATCACCTTGGGTAGCCCATGTAAGTGAAAGATTGATCGAGCAAAAATTGAAGCCAGTTCCTTAGAAGTGGGCAACATCTTAAGTGGAATACAGTGAGACATTTTCGAGAACCGGTCAATCACCATAAGGAAAACTGTGTTGCCCTGGGAGTTGGGTAATTCCACAATGAAATCAATAGACAGGTGGGTCCAGGGCCTCTCTCCACTGGGTATGGGTTGTAGGAGGCCCACTGGAAGGCATTGTGGAGTCTTACTCTGAGCACACACGAAACAGGCAGCTACAAAGACATTTACATTAGCACGTAGACTAGGCCACCAGAATTGTTGGGAAATGGTCCAAAAGAGTTGATTCTTTCCAGGGTGGCCAGCAGCCTTGGGAGAATGGTAAGTCTGGAGCACGGCAGTATGGAGACTTTCTGGGACAAAGCATCGGTCACAAGGTTTCTCAGGAGGAGCATGAACCTGAGCAGCAAGAATTCTGTTACCCAAAGGAGAAGTGAGACTGGTGCGAACCGTAGCCAGAATACGATCAGGAGGAATCACAGGTACCGGAACCGACTCCATCTTGGAAGAGGAGGAAAATTGCGTTATAAAGCGTCAGCCCTTACATTCTTAATACTGGGTAAGAATGAGACAATGTCATTGAAACTAAAACTAGACAAGAAAAGAGCCCATCGCACCCTTCTGGGAGAGAGGTGTTTAGCCTCAGACAAGAATGTGAGATTCTTATGGTCAGTAAGAATGAGAACCGGTACAGTGGTACCTTCGAGATGTCTCCATTCTTTCAGGGCTAAAATGATCGCTAACAGCTCTCTATCACAAATCTCGTAATTGCACTCCGCAGGTGACAATTTCTTGGAAAAGTAGCCACAAGGATGCATAGCACTCTCAGAGGTAGGATGTAGGATGAGACAGAAGGGTGCCAACTCTAGTCTCAGAAGCATCAACCTCAAGGATAAGAGGTAACGTAGGATCAGGATGTGCCAACACAGGAGCAGAAGCAAAGGCAGCCTTGAGACTCTCAAAGGCCTTAATGGACTCCGGAGACCAACACTGTGGGTTACTGTCCTTTTTGGTCATATCAGTCAGGGGCTTGACCAGAGACGAGAGGTTACACATAAACTTCCGTTAATAGTTGGCAAAGCCAAGAAAACGCTGCAGAGGACGTAAACTGACGGGTCGGGGCCAGTGTAGGACTGCTGAAAGTTTCTCTGGGTCCATCGAAAAACCAGCAGTGGAAATGACATAACCAAGGAATTTAACTTGTTCACAATGGAATGCGCACTTCTCCAATTTACAATGGAGATCAGAGGTGTAACTAGAACCTTCAGGGCCGCGGTGCAAGAAACCATGAACAAGGGCCCCCCTGACCCCGTCCCGCAGCCCTTGCCACTGATCCAGGGCCCTTTACTCCCATTGCAAGCTGCGGGATCTCCCTCCGGCTAGTAGTTTACTTCCCGACTCCATACAGTGGAGGGGGGGGCTTCTGACCCGGGCAGGTATCGGCTTCAGTGTATAAGCAGAGTGAATCACTTGTTTACTGAAGCCGATACCTGCCTAGGTCAGGGGCCCCCATAGTTGCCAACATTTCAAAAAAGTTTTTAGGGACACCTTTTTTTAATGCATGTCCTGAAAGCCATTGGAGGCAGGGCATTTACTTTAATTAGGGACGGGCATTCATTTAATATGGGTCTAGTTCTACAAGAAGTGTAAAATTAACATATTTATGTGTTGGGGAAAGCTTTCCTCATCTCTAAGGCCCCTTTCACACGGCCTGTTTGATCAGGTCCACCCATCAGTTTTTCGACCTGATTGGACGCTACATTCACCTCTATGGAGCGGCGGATGTCAGCGGTGACATGTCTGCTAACACCCACTGCTATCCGATCCAATCCTGTCCGTGAAATCCGTATGGTGACCCGATTTTCCATCTGTCTGGAGGATCGGACGGGATTGGATGAAAATGGACAGGCCGTCCATTTTCATCCGATCTCCCATAGAGGAGAGCGGGGCTCTGACAGGTCTGTCTCCGCACAGTGAGCGGAGATGGACCTGTCATCCGCCTGCTTAGTGGGGATCAGTGGATTGATCCCCCGCTGAGCAAAGCGGAGTCCGCCAGGCAGATTTGCCCCGTGTTAAAGAGCCCTAAAGTTTACTGTTTAACTTTTGTGACATGTGGTGAATAGTGGGGAGAGATGCTGCTGTAAGGACCCAGGACACCCCATGAGAGATTTAGAGTACATTCTCTGAGTGCCCAGTGCTGGCGGTGATACTGCATGTATCTATTATTATTGTCACTAAGACATTGGGATGCTATATGAGATATTATCATAAAATGCATGAAGATGTGAAAAATTGCTAAAGTGACCATATATACTGTGACTGTACTTTTATATTACTTTCATAGTAAGGCCCCTTTCACACGATCGGACCGTTCAGGTCCGCCTGTCAGTTTTGACGGCGGACCCGAATGGGCGCTCCATCTTAGCTTATGGAGCGACGGATGTCAGCGGAGACATGTCCGCTGACATCCGACCCCGTCCGATCCGCTAAAAGCAGACGGATGGCTCTACGTCCGGGTCCGTCACTGGCGGATCGGATCGGGTGAGATTTGATGAAAACGGACATGCTGTCCATTTTCATCCGATCCCTCCATAGGCGGCAGCGGCGCCTGACAAGCCCCTCCCCGCTCAGTGAGCAGAGAGGGGCCTGTCATCCGCCGGCTCAGCGGAGATCAACGGACAGATCTCCGGCTGAGCCGGAGGACCGAGGCGGGCTCCGTAGAAACGGAGTCCGCCTCGCGTGAAAGGGGCCTAATGCGAACATGCAGATATTTATTTGGATTTCCTATAGTAGCTTATTATAAACTTTAATAATAAACCCAAATAAATATCCACGTTCACATTAACAATAAGTAAAAAAAAAAAAATCAGTCACACTGTCATAGTATATATGGTGACTTTAGCAATTTATAACATCTTCATACATATTAGGAACATCTCCATTGGAAGCCTAATGCCCCAGTAACAATAATAATCAATTAAATCTGTAATCTTGCTCACTGACAACAAAGTATTACACTGGCTGGCAGGGGAGATGCTGAGGTTCCATCTAATTTAGTTAAGGGTAGAGGTGTACATTTGTAATGTCATTTTTATAAGGTGATGCTGGTGAGATAAAAGCAAGAGGAGTTGTGCTAAAATAGACCTATATAGCAAGGAGATCAGCTTATGCATACAGATGAACAGATGATTCAATGACTAATGAAACCTAGCAAAGTTTAATCTGGTGTACTAATCTGATTTACCTCTATCAGAGTATCGCCACTGTCTGCTCCAGTCTCTCACAGGGTCTCGCCATGCAGCTTGAGCCTTGCACCTGCACCAGAAGGTCGACCGGGCGCCATCACATTTGAGGCTGGCCACACCCCCTCCCCGAGTCCAACCCAATCAAAATGCAAGCCTCGGCAGGCTCCGCCTCTGGCATGTTCTGCAGGAGTAGCAGAGAGTGTACCCGAGAGCTGCCTGATCCGCTGCTGAAGAGGAGTTTGTAATCTCCACAGATCGGGACAGTTGGCAAGTACGGTGCCCCTCCCCTCTGCACGGTATAGAGGAAAATCAACTGATCTCCGGAGAGAGATCCCGCGGCTTGCAGGCACCACAGAGCTGCCAATCGCCCCCTCCTGCACCTCCACTGCATAGTGAAGTGACAACCGGATGTGCAGGGGGAGATGCTGGGTCCTGGGCCCCCCCCACTGTGGTAGAACGGCAGGGCCCAGTTGCAAATGCGACTGGTGCAACCCTGATTGTTCCGCCACTGATAGAGATTATTCTCACTTAGTTTCTGAAGCACACGACAGACATCTGTGTGGTGGCTTTCCAGAGACTTGGAAAACATGAGGATATGGTTGAGATAAACCACCACACACAACTGCAACAAATCACGGAGGACATCGTTAATACATTTCTGAAAAACTGCCGTGGTGTTACAAAGGCCAAAAGGCATTACGAGGTACTCATAATGGCCTGTTCTGGTATTAAACGCAGTTCTCCACTCGTCCTTAATCCTCAGGAGATTGTATGCCCCTCTCAAATCAAGCTTTGTGAAAACTGTTGCTCCCTTGAGGCGGTCAAATAACTCTGTAATCAATGGAATCGCATAGGCATTCTTAATCGTGAAACCATTGAGACCCCTATAATCAATACAAGGTCTCAGTTCACCACTCTTCTTCTTCACAAAGAAGAAACCAGCACCAGCCGGAGACGAGGATTTGCGGATGAAACCTTGAAAAAGTGCGTCTGCAACATACTCCTCCATGGCCTTAACCTCCAAGACCGACAAAAGGTAAAACTGGCCACGAGGGGGTATGGCACCAGGTTGAACGTCAATTGGGCAATCATACGACCGGTGTGGAGGCAAACTACCGGCTTGACCTTTGTCAAAGACATTGCTAAAATTGCGGTACTGCTCTGGCAGGGAGGAGAGTGAAGAGGTGCACAGGACCTTGGCTACCTTCTGGAAGCATGTCTTACTGCATTGTGGCGACCAGGAGAAAACCTCAGCACGGAGCCAATCAAAAGAGGGGTTGTGCCTCTATAACCAAGGATAACCAATAACCACCGGAAACTTAGGTGAGGAAATAACTTGGAATCGGATTATCTCATGGTGAAGAGCCCCTACGGCCATGGACAACGGAACAGTCTCATGAGTCACGTGGGCAGGCTGTAGAGGTCTCCCGTCAAAAGCCTCCATGACAAGTGGAGTGTCACGCAGCTGTAGCGGAATCAAGTGCTTCGATACAAAGGCAGCATCAATGAACAGGCCTGCAGCCCCAGAGTCAATTAGAATCTGTATCTCAAAGGATGACTTAGCCCAAGAAAGGGTAACTGAAACCAGGGGCTTATACTTCTGGATAACTGGGGATGCAACAACGCCACCTAAGGTCTGTCCGTGACAGGACCTCAAGACTTCAAAAAGTGACTTGACTGGCCACAATAAAGGCACAATCTCTCCCTCCTCCTAAGGGTTCTCTCATCCGCAGAGAGATGCGTGAAGCCCAAGTGCATGGGTTTATGTTCACTGACCAACTTGGTACCAGGAGGCACGGGAGGTGAGGGAGGCAAGGGTGGAACTGCAAAGCTCGGAGACAAATATACAGGAGGCTTCCGCAAGCGCTTCTTAAAAGAGAGTCTTTCCCTGAGTCTGGAGTCAATAAGGATGGCAAACGTGATCAACTTCTCCAGCTCAGTGGGTATATCTCGGGCTGCTATCTCATCCTAGATGGTATTCGAGAGACCATGAGAAAAAGCAGCCACGAGGGCCTCATTGTTCCAAGCAACCTCTGCTGCCAAAGTACGGAATTCAATGGCGTAATCGGCAACAGTTCTCGTACTTTGTTTGATGGACATAAGGCACTTGGCAGCAGAAGCGGAGCGTGCGGGAACGTTAAATACCCCTTTAAAGGAAGCCACAAACTCAGGGTAACTCAAGACAACAGGTTTTTGCATCTCCCATAGATGGTTTGCCCAGGCCAAGGATCTCTCAGAAAGCAAGGATGTCACAAAACCTACTTTGCTTCTGTCCGTGGGAAACGCCTGGGGCAGCATCTCAAAGTATATCTCAACCTGGTTGAAAAACCCTCTGCATTGGACTGGATCGCACCCAAATCGCTGGGGAAGCAGAGCAGATCTAGACATACCTCTTATAGAGGTAATACTCGAGGCGGGTGCCTGCACAGAGACTGTAGCAGCAGCAGGGATGGCCTGCAACACAGGTTGTACTGGGGCAGCCACAGTTCTAGATTCCAGGTGAGCCGTGTGACTCAGGAGCGTTTTTAATGCCATGGCAAACTGATCCATGCGGTGATCCTGCTCATCCAATCTGAATTTTTTTTTTTACCAACAAGTGGATTGACTGCATCTTCTGAATTCATGGCCTTCGCCTACTGTCAGAAACCATGAATCAGTCTGAGACAGAAGTACAGTTAAATCACACTTGTTTATAATAATAAAAAAAGTAAACCTAGTCAAAACATAGCCAGAGTTCAGGAACCGTAATGGATAGTCAGACAAGCTAAAACGTCAGGGAGCCAGAGTTGAGCGTAGTAGAACAGCAAGCAGGATCTGGAGACAGAAGGAATGTCAGCCAAGCGAGTCTTTAACAGGAACACAGGAGAGCGTCTCTAGAGATGTGACCAAGGTGAAGGCAGAGATCATCTGGGCTGGGCGGCTTAAGTAGGCAGGACTGACGATCAGGATATCATCAACAGGTGAGTCACTGTGGAGAGATAGAAGCTGGCAGTTTGCCGACAGCTGTGCGGTCAGCTCAGAGAAGGTAGGGCTGAGCCCTGCCCTGATAGCTTGTCTTAGAGTTCAGAAAAAAAAGGGGGGGGAGCTGAAGTTACAATCTGCAGAGCTCAGTAAGGTGAGCTCTGAGAGCTGATTGGAGGGGAGGGAAGGGACACACCCCCTCCACACACCTCACAAGAGTAGAGCTGAGGCTGTCAATATTCACTCAGGGCTAGTTTACACTTGCTTCAAAACAAGGAGTCAGACAGGCTTTGTTAAAGTTCTCTGAACGCCAGTCAAAGCCCCTGTCACTAAATAAAATGGTTAGCTTACAGTCCTGTTTACACCTTGCTTTTTTCTTGCTTCGCTTCAGCTTCACTTTAAAAATTATACCCCATGTCGCTTTAGTGTGGCTTCAAAGTGTTTTCAAAGTCTCCATAGAACTCTATGGCAAAGCTCACTTGAAGCTCGGTTGAAGCACCTGCAGCTTTTGAGAGGCTTTAATTCAGCTTTAGCTTAGCTTTGTTTTGGAGAAATTGCAGGTATGAGATATCCACACACACACAGAGGGCATTTGCCAAGCTTCAACAAAGCTTCCAAAGAGCACCACTGAAGCATCACTAAAGCTTCACCGAAGCATCACCAAAGCTTCATCTAAGCACCACCGAAGCTTAATTGAAGCATCAGTGAAGCATCACAAACACATCATAAAAGCATGTTGAAGTGGTAGGCTCTTTAACCGGTCCCCGACCAGCTCACGTCTTTTTACAGGTCAGAATGGTTCCCTTTAAGAGCCGCCTGCACACCGGGGGACCCGATGACTAAGTAGCAACAACAATATGTCTCCTCCCCTAGTCAGTCCTATCTCCATACAGTTAGAACACACTGAGGGAACACACATTTAACCCCTTGATCGCCCCCTAGTGTTAACCCCTTCCCTGCCATTGACATTTATATAGTAATCAGTGGATATTTAAAGCATTGATCGCTGTATAAATGGCAGTGGTCCCAAAAATGTGTCAAAAGTGTCCAATCTGTCCATCACAATGTCGCAGTACTGCTAAAAATCGCACATCACCACCATTACTAGTAGAAAAAAATAAATAAAAATACCATAAATCTTTCCCATAGTTTGTAGATGCTATAACTTTTGCAAAATTTTTTTTCAAAATTTCTTTGTTTATAGCTCAAAAAATAAAAACCGCAGAGGTGATCAAGTACCACCAAAAGAAAGCTCTATTTGTGGGGAAAAAAGGATGCAAATTTTGTTTGGGTACAGCGCAATTGTCAGTTAAAGCGACGCAGTGCCAAATTGTAAAAAGTGCTCTGGTCAGGAAGGGGGTAAAATCTTCCAGGGCTGAAGTGGTTAATGTGTGTTGAAGCTGAAGCAAGTGTAAATGAGCCCTTAGTGCTTTACATTGAGACAAGTACACAACTATAGAGAAATATGCTTTGTTCATAGTTCAAGTCTGAGGTTTACAACCACAGTGATTGTTACATAGTTACATAGTAGGGGAGGTTGAAAAAAGGCACAAGTCCAACCTATGTGAGATTATGTGTCAGTACTACATTGTATAATCTCTCAGCCAGCCTCTCAGTCTAGAAAGTAGATGATACTGGAAAACGATGATGACATCCTTCTATAGTGAAAAGCAGATGATATTTTAAGCTCAAGCAATAATTATTTGCAAAGTAACCAGTCTCTACTTCTTTAGTGCCTTAATCCTGCTTTATCTATTATGTGTTTTCCATTTGTTACAGTAGAGCTATTTACTGGAATTTGGGCAACATGAAAAATTACATATATGATGTAATCTGTAAATAACTTTTACACTTCTCCCTAAGATTAAAATAGATTTGCATATTTGGACAGCTATAATAAATGCCATAATAATGTACATTCAAGCAACATTTTTATATTCTATTCTATTTGCACATATTTTACTTTGTTGAATTGGGACAACTATGTTTAAAAAAAAGACATGGTGGGCCGGGCAAATCTGATTTTGAGATATACAGTGTTATCCACTGTTCTCCACTTTTCTTTCTCGAGAAAACTTAAAATGCTTACCAGATGTATCAGACACCCTCAAAACCTATCTTCCCGCATACTCTGGCAACTGCTGGTGCTACCAGCAGTCTTAAAAGTCATTTATTTACATCTGGTGTGTCTACCTATCTAACTTCTGGAACATGATCAACTTTCCTTGCACACTTTGCTTATCTAGCTCTTTTAACTGCACTTCCATGCTCTAGCTCCAAAGCCAAAAATACAGTTTTGAGATTCTGCCACTTTACTGCCAGACAGGGAAAACCTGGACATTGGAAGTCTACCTAGGTACCCTCACTAGCGGAGTGCCCCAATATACTAAATGAGATAATGAAGGGAGGGGAGCCAAACTGCGTTGTGTGTGTCTATGGACACACACAGCCCGTCTCAGGAGCAAGCCCACATGTCTGCCTCCATAGCAAGTGCTTGCTATGGGGTTAGACACAGAAGAGAAGAAGCATCTCATACTATTGCCAGAGGCACCAGTGACACAGAATCTGGAGTATTGCAGGGCTCCAAACAGCTAAAGGGGAGATATTAAACAGGTAAGGATACATGCAGGAGGCATGTATATCCTTATAGAACAGCACTATGGAAGAAATTTAGAAATGATGAGAGTGAGTTTATATCTACGTTAATAGAGCCGTCAGCGACAATAGATCCTCCACCAGCAACAACAGACCTCCCCACCAACAATAGACCACTCCAGCAAAAATAGACCCCGCACTAACAATAATAGAGCACCCCAGCAAAAATAGATCCCCCACAGCCAGCAACAATAGACCTTCCAGCATTCCCCAGCACCTCTTACCATACATTCAGTGTTGGAGGTGCCGGAACTGCGTTCCCCCCGTGTTCCTGCTGGAAAAAAGCCCTGGCCATTCTAATACATAAATATGCTTTGATCTAAACCAGGGGTGTCACAAACTTTTTAGCCAGAGGGCCACATTGTAGATTTTATAAATATTTGCAGGCTGCAAAAATGTGTTATTTATAAATAAATGAATAAAAATGTAGATAATCTTGTCAGAGCCTTTCTGCGCATCTTTGTCCCCGTCAGAGCCTTTCCACACATCTGTGTCCCCGTCAGAGCCTTTCTGCACGTCTTTATCCCCGTCAGAGCCTTTCTGCATGTCTTTATCCCCGTCAGAGCCTTTCTGCATGTCTTTGTCCCCGTCAGAGCTTTTCCGCACGTCTGTGTCCCAGTCAGAGCCTTTCCACACATCTGTGTCCTCGTCAGAGCCTTTCCGCATGTCTGTCTCCCTGTCATAGCCTTTCCACACATCTTTGTCCCCGTTAGAGCCTTTAAGCATGTCTGTGTCCCCGTAAGAGCATTTTCGCACGTCTTTGTCCCCGTCAGAGCCTTTCCACACGTCTGTGTCCCCGTCAGAGCCTTTCCGCACGTCTGTGTCCCTGTCAGAGCCTTTTCTTATGTCTTTGTCCTCGTCAGAGCCTTTCTGCACGTCTGTGTCCCCGTCAGAGCCTTTTCTGCACATCTGTGTCCCCGTCATAGCATTTCCGCATGTCTGTGTCCCCGTCAGAGCCTTTCCACCCCAGATACCCCCAGTCTGACCACACCCCCATATCTCTTCACTCTGATCACACCCCCCTCCTCATTCCTCTCCCTTTAAACACCCCTCCACTAGGGATGAGCCGAATACCCCCCGGTTCGGTTTGCACCAGAACCTGCGAACGGACCGAATATTCGCATGAATGTTAGAACCCCATTGATGTCTATGGGACTCGAACGTTCAAAATCAAAAGTGCTCATTTTAAAGGCTAATTTGCATGGTATTTTCATAAAAAGGGTTTGGGGACCCGGGTCCTGCCCCAGGGGACATGTAGCAATGCAAAAAAACTTTTAAAAACGGACGTTTTTCGGGAGCAGTGATTTTAATGATGCTTAAAGTAAAAAAAAAAAAAGTGAAATATTCCTTTAAATATCCTACCTGGGGGGTGTCTATAGTATGCCTGTAAAGTGGCGCATGTTTCCCATACTTAGAACAGTCCCTGCACAAAATGTAATTTTTAAAGGAAAAAAAGTAATTTAAAACTGCTTGTGGCTTTAATGTAATGTCGGGTCCTGGCAATATGGATGAAAATCAGTGAGACAAACGGCATGGGTACCCCCCAGTCCATTACCAGGCCCTTTGGGTCTTGTATGGATATTAAGGGGAACCCCGCACCCAAATTAAAAAAGGAAAGGTGTGGGGCTCCCAGGCCCTATATACTCTGAACAGCAGTATACAGGCGGTGCAAACAAGACAGGGACTGTAGGTTTGTTGTTAAGTGAGAATTTCCCTTCCTAGGGGTAGATTTCATCCCACTTCCTGTTGTCTCCTTCTGTTTGCAAGTAGGAGTCGTTTGTAAGTTGGATGTTTGAAAGTAGGGGCCTGCCCTATATACTCAACAGAAATTTGAGCCTTAGGTGTTGTTGTGGCCACAACACTGTAATCCCTCACAGGGCCCTGCTGTGAAATATTAGATCAAGAATTGTAATTACATGCCCCTGGTGAACAGGGGCAGAAAAATTGGGCCTTTGGTGGTGGTGGCGGTGCTGGTGCCACAACACTGTAAGTCCTCACAGATACTCTTGGTGGGCGCAGAAACGGGCCCTGTTGAACAGGGGCTGAAAAATTGGGCCTTAGGCACTGGTGTTGATGCCACAACACTGCAACCCCTCACAGATACTCTAGTCGAAGCGCAGGAACTAGCCCTGCTGTAAAGAATTGCATCAAAAATTGTAATTACACGCCCCTGTTAAACAGGGGCTGAAAAATTGGGCCTTAGGCACTGGTGCTGATGCCACAACACTCCAACCCCTCACAGATACTCTAGTCGAAGCGCAGGAACTAGCCCTGCTGTAAAGAATTGCATCAAAAATTGTAATTACACGCCCCTGTTAAACAGGGGCTGAAAAATTGGGCCTTAGGCACTGGTGCTGGTGCCACAACACTGCAACCCCTCACAGATACTCTAGTTGGAGCGCAGGAACTAGCCCTGCTGCAAAGAATTGCATCAAAAATTGTAATTACACGCCCCTGTTAAACAGGGGCTGAAAAAATGGGCCTTAGGCACTGGTGCTGGTGCCACAACACTGCAACCCCTCACAGATACTCTAGTTGGAGCACAGGAACTAGCCCTGCTGCAAAGAATTGCATGAAAAATTGCAATTACATGCCCCTGTTAAACAGGGGCTGAAAAATTGGGCCTTAGGCACTGGTGGTGGGACTGGCGGTGCCCAGAACCAAAAATGTTCTTACAAGCTATCATCATGTAAATTGAAATCAACCAGCGCAAACAATGCAACAACTGACAGTAAGCAGCTAGAATACTGAGGGTCAAATTTATCAAATCCCTAAAAATGTAATGTAAAAAAGCAGTACAGCGCATAAATTAAAATCTAATCTAAAATAAAATCTGATCCAAAATAAACAGCAGAATAAAAGACAGTCCATATTCTCTTGTTCAATGCAAAGATGAATACATTTCAGCAGATCATCCCGTGATAGAAGTGACATCCATAAAGGCTGTAGTGAAAAGACCTCCACCATCGGTAACACAAGCCGCTCACCTCAGCAGATGGACCCCTGAGTGAATCAGTCAGGTCTTAAACAGCAGTTCCCACAAGGGGATAATGGAAGCAGGATCAAGTGCACTGATATGATCGAATACCGATATCTTGTAAATTTTCAGTGGTCACCATGGATACATATAATGACAGTAAAGAAAATCTAGTGCTCTCTGTATGCTGGGTATAAAATTTATTAAAAATCGATAAAACAGTTACAAAAGGCGCACTGTACCCCAGTGCGAAGGATAAATGGCAAATAGATATTCCACGGAGATCAGCGAGCAAGACGCGGGTGACGTCACAATCAATGTCATGTGGTAAGTTTCCGTACGCGTTACGTCCCAAGGGGGCGGGACTTCTTCAGCGGCGACGGCATGATGCAGGGCACCCTCTTAATATGCATAACAGCTGATCAAAGCAACCAATGGATGAAGGTGTGTACAAATCACCATGACACCCAAGGAAGCACATAGACAATCGCAGAGACTATTGAAATGGTATATGAGAAATGCCCATAACCCGATAGTTATCTGGATCACAATTAACAACAGGCTATACAGTAAATAACTGCAAGCGTATAGGCTAATATAAAGACTGAATTAATAGGAAATTAGAATCATCCCGTGTTCAAGCTCGATCTCATGGAACATCCATAACAACACTTAAAATAACAATCATAGACAAAATGAATAAAATGTAGAAATAAAAACTGTAGATAAACAACCAAATATCTAGCGATCGGAGATAAAGCAATTGACGTCAAACTCGACGTTCAAACCTCCCAGGACCAGAACATTGGTCTCGTGAATCCACTGGGATTCCCTGCGACTAAGTTGGCGTAGGAAATTACCCCCTCAATTACCCCCCTTAATAACTTTTTCGATACCCCAAAATTTTAATCCCCTGGGGTTTTGGCCATGTACCAGTTTGAAGTGTTTAGAGACATTATGAGTTTTTAATCCTTTTTTGATGTTATTAACATGTTCTCCAAGTCGGACATGGAGAGGTCTAGAGGTCCTCCCGATATATTGAAGGCCACACTCACACTCGAGCATATAAACAACCCCAACTGTTGTACAGGTGGTTAATTGATCGATCTTATATTCCTTACCAGTGGAGGTGGCCGCAAAGTTTTTAAGTTTTTTTATTGTTACATTTCGAATGCCTACAGGCTGTGCACCGCCCACAGGCATAGAAACCTGAGAGGAAGGAGAATAGCCTATTGTCTGATTGTGTAGGGGAATCCACCACTCCCGGAGCCAAACGATCCCGTAGTGATGGAGCTTTTTTGTATATATAAACGAAGGGCGTGGTGGCAACAGGGGACCCAGTACTCGATCCTACTTAAGAATCGACCAATTTGGGGGGGCGTGGCTGTGTTGCGTTTGTTACAATATGATTTTTTTTTATTAATCAGACTTGAACCATGGGACATAACATTACACAATAGTGGTTGGTCATAGAGATATTGTCAGTTTTTGGCTTGAGTCGATTTCTCAAACAAATGCTGTTTTATACAATGGGGGTAGATATCATTGTTGTATTCAACTGAGTGTTCAATTAACAGGCTATTGACCCTATAGCTACAGTAAACAAGTAAGACATTACTTGTTTGGGATTCTTTCAGCTTTCAAACTGAAAGAATGGCTGTTAAATTACTGTCTTGGTTTGAGTAGACAATGGTACGTAGATACCATTTTTGTACGTAGATACAGTTTTCAACAGTCCATTGTTTCTACAGCTACAGTAAACAGGCATGTTTTCTGTTATTTGATAACTATGGCAAACAGCCTGACACATAAAAGGGGTGAGGAGACACACACACACACACACACACACACAGACACCATCATGCTTTGAAGATCAGAAGCCACCACTCATGATACAAGAACACTGCCTGATGCTCCAGGAGATTCGTTGCCAATGGAGATCACGAACATACAGTAACAGAAGATAAGTAACCTTTAAGTGTATTTGTACTATTATAGACCATAGGCTGTTTAGTTTGCTAGGCATTTTGCTTGTTATTGATATCTGTCAGTCGTGTATTGTATTCCTAATATTGTAATAGTTTTGTATGTACAGCATCTTTGTATAGTAAAAAGCACATTTACACACTGCAGAAATCTCAGCTTCCTTGCTTATACCACAGAGTAACCTTGCTAGATAGACGAAAGCAAAACATTTGGGGGCTCGTGCCGCGGTCTGTGCTATAGTTCAATTGAAGCAGACCAGTTTTTTCTGTAGTGTGTTGTGTAGCTTGTGCTAGGTAAAATGCTGTGTAAGCTGTTTAGGAAAAGCAAGGCTGCAGAGGGTTCTGGTGGCCAGAAGGAAGTGTGCAGCTTACCTATCTGGGCCAGAGACAATGAGTGGGAGCCTCTTGCTAAAGAATTTGTGAAGTATGCTTCTCCCTTGAACCTGACTTGGGGTGATAAAGTCTCAGATCATTTTGTAGATTTTAGCCTTAAGGGGTTGGATTTAAGTAAAGCAGAGAAGAGGACAGTGTCCACAATGGGTTGGCACTTCCTTAATGCTATTTACACTGAATCACAGAGAAGGGAGAAGGCAGAAGTTAAGGTATTAAAAGACCAGCTAGCAGTTGCTTCAGAGTGTGTGCATTCAACTGCTAGTCGGGCTGATGATTTGCAAGAGCGGTGTGCAGCCCTCATGATCAAATCAATTAATGCCTTAAGGAAAAGGAAGGGCCGTAAACCTGTTAGTAAAGCCAGGGTACGTGCCATTGTCACATCCCAAAATTGGGATTGTGAGGATGTGCTCTCCTCAAATAATAGTGAGGATGAGGAGATAGAGTTTGATATTTTGCATGATGATCTGCTAGTGCGAAAGAAAAAGTATGCCAGACCTCTCATTACTAAGCATAGGAAACAACAACATGATAGAGAGGATATGGCAGATGGGGAGGTGCATTATCGCAACCCCAGAGATGTTGAATTTGAAGAAGTACGGGAGTTTACACAAACTGAACTCCATGAGCTGGCAAAACAATACAAACAAAGGTCTGGGGAACCCCTAGTGACTTGGCTCCTACGCTTATGGGATGAAGGGACGGACAGTGTTGTTTTGTCAGGTAAGGAAGCAGTGACTATGGGAGTGTTAACCCATGATCCACAATTGCGTCAGGCAATGCGAAAAGCCCGAGAGTTTAGCATGAATTTTTCACTGTTAGACCTCGTGAGAGGTGGAATAGTCCGAGTATACGCTAGTCCTACTGACCTGGAAAATACCTACTTATGAGGAGCAACAGGAGAGGGCATTTCCAGGTTACGTGAGATGGGTTGTATAACCGGATTAAATACGTTTCCAGAATGGATGGGTCCAGATATGGAACCCTTTACGTCTGCTCCGCGCTCTAAGCTGATGAAATCTGCACCATTTAATCTCAGGGCTCTATTATTATCCTTGTTGGGAGGCCTGGGATTAAACAGCAAGATTCATGAAGCCACAACCCTTTTAAGCCAGTTGGGGGAGCTAGAGAAGACTAAAACAAAACCTGTCAGGGCAGTAGATAAGGTCAAGGCCAGACAGGAAGAATACAAGCAGAAAAGAACAGAGAAGAAAGGGAATGGGGTAGAGAAGACAGGAGGTGAAGAGAAAACCAGGCTAGTTATTTCTAGGAAACAAATGTGGGTGGACCTATTAAAGGCAGGAGTACTTAAAGATGAGATAGATGGCATTCCTACTGCAGAAATGCTGAAGAGGTGGAAACATTTAGTAGGGAAAACTGTCAGGGTTAGAAACACTACTCCTAGTGAAGATAACAACAGCCTGGACTTAGAGAAAACAGAACAGACCCCTCCTGTTAACCCAAACCAATTCCCAAAACTGAACATGAACCCAAATCCCTTTATCCTGGGGAGGAGTTAGAGAGAATCAGAAAAGGGGATTGGGAGATTCCTCATCCTTTATGAAGGGAAGGTGAGTCTCCTGTAATAGCCGTGAGGGCAGTGACAGCAGGAGACCGACGCCCATATGCACCTGTCACTGTATGGTGGGGGTAGTCATCTTCTCCTACACATGTAATGGCTTTAGTTGATAGCGGAGCCGAAGTTACACTTTTGCAAGGAAATCCTTCCCATCACAAAGGAGAATTGATTTATGTAGAAGGTTTGGGAGGGCAAACTACACCAGCAGTTAGGATACGGGTGAAATTGGCTATTGGCAAGGGATCAGGATTTATGACAAATGTTTTGGTATCAGAGTTACCCGAAAATATTCTTGGGATGGATGTACTTCAAGGTCAGTCAATTCAGACTGAAAGAGGTACATTCACATTCAGGTATCCTGATAAAGCGTATCTGGTAAGGGCGGTGAAGGCTCAACAGTACAGATCAACAGTACAGCAGTGGGCCAAAGATTCTTCAGTGTACTGGTTGTGCCACATCCCATACCATCCACAGGCAGCTGGTTTGATTGAAAGATACAACAGGCTATTGAAGGACCAGATACGCAAACTTATACCCACACATACACTAAGGGGGTGGGATCGGGTCTTCACACAGGCAGTCATTTTGTTAAATTCTAGGCCAATAGCCAAAAGAGAGGATGGTAAAGGCTGGGGCACAGATTCCACAGCTGGAGTGCAGAGTTCAGTATTTATGTAAGGTTCCTGAAAGAAAAGGGCTTAACAGATACCATGTTACTGCTTTCCATGACATAGAAACCAAGAGTGACGTATCTGAAGCTGAAGCCTATCTAGGAATGAGAGGGAATCTGGCAGGAAGGTTTGAAGTTACATTTGCATTGACAGATGAGCTTCAAGACAGTGGCTGGGACTCTGACTGGTTAGTGGATACTTCCCAGCAAGAGTGGAAAGTGAGGCTACATAGCAGCAAACCTTCCAAAATAAACAGCAGTGATCTTCTGGGAAATATCAGTATATTTCCTCTCGTCCCTATTGATGTTCTTTGGGAGGGTCAGAAGTGGGTACAGGCAGGGGGCAAAGTGTTAGTCAGATATCCAGGCAAGAAGCCACTTAGAGGAGAGATTTTAGCTGAAGGGCCTGGATCTACTGTTTATGTATTATTAGAAGGAACAGATAATCTGCTTTGTTTTCCACTCCACAGGCTGTCTCCGATTTGATCCATAGGAAGACCAGAGAAAAGTGGTTACATGATGGAAAGAATGACGGAAGATCGCAAGAGCTGTGGAGAGCAAGGCCTTTGACGTATTACAAGTTTTCATAGTAATGAAGTGATTTTCTGTATGGAGTCAGACTTGATACATGGGACATAACATTACACAATAGTGGTTGGTCATAGAGATATTGTCAGTTTTTGGCTTGAGTAGATTTCTCAAACAAATGCTGTTTTATACAATGGGGGTAGATATCATTGTTGTATTCAATTGAGCATTCAATTAACAGGCTATTGACTCTATAGCTACAGTAAACAAGTAAGACATTACTTGTTTGGGATTCTTTCAGCTTTCAAACTGAAAGAATGGCTGTTAAATTACTGTCTTGGTTTGAGTAGACAATGGTACGTAGATACCATTTTTGTACGTAGATACAGTTTTCAACAGTCCATTGTTTCTACAGCTACAGTAAACAGGCATGTTTTCTGTTATTTGATAACTATGGCAAACAGCCTGACACATAAAAGGGGTGAGGAGACACACAGACACACACACACACACAGACACCATCATGCTTTGAAGATCAGAAGCCACCACTCATGATACAAGAACACTGCCTGATGCTCCAGGAGATTCGTTGCCAATGGAGATCACGAACATACAGTAACAGAAGATAAGTAAACTTTAAGTGTATTTGTACTATTATAGACCATAGGCTGTTTAGTTTGCTAGGCATTTTGCTTGTTATTGATATCTGTCAGTCTTGTATTGTATTCCTAATATTGTAATAGTTTTGTATGTACAGCATCTTTGTATAGTAAAAAGCACATTTACACACTGCAGAAATCTCAGCTTCCTTGCTTATACCACAGGGTAACCTTGCTAGATAGACGAAAGCAAAACAGTGGCCTGACCTGGCATGGAGATGGAAGCCTAATCCCCGAGCTCCTGCCGCCACAGGAATACCCTGACTAACTTTGGAGGAATACCGACCCCAAACTACTCACAAATTATGGGTACTGCCTCCCGGAGCTCTTCGGCATCCAGATCCCGCTCCCCTCGGGGATTAAACGGGGGGTTAAACCACAATATTCCGGAGATGTTCCATTCCCACAGAGGGAACATGGCGTCTTCCCACCACGGATCGACCCACACGCAGTCTCTGCCTTTCCCTCCAACGGAACCAACACTGTCTCCCCAGTCAAACTCCCAAACACACGGAGCCGTTATTGAGCTTTCCCCACAACCTCATCTCAGTATGCAGGACCTACGGGCGATTGCGGACGACATAAAAGATATCCTCTCCGCTGCCATCTCGGAGCTCAGATTGGATATACGCACCTTGAATGACAGAGTCCACATCATAGAAAAAGCTGCGGACCGCCATGAGTCGATATTATGCAAAGCTGCCACCCGGATTGACTCCCATACACTGCAGATGAGGGACATGCAGCGCCATTTAGAAGACCTCGATAACAGAGGCCGGCGACACAATCTCCGGATCCGAGGCCTACTAGAAACGATCGAGGGAGACAGTATGCCCCCTGCAGTGATTAGCCTCTTCAACAATCTCCTCAGCAGACCGCCGCAAACACCGATCGCAATGGAAAGAATCCATCGGGTTCTGAGACCCAAAGGTAGAGAAACTGACCCGCCACAAGACATCGTCTGCTGCATCGTTGATTATAAAATCAAAGAAGAGATACTCCGACAAGCGAGGGGCAGAACACAGATTCTACATGAAGGGCATACAGTACAGATATACCAAGATCTGTCCGAAATCACTCTACAGCACCGTCGGGACCTGAAACCCCTACTGGACACCCTCCGCTCGAAAGGCATCCAGTACAAATGGAAATATCCTTTTTGCTTATCAGCCTCCACGATGGGCTGCACGCCCTTCTGAAAGTGCCAGAAGACCTGCCGCACTTCTGCGGTGCCATGGGAATACCACTTGTAGATGTGCCAAACTGGTACGCTGAATTCCGCCGCACGGTCGCTAGGAAAGCCGCTCCACAGGAAGAACCGATGGAGGCACAAGGAACAAGGTACCGCAGGAGAAGATCCCCGTCGGCCCTCCGGCATCCTATCGGCCCTCGTCCTGGGTACCCGGATGTCAGTCCTACTGATTCACCACGTTCTAGGAGGGCTCGCAGGGACCGTTAACCAGTTCCAGGTACTTTAAGAGCACGTTCTCTCGGCTCTAGTTTGCCTTTTCTGACCTTACTTTATTTTGTTCCTGATAGTTGCTGGATTTTTTTTTTTTTTTATTTGGTTTTTAGTACATTGGCCAGCTAGCATGGTTATCTTCTTTTACGGCACATGTTGATGGACCTCAATTCTCCTCACAAACAACCCAAGTGATGCTTCTGGCGCGGATCACATATATTTGTTATGGCAGTGTGCCTCCCCGCCCACTCTCCACTCTGCCCGGCAACATCCCTCCGATGTGGATACTACAAGACCCACAACACACCACAACACAGGGGCCACCCTCTTCAGAGCTTACTGCATGCTCAGCCCCGTCACTCCCAACACGACGAATGCAACCCAGCACACTCCACAAACTGCGGATTTTCAGCTACCTTATCCTGCAGGTGACATGGACTTTCTCCCGCAGAACACTTCCACCGCCCTCATCAACGGATCCTAGTATTAAGACTGCCCCCGAGCCTAGGGCTTGGATTTGCATAAACGGACTCTTCGAACGCAGCTCATCTCTGCTAGTCAGATCTGGATCCAAACTCTTGATCCTTGACGGACCCTAACCCATCTAGCGCAGATCTTTGGGCCGAATCACCTACCTGTCATCTATCAGAGTCGAATGCCACCACTCACTGTGTCCTCCTACTACAGACGAGCAGAGAAGAGTCCTGGGCCATGTGCCCACACGTCTACCACTTCAACAGCCCGCAAGTATACTTGTACTGCAAATCTAACCCTAGAGGACTGACTCCGTAGGCACAAACATTTCGCTACCTTTGGGGTTTTTTTTTTTCTTTTCCTTTTTGACCTGGATCCTCCACTCAACTCAGCTGCCCATGGCCTTCTGATGCTTCCCCTGAATTGGAAGGATCAGCTAGGCTGGATGTGATCATACAGGCACGGCTATGAGACTGAGTGTGGGTCCCAGCTCATTACTTATGCGTACCCGCATCAGGGCTTTTTCACACCTATGACTTGCCTACTTATAGCACCCACGTAGCAGTCCATTATTAAATGTAATGTTTACTTAGATTCACTCGTTATAGTAGCTGTTTGTTTATTCCTCCTTTAAGATACTCCATCACCCTGTGGCGGCGGACCGTTCTGTATATACAGTCCTCCTCCACTGCTTTGGTTCTAAGCCTACCCCCACACGGTTGCTTTACTTGGTGTGGTTACCGCCTGACAGGTGCCCACCTTGTACACGCACCGTACCCTACCGATCTAGTGTACATATAGAGGCAGGTGGACATTCTCCTCCACACCTCATCGGTAGCTTCTGGTGTCCTTCTTGCCCCCTTCCAGCAAACCTCAAAGTATCAGCCTAGCTCACCCCTCTCCGACCCCTCCCTTCCTCTCCTTTTCTCACCACATGGCTAGCCCCACAGACTCCCGTTCGACTCCATGCGATACGCGTCCACCCTTACAGACACTTACACTTCATTCAATCAACATTCAAGGCCTCAATACCCCCAAGAAACGGTCAAAACTCCTATACTTCTTGCAACGATCAAAAACACGCATAGCATAGCCCTTATACAGGAGACACATTTTAGATCGGATACAATCCCTAAACTACAGAATAATTACTTCCCCACGGTATACCATGCCACCAATGCAGAAGCAAAATCCAAAGGCGTTTCCATCCTGATTTCCAAACGTTGCCCCCTTCAGGTCACTGAGGTTAAAAAAGACCCACAGGGCAGATTCTTGTTCCTCAAGGGCAACCTTCACCAAAGACCCATCACCATAGCTAATATCTATGCTCCCAATTCTCACCAAGTTGCTTTCTTTCGATCCACCCTCCAACAACTCATAAGCTTCCAATCGGGGACTTTGATTGTCGGAGGTGACTTCAACGTAGCATTGAATCCCTCTATGGACACCTCTAATGGTGCCTCCTCGCTCACCTATAGGGCTCTTCGAGCGATCAAATTGCAACTTACAACGTTACTGCTCCACGATACCTGGCGTACGCTCCATCCCACTGTGAAGGATTTTACCTTCTTCTCTGCCCCACACGGCAAATATTCCAGGATCGACCACTTCTTCCTTTCACAAAATGATTTGTCCTACCTCACAAAAGCCTCAATCGACCCCATGGTGCTTTCGGACCACAACCCCATCTCCATGACAATAACCTTGCCAATGACCCAATCCAGATCCAATACCTGGAGGCTTGACAACTCCCTCTTGACTGACCCTGCTAATATACAACAGATAGCCTCAAGCCTCTCACATTACTTCACAGACAATACGTCCGAAGACGTTTCCACTACCACCACATGGGCCGCACACAAATGTGTCATCAGAGGAAAATTTCCCTAGCCGCTAACCGCTTTAAAGCTACGCAAGCTCGTATCAACGAACTTACCACGCGCATCTGTACACTGGAATGTACCCATAAAGCTTCGCTAGCCACTTCCACTTTAGCTGACCTCACACAGGCTAAGGAGGAACTTCTCATGGAAATTAATAATAAACCAAAAACACAAATTTGCTCTATCCCAAAAAATGTTCTATGAATTTAGCAACAAAGCGGGTAAACTTCTAGCAAGAGCACTACAAGCCAAGAGAGCCTCCCACGTTATTCACAAACTCAAAACTCCCTCCGGTGAAACTAACTACTACCGAAGATATTTCTGATCAATTCCTCCGCTACTTCTCCCTCCAACACACCCCTCCAAATCTACCCTCCAGCGCACATCATTCCTCTCGGACTTCCTAGCTAAATACGGCCCACCTCCAATTACCACGACTGAATCTTCGGACCTAGACCGCCCACTCACGACAGATGAGATCCTAACAGCCCTAAAACAGATGAAACCAGGCAAAAGTCCAGGCCCAGATGGCTTGACGGTTAGTTACTACAAATCCTTCCCGGACATCCTCCTTCCCAACCTCACCTGAGCATTCAACGATCTCTCGGCCTCTGCCACAGCAGATAGAGACATCCTTGAAGCCCATATTACCCTCATCCCCAAACAGGACAAAGACCTAACAATAGTCTCCAACTATCGTCCAATATCCCTCCTCAATGCAGTCGTAAAGCTATATGCCAAGGCGCTGGCTAACCGTATCTTACCCCTATTGCCCAAATTAATATCTTTAGACCAGGTTGGTTTCATCCCCGGCAGGGAGGCTAGGGATAACACCGTTAAGGCCGTAAATATTCACCAATGGCTTGCCAAAACGTCTACTCAAGGCTTTTTTCTCTCCTTGGATGCTGAGAAGGCGTTCGACAGGGTGGCTTGGGACTACATGCAAGCTTCATTATGCGTCATGGGCTTTCCACTCAACATGCTAAAGATGATCCTGGCCCTGTACTCCTCCCCGACGGCTAGGATCAGGGTCAACGGCTGCCTGTCGAACGCCTTCTCGATTTCTAATGGCACACGCCAGGGATGCCCCCTCTCACCTTTAATTTTCATATTGACTCTGGAACCCATGCTCCGCAGGCTACGTGACAACCCGGATATCAAGGGCATTAAAATCCGCGATAAATATCACAAACTAGCCGCATACGCGGACGACATCTTACTCTTTCTCACAGAGCCTATCACCACTATCCCTAGCCTCCTAGCAGACTTCTCACTATTCAAAAACTTATCTAACCTACAGATCAACTTCACAAAGTCAAAGGCGCTCAATATAACACTACCACAGATACTCGTCATGCAATGCAAACACAACTTCCCCTTCGGTTGGGAAACCCATGCGATAACGTACTTAGGCATCAAAATACCAACCAACTTAAAAGACCTATACGCTAGGAATTTTCAACCTGCTTTACAGAATATACAAGGGGACCTCCAGAAATGGAACCTGGGCTCCTTCTCTTGGATGGGCAGAACCGCTATTTTGAAAATGAACGTCCTGCCTAGACTCCTCTACCTATTTCAAGTGATACCAATTATGCCGCGTACACACGGTCGGACTTTTCGTCTACAAAAGTCCAACGGACGCTGACGGACTAAAGCTGGCTGGTAATCCGATCATGTGTGGGCTTCTCCGGACTTTCAACGTACTTTTTTAGCCTCAAATCCGACGGACTTTAGATTTGAAGCATGCTTCAAATCTTTACGTCGTAACTACGACGGACCCCGAAGTCCGCTCGTCTGTATGCTAGTCCGACGGACAAAAAAACGACGCATGCTCATAAGCAAAAACTAAACGGAAGCACTCGGTCTAGTAAAACTAGTGTTCGTATTGTAGGTAGCACATTCATCACGCTGCAAAATCTGTGATCGTTGAATGCAGCGCATTTTATTTCTTCTTTACGAAGGCTCTAAAGAACGAAGGTGTTTTGCTGTTCATAATCAGAGTTCTCCCAAACTGATTTCTGGATTCTTTTTCTCTTTGATCTCATGAATGATATAGTATGCATTTTAAAAACAATGTTTCCATACTAATAATACTTTTCCCCCTTTTTTTTTTTTTTTTTTTAGGTTTGTAAAGTTACCACAAAGAACCCATTATTCTGTTTTTTTTTTATAGTGATTATTTTTTAGTTTTTAGATAAAGTTAACCCAAAGCACCGTTTTTGGTTATGTAAATTTTTTTATTTTCAAGACTTACCACTTGAACATTATTAACATTAGTAATGTATTTTTGGTGTGTTTTTTCCAAACTCAATGAGATTGTTGTCCCTTGTTAATTTAACATTGTGTGTAAAATCAATGATTTCAAAGAAAACACATAAAGTCTTTTGCTAAACTCAAAAAAGATCCATTTATTCATGGTCAAAATAAAATAAAGAGGAAGTCAACGCTGGAAAAAGTAGGTGTACCAGAAAATTGGGATCTTGCGGAGTCCATATTAAGAGGGAGCACAATCTGGTCCAAGAATCCCAGAGATCAACAGCACCAGCAGATGATCTAGATGTCCCCAGACTGTGGTCCTACAACAGCCTGCGTCTTCTGTCAGACCAGACTGAACCCAGGTCATCACTTTCTTCTCTTCCCTGCAGCCTTTCCTCCACGCTGCCCTGCAGCCTTCCCTGTAGCCTTCTTTTGAGGCTGTGGCTCTGGTGTTTCAGTTGTGGCAGGAGGAGGAGGAGGAGGAGGAGGAGGAGGGGGGGCTGCCTCATGTAGTTGGGTGTTTTGTGTTAGCGTGCCCTGCAGCCCCTTATGGATTGTTTCCCCAAATAGGCGCTCACAAATGAGGCGCTGCTCCCAATCCATCTGAAGAAGCCTGCTGGCTAAGTAGCAGCCATAGGATTCTTCCGCTTCGGGGGGGCTCCTTAAAAAACGGGTGGCCTCTTGCATGAGGCGCAGGGATGCGTCCTGTGTGACCATCCCCTTCCTGGCCCTTTTTTTGGGAAGGTGGAGGGGAGGCACTTGGGATTCGGTCAGGCTCCTACTGGGCCCAGCCACCTCACTTGGCCCAGCCACCTCACTGGGAGCAGCCACCTCACTGGGAGCAGCCACCTCACTGGGAGCAGCCACCTCCTGCCTGACACTGGGCCCAGCCTCCTCCAGGATGATGGTGAATCCGGCCTCCTCCAGGCTGTCCATGGGCCCGGTCTCCTCCTGCCTGCCACTTTCCCCACATTCCTCCTGGATGGACTCATCCTGTGTATAAAAAAAGGACAATAGTTTGAGTATATTTTTTTGGGTTCATCAATGACACACAGTTTGCTTCTCATGAATAGCAAATTCAATGTGAATACATCTCTTTAATAAAAGAGTCTAATCAGACACCCTAATTATTTCAAGCAGGTGCCAAACATATTTAGCCACTACTGTCAATTGATATGTATACACAATTTTGAGTGCCAAATTATTTTAGACAATTATAACATCCAGTTAACATCATTAATATTAGTACAGTAAATATTTGTTAAAATAATTTACCTGACTCCAGATGGTCATATCTGGTTCATCCAGGATGGAAGACCCAGCTTGCTCCTCATCAGCCTCTGCTGGGGTGGAGGGAAGGGTGGAGGGAAGGGTGGAGGGAAGGGTTGAAAGTGATGGCCTGGCTTCATTCTGGTCATCCAGAAAACGGAGTTGATTGTAGTACCACAGCCTGGGTACATAAACATCATCTGCTGATGCTCCTGATCTCCTTGATTCCTGGATCTTCTTATGCTCCCTCTTATACATGTTCCTCAAGACCCCAATTTTCTTGAGCAATGTCTCCATTGTTGCTTCCGGGATGGTCGCCTGGACAAAGGCCAGAAGTCTCTCCAGCGTTGACTTCCTCACATGCTTTGCATAATACTGAGGGTGTTTCACCTCCCACAAATTCCTCATCTCTCGATATTTCGAAATAAAAGCTGTAAGGAACTCTGGATCCTTAAATAGGGGATTCATTATATCTGGAAAAGATGAAGTCACAAGACAAAAAACACTTTTATTATAGGTTTCTGCTAACCCCTCATCATCTTCTCCCTATGTAGGCCTCATCAATCTATCAAGCCATATAGGCCGCTTGCTACAAAGTCATGACCATAAAACCCAAAAAATATATATCTAAAATTACCTTCGTTTTGTAACGTCCTGGTCCACTATCACCTACCACAGAACGTACGTACGACACGTGCGCAAGGGCCCTCTTTATACACTACGCATGTGTGAAACTCCGCCTGCGTCGCCCGCCCCTGACGTTCGAAATTAACTCATGTTCTCCGCCCCCTAATTCGACGCACAGAACGTACGTACGACACGTGCGCAAGGCCCCTCTTTATACACTACGCATGTGTGAAACTCCGCCTGCGTCGCCCGCCCCTGACGTTCGATTTTAACTCATGTTCTCCGCCCATTTTTTGTTACGGCGCGTAGTGGAGTTAAAGAATGGCGGAGACACCTGAAATGTTGACGACCTCAGGTAGTGGAGACAGCCCGGAGGCTGGAACGTCAACGAAATCTATGAGGCCTAGATTTAAGGCCTCTAATATGAGTTTTAAAGAGATGGTGGAGATGGTGGCCATTCTTCACAAAGACGACTATGATGGCAATTATGGGCCGTACGCACGGCCAAATTTGCGCAAGGCCAAAATAATGGCGAAGGTCGTGGAGACTTTGCAGGCATCTTTTGGGGTCCAGCGCTCCAAAGATCAATTGAGAAAAAGATGGTCTGACCTGAAACTCAGGGAGCCGGATCAATACCGACGTATCCGGAAAGTTCTTAAAAAAAGTAAGTACTTGTCGTGTTTTTCTCTTGTGTTTATTACCTTGTATACTGCTCCATGTGCTTTTCCTTCCTATACGATTTTTTGTTCATCGTTTTAAACGATCTTTTAATAAACCTCGTTACATATCTATAGATAGATCTATATATATATATATATATATATATATATATATATATATATATATATATATATATATATATATATATATATAGATATATATATAGATATATATATATCTATATATATATATATATATAGATCTATATATAGATATATATATAGATATATATATATATATCTATATATATATATAGATATATATATATATATATCTATATATATATAGATATATAGAGATATATATATATAGATATATAGAGATATATATATATAGATATATAGATATAGATATATATATCTATCTATATATATATATATATATATATATATAGATATAGATATAGATATAGATATAGATATATAGATATATAGAGAGAGAGAGAGAGAGAGAGAGAGAGAGAGAGAGAGAGAAATATATATAGAGAGAGAAATATATAGAGATAGGTAGATAGATAGATATAGAAATGTAAAACATTCTTTTTGAATATTTGAAGTTATCTTAATTTTTTTGCTTTACATTTAGTTAGATATTTAGAGATTTTGTTCCAGATATAGAGAGAGATCAAAAGATTATTAACTATATTTTGAGATATTGATATCTATCTATCCGATATGTCTTTAGAATTTTAAATATTGAGGTAAAATAGGAACTCTACACAAACCACTTCACTACAAATGTTGGAAAATTACTATGTACTAAAATATCTGTGTGCTAATTAGATTAATAATTTTTTGTTTCACATAGGGGAAAAATCACTCAGCCAACAACAAGAAGACAGTCCACCCCAAGCAAAACATGATTGGGAAATCAGCCCAAGTCCCATTGAGGATGTGGAGGAAGGAGAGGTGGGCGACATGGGCACCCCACCAGGTGAGTGTCTGACACACCAGCTTATGTTAATCTATGCATGGCTGCCTTTTGTTTAATGTAATTTGTCTACTCTATTTTAGGGGATCTGGTTGTGCTTCATTCAAGCAACAGTGCCACCCCCGAGGATGTGGAGGAATTAGGCTACATGGGCACCCCACCAGGTCAGTGTCTGAGACAACAGCTTTATTTATGGTAAGGTAAACTATGTATGTGTGCATATTTCTAAAGACATTTTTTGGTTTCATTCCACTTTAGGTACAACAACAAGAAGTGACTATTTCACCTCTGAAAGTGCCCAACGGCTAATTGGTCAAATAATGGCCTGGAATAAAGACATTGATGAAATGCGTAATCGGCTGGATCGTATGCAGCAGGAAATGAAGGACATGATTGATGTTTTGGGTCGAATCTAAATGCCCTTTTTTAAACCCCAAAACATCAATCATGTCCTTCATTTCCTGTTTTGCTGACCCCATTCTGGGCCTTCTCTTTCTTTTTTTGGCAGAACATAAATGGCTGTTTAACCTAATGTAAAAAAGGAGGGCTGTTTCTCGTAAATACCTCAAAAATCCACAAAAAAATAAAACTTGATTTTCTAAAAAACACAAAAAAAAAAAAGTGATTTTAAAAAACCAAAAAAAACTAAAAAAACTTGATTTTAAAAAACCAAAAAAAAACTAAAAAAACTTGATTTTAAAAAACCAAAAAAAAAATAAAAAAACTTGATTTTAAAAAACCAAAAAAAAATAAAAAAACTTGATTTGCAAAAACCAAAAAAAAATAAAAAAATTAATTTTAAAAAAACAAAAAAATAAAAAAAATTGATTTTAAAAAACCAAAAAAAACTAAAAAACTTGATTTTAAAAAACCAAAAAAAACTAAAAAAAATTGATTTTAAAAAACCAAAAAAAAATAAAAAAACTTGATTTGCAAAAACCAAAAAAAACTAAAAAAACTTGATTTTAAAAAACCAAAAAAAAATAAAAAAACTTGATTAAAAAAAAAAAAAATAAAAAAAACTTGCTTTTAAAAAAAAAAAAAAAAAAAACAAAACTTGATTTTCCAAAAAAAAAAAAAAAAAAGCCTGTTTGCGAAAATCAAAAAGCCAAAAATATTTTTTTGTGGATTAGGTAGAAATATTTAAATATAATTATATTTTGCTACATTATTAAGATATCATTATATTTTTGTCTATGAACATTTTATACTAAATGCAGAACTGAATGCATAACAACCATTAATAAAAACATCTCCTTATAGGATTTTAAAAAATGTGTGGTTTGTTATTTCAAGGCTCAGTATCAGTTTGGTTATAATTGTAAAAAAGTTGTTTACAGTGGCAATGGAGCTTATTTAGACATTTTGAAAATTAAAATACAGTTGGCACTACAACTGCTCGACCATAACCTAGGAGACAGCCCAAAAGAAAGGCAAGCAATAAATATAATGCCAGATTTCCTCAATATTTTTTTTATTGTAAAAAATTATATATCCTGGCCCATTGCAATGGCCCCCCTACCCATAAAATAATTAACATATTGCTGTCTAACTTGACGGGCACTTTGGGGGGCCAAGCCAGTACGGACAGTATCCAGGCCTGTAAGGTTGGCTTCTATTTGTCCGGCCTCAGGCCCAACTGTGCCTATATAATTGGTAGAATGCTTGTTTAAAAAGTTGTGCAGAATGCAGCACGATAAAATGATAAAATTAAGTTTGTATTCCGCCAAATTAATGGCTGTTTGAAACAGGCGGAACCGGCTGGCCAGAATTCCAAACGCATTCTCAACCACTCTTCTAGCTCTGGCCAGCCGGTAATTAAAAACCCTCCTCTCCGGGGTGAGGGTTCTTTGGGGGAATGGCCTCATGAGGTGCTTGCTGAGAGCGAAGGCTTCATCGGCAATGAAGACAAAGGGGAGTCCTTCCACGTTATCCTCATCAGGTGGCAATCCCAGGCCACCACTCTGGAGACGCTGGCAGAACTCCGTCTGGGCAAATACTCCTCCATCCGACATCCGGCCATTCTTCCCCACGTCCACATATAAAAAATCATAGTGTGCCGACACCACCGCCATTAAAACAATACTGTGGAACCCCTTATAATTAAAATAATATGACCCCGAATGGGGTGGTGGCACAATGTGGACATGTTTCCCATCTATAGCCCCTCCACAATTGGGAAAGTCCCAACGGCTGGCAAAATGGGATGCCACAGTCTGCCATTCCTGTGGCGTTGAAGGAAACTGGGGAATCAAACAAGAAAACCAAAATCAATTAATTTGGAAGCTAACATTGCAAGAAAATTAGACAATTAAAAACATTATTCCCCAGCATCAGTATAACATTCAATAATTTAATTCTTCTGGAATAACTAATATGGAAAGGCACACTTATCAGATTGCTCACCCCCTCTGATGGAACATTGATTACATTTTAGGGGGTTGTGAAATCCCTAAAAAAAATTACTTTTAGGACACGCAGGAATTTAGGGACTAAAAAGGCTACAAGACTGCAGTTGTCGCACTCTGCAGGTGCAGTTGCTAACCAGCTTACAGTAAATGAGGTAATGTAAAAAGGCATTCATGTTGCAAGGAGTACACAATCACAGGCAAGGGCAATTAATGAAAACACTTTGAGGCTTGCATATGATTTGATGATGGAAATCAGCAGAGCTTCTGCTCATTTACTAAAGCACTGGAACAAATGCACTTGTAGAGTGCACATGCATTTTGCAAACTGCAACATATATTTGCTTTAGACAAATCAACACCACAGAACATTCAAGCAAATTTTAACGAGGGTGGGGGTGGGGGGGTTGTGAAATCTAGATAATTGCTCATTAGCAGCACACTATTTGGAGTGAGTTTAGGTGGGGGGGGGGGGGGGAGTTGTGAAATCTAGATAATTGCTCATTATAAGCACACTAAATACACTCAAACAAAATACATTCCAAATGAGTAGACTAGGTGGATATGTTCCCATCACTTCATGCTGGGAAGGTTATTGAAGGAAAATATACATGCATGACAAAAAAATAACAGGAAAAAATTCCAGCACGTGTGAGGATAAAAAGGGGACATTCACACTATATTGCAATGATGGTAAGTAGTGTTTGAAGCAAGAAATACATTACATTATCAAAGATTACATAAAAGAACATGTGATGCTAATAAAAGAAAAATATCTTACCTTAATATAGTCCTTCTGCAGGACCTGTATGATGGCAGAACAGGTCTCTGGGATAATGATCCCCAGAGCCTGGGGGGAGATGCCTGTCGAGAACTTAAGGTCCTGCAGGCTTCTCCCTGTGGCCAAATACCGCAAGGTAGCGACCAGCCTCTGCTCCGGAGTGATGGCTTGCCTCATGCAGGTATCCTGCCTGCTGATATAGGGGGTCAGCAAAGCCAACAAACGGTCAAAAACGGGGTCCGTCATCCGGAGAAAGTTCCTGAAATCCTCAGGATTATTCTCACGGATCTCACGGAGCAAAGGCATGTGACAGAACTGGTCACACTGAAGCAACCAATTCTTGGTCCATGAACTCCTCCTCGCCCTGTTCATGGACTGGTCTTGGGCTGAAGAATAAACTACAGCACCAAGCACATACAATGCACGAGCTCTACGACGAGTACGTACAGGTAACATGGCTTCAAAACGGTCGGCTGGTCAGAACGCACTAAACAGAACGCACTGAAGAACAGCAAGGCCTGTGAAGAACGACCTGAAAATCAGGAACGAGCGGCCAATAAAACAAAGATTTCTCAATGCCAACTGACCAAACGCACTGAAAAGCAGATACAAACCTCACAAGCACAGACTGAACAACAGTTAAAACGAACTGAAAAATACGAGTCTCACAAGCGCGAATCGTCTCTCACCAAACTTCTACTAACACGAGATAAACACGAGATTAGCAGAAGGAGCCCAAAGGGTGTCGTACGGGCTATTGAACTTCCGTTTTATAGTCTCGTCGGACTTGGTGTACGTCACCGCGTACTAGGCTGTCGTACTTTTGTGTGGTCGTGTGTGTGCAAGTCCGTTCGTAAGAAAGTCTGCCGCAAGTCCGCCGAAGGTACGTCGGAAGTATGTCGGACAGGCTGTCGGACTTTTGTAGGTGAAAAGTCCGACCGTGTGTACGCGGCATTAGACTACCTAAGTCCTTTTTCACTGCCTATAAACAAATGTGTAGAATCTTCATTTGGGCAACAAAGACCCCCAGATTAAGCTGGGATAGGTTAGTCCTCCCCAAGTTGTCAGGGGGTTTAGGTCTCCCTGACCTCCAAAAGTACCACTGGGCATGCCACCTAACCAGGATTGTGGATTGGCACTTACACTGCTCCGATAAGGATTGGATCACATTGGAGGACTCTTTTGCAAGTACACCACTGTCTAACCTACCCTGGATTAATCACAAATCCACCCTTAAACGTACCTAGATCATCCACTTATCGGAGCAACCTTACAAATTTTTAGGGTAGCAAGCAAGTCAATAGCACTTACACCCTTCCCGGGACCTATGACCCCTCTTGATCATAACCCTGACTTCCCTCCAGGCCTAAGGTTGACAGACCAGACCAACCATTCCCACAACTCACGCACCGGGCACAACTCTTCTTTCACCAAGGCGAACTATTATCCCACATGTCTATAGCCTCTAAACTTCCGGATTATAACATTCCCTTCTACACATACCTACAAATCTGGCATTTTCTCACGAAGACCAGTCCCATCTCAAGCTGGCACAGAGACTTTACACCTTTTGAATTGCTTTGTGGCAGCGGAGAACCCCAGCGTCACCTGATTTCTATTGTTTACGCTCTCTTGTTCTCGAATCACAAACTTAAAGATGATGTGATCATTCGACGCTGGGAGTCTGAGCTGTCTATAGATCTCACCATGGCAGAATAGGAACGAATACTTGGTCACACCCACAAAGGCTCCATTAACGTATATATCCAAGAGAATAGATATAAAATATTTTCTAGATGGTACAGAACACCTGATAAGGTCCATAAATTCCACCCATCCGTCCCCCCACATGCTGGAGATGCCACTCATCCGAAGGCACCCTCATACACATATGGTGAGAATGCCCCCTCATCCAACCATTCTGGACAGAAATACAAAGCAGGATTACCCAAATAACCACCTACACCCCAACTTTCACCCCTGCACAATACATGCTCCATCATACCCCTCTGCCTACAAAAAATCCCTTACTATACACCTTATTTATACCGCCAACCTCTGTGTCCCTACACTATGGAGAAACTCAACCCCCCCCTCGGTGGAAGACTGGTTCCGACGGGTGGACAAGATTGTGGAAATGGAAAAACTAATTTGCCAAGCTAAAGATAATCCACTCAAATTTACTGACACATGGGCTTGTTGGCTCCACTTTAGGGAGTCGCTCAAACAGCCCAAGCAGCCTGCCGGCCCACCCCCACTCCTAGACGCTCAATAAACGGAGCCCAATAATCCTACAAGCCCAGATCCTCCCCCCTGATTTCCTCTTGCACCCCCCCTTGCACATTCATTGCCAGACTGCACCTCCTATAATGCCTGTAGTCTTCCCACCATGCCCTCCCTACTTTAATCTCCCCCCTTTCTGATCTAAATAGAGGTACATTCTGAAAAGTTGATGGACACCCTTCTCTCCTTTCCCTCAAAATAAAAACCCTAGCCCCAATGGGGCGTACTTCCAGGCTCTGATATACCGAGCTTGCCTAACCCTCACACTGTCACCTCTGGCCCCCACCCATTCACAGCACGGTCCCTATAGGGGTGAATGGGTCCGGGGCAGACCATACCGGTATATACCGTACCTTCTTTTAAGCATGTACTGTTACAAACGAGACATAGACGGCCTTATCATCATCTGGGAGGGTGATCAGCACAGTCTAGATCTTTTTGTACAGACACATAACGCTAACACTAAAAATATCCAGCTTTCTTGGAATTTCAGTAAAGAAAAAATGGTGTTCCTCGACCTGGAGATTTGGAAGGACTGTGATCAGTTCAGGTTGTGCAATTACCTCAAGCCTACAGACCGTAATTCCTACATCCCACTGGGGAGCTGCCACCATAAATCATGGCTATGTAATATCCCCAGGGGACAGTTTGTTAGGCTTAGACGTAACTGCACCCGTGACAGTGACTATATTTCTCAATCGCTGTTGCTTTCATCTAGATTTCAGGAAAAAGGATATGATAAAGATACCTTAAATAGCGAAATAGAGAAAGTTTGAGTTTTGGATGGAGCATTATTGGTTTCTGATAAAGTCAGGGACACCAGTTCTAGTGTCTCCAATTTTAAAATGGTACTCAACTATATTGTTCAGCACAAACAATTTGAGAAGCTGGTTTTAAAAAATTGGTCGATTCTTAAGCAGGATCGAGTACTGGGTCCCCTGTTGCCACCACGCCCTTCGTTTATATACAAAAAAGCTCCATCACTACGGGATCGTTTGGCTCCGGGAGTGGTGGATCCCCCCACACAATCAGACAATAGGCTATTCTCCTTCCTCTCAGGTTTCTATGCCTGTGGGCGGTGCACAGCTTGCTGGCATTTGAAATGTAACAATAAAAAATGTAAGAACTTTACGGCCACCTCCACTGGTAAGGAATATAAGATCGATCAATTAATCACCTGTACAACAGTTGGGGTCGTTTATATGCTCGAGTGTGAGTGTGGCCTTCAATATATCGGGAGGACCTCTAGACCTCTCCATGTCCGACTTGGGGGATTAAAATTCTGGGGTATCGAAAAAGTTATTAAACATTGGAGATGGGGTAATTTCCTACGCCAACTTAGTCGCAGGGAATCCCATTGGATTCACGAGACCAATGTTCTGGTGCCGGGAGGTTTGAACGTCGAGTTTGACGTCAATTGCCTTATCTCCGATCGCTAGATATTTGGTTGTTTATCTACAGTTTTTATTTCTACATTTTATTCATTTTGTCTATGATTGTTATTTTAAGTGTTGTTATGGATGTTCCATGAGATCGAGCTTGAACGCGGGATGATTCTAATTTCCTATTAATTCAGTCATTATATTAGCCTATACGCTTGCAGTTATTTACTGTATAGCCTGTTGTTAATTGTGATCCAGATAACTATCGGGTTATGGGCATTTCTCATATACCATTTCAATAGTCTCTGCGATTGTCTATGCACTTCCTTGGGTGTCATGGTGATTTGTACACACCTTCATCCATTGGTTGCTTTGATCAGCTGTTATGCATATTAAGCGGGTGCCCTGCATCATGCCATCGCCGCTGAAGAAGTCCCGCCCCCTTGGGACGTAATGCGTACGGAAACTTACCACGTGACATTGATCGTGACGTCACCCGCGTCTTGCTCACTGATCTCCGTGGAATATCTATTTGCCATTTATCCTCCGCACTGGGGTACAGTGCGCCTTTTGTAAGTGTTTTATCGATTTTTAATAAATTTCATACCCAGCATACAGAGAGCACTAGATTTTCTTTACTGTCATTATATGTATCCATGGTGACCACTGCAAATTTACACGACATCGGTATTCGATCATATCAGTGCACTTGATCCTGCTTCCATTATCCCCTTGTGGGAACTGCTGTTTAAGACCTGACTGATTCACTCAGGGGTCCATCTGCTGAGGTGAGCGGCTTGTGTTAGCGATGATGGAGGTCTTTTCACTACAGTCACTCACCCTTTATGGATGTCACTTCTATCACGGGATGATCTGCTGAAATGTATTCATCTTTGCATTGAACAAGAGAATATGGACTGTCTTTTATTCTGCTGTTTATTTTAGATCAGATTTTATTTTAGATTAGATTTTATTTTATGTGCTGTACTGCTTTTTTACAAGCTATTATCATGATCATTGAGGAGGAAGAGGATAATTACTCATTATAACAGGATAGTCACTCAGCATCAGCATAGGCAGTCTTTGAAGGGATCTGAGATTTCAAAAAAAATTATTTGGTTACATCAGCATAAGGTGCTTGGTAGCTGGTGGTAATCCAAGACTGATTCATTTTTATGAAGGTCAGTTGATCGACCGAGTCGGTGGACAGACGCACCCTGTGATCGGTTACAAAGCCTCCAGCAGCACTGAATGTGCGTTCCGAAAGAACGCTGGATGCAGGACAGGCCAGTTGCTCAATTGCATACTGTGCAAGCTCTGGCCAGTGATCCATCCTCAAGACCCAGTAACCCAGAGGATTTTCGGTGGGAAAGGTGTCCAAGTCAGATCTTGCTCCTAGGTATTCCTGCACCATGTAAAACAGACGCTGGCGATGGTTGCTGGAACCGATCATACCTTGGGGCTGCGGACTAAAAAATTGTCTGAACGCATCGGTCAGACGGCCACCTTCTCCACCGCTCCTTCTTTGACTGACCGAACCCTCAGCAACACGTTGTCCATAAACTGGAGTTTGTAACCTCCCAGTCTCTGGGAATGCGTTGCACAGACCTTTCTGCAAGGCCTCCCGAAGATGTTTCATCCATCAAGATAAGGTTCGTAACCTTACCCTTGTAACGTGGATCAAGGAGGGTTGCCAGCCAGTATTGTTCCTTCTCCTTGATACCACGAATACGAGGATCCTTCCGCAGGCTTTGCAGGATCAGGGAGGCCATGCAGCGTAAGTTTGCTGAGGTATTCGGTCCGGAGTCCTCTGGGTTACTAAGGACGACATGATCCGCAGCCACCTCCTCCCAGCCACATACAAGTCCATGTGTTTCTTGGGACTGTAAATGATCCCTTAAAGACTGCTGCTAATGCTGAGTGCCAGGCTCCACCTCCATACTGACACAATCCTCCTCCTCTTCCTGTGTGATCGGCGAGCACGCAGGAACACTGTCTGGATAAAGGGGGCCTTGAGAGCTAAGGAAGTCCTCCTCTTCTTGCCTCTGTTCTGACTCAAGTGCTGTGTCCAATATTCCATGCAGTGTGTGCTCCAACAGGTGGACAAGGGGAACAGTGTCACTGATGCATGCACTGTCACTGCTCACCATCCTCGTGTCCCCCTCAAATGGTGACAGGACAGTGCATGCATCCCTGATCATGGCCCACTGGCGTGGAGAAAAAAAACAAGCTCCCCTGACCCTGTCCTGGTGCCATAGTTGCACAGGTACTCATCGATGGCCCTCTGCTGCATGTGCAGCCGCTGCAGCATGGCCAACGTTGAGTTCCACCTGGTGGGCATGTCACAGATTAGGCGGTTCTTGGGCAGGTTAAATTCCTTTGGAGGTCTGCCAGCCGAGCACTGGCATTATATGACTGGCGGAAATGCACACAGACTTTCCTGGCCTGCCTCAGGATATCCTATAAGCCTGGGTACCTGCCCAAGAACCGCTGCACCACCAAGTTAAGGACGTGAGCCAAACAGGGCACATGGGTCATTTGTCCCTGTCGGAGGGCGGAGAGGAGGTTGGTGCCATTGTCGCAAACCACCATTCCTGCCTTAAGTTGGCGTGGTGTCAACCACCTCTGAACCTGCCCCTGCAGAGCTGACAAAACCTCTGCCCCAGTGTGGCTCCTGTCCCCCAAGCACACCAGCTCAAGCACAGCATGGCATCTTTTGGCCTGCATACTTGAGTAGCCCCTTGAATGCGTACGGAGCACCGCTGGTTCTGAGGACAAAGCACAGGAAGAGGCCATGGAGGAAGAAGAAGAGGAGGGGGTGGAGGAGAGAGGTGTGTCAGAATCATTAGTAGTGGCATTTTGGAGGCGTGGTGGCGGAACAACCTCCAACACTACTGCACCTTGTCCTGCATCCTTTCCAGCTGCCAGCAGAGTCACCCAATGCACCGTGAAACTTAGGTAACATCCCTGTCCATGCCTGCTGGACCATGAGTCAGCAGTAATATGCACCTTACCGCTGACCGCCCTGTCCAGCGAGGCATGGACATTGCCTTCCACATGCTGGTAGAGAGCCGGAATCACCTTCCGTGAGAAAAAAGTGGTGTTTGGGTGCCTGCCTCTGAGGAACCGCACATTCCACAAACTCACGGGAGGGGACAGAGTCTACCAACTGAAAAGGTAGCAGTTGAAGTGCTAGCAATTTTGCCAAGCTAGCATTCAACCGCTGGACATGTGGATGGCTGGGAGCGAACTTCTTTCGGCGGTGCAGCAGCTGGGGCAGGGAAGTTTGCCTGGTACAATCTGATGTCGGTGTACCGAAAGCAGATTGCCTACAAGTACTTGGCTGTGACACACCTAATTCTACACCTTCATTCCTCTCAGTGCAGGTCTCAGAGAGGACTGAAGGTATAGTGGGGTTGGAGATCTCAGCTGATGAGGAGCAAGGAGAGGTCCTCTTTGTTCTCTGGTGTGGGTCTTTTAGATACGCTTGCCAACTAACTGCATGGCAGGTCAACATATGTCTGGTCAAGCAAGTGGTGCCCAAGCGGGAGAGGTTTTGGCCATGCGAGATAAGCTTGAGACATATGTTGCAAATAGCAGCTGTGCGATCTGATGCACTCCTCTCAAAAAAAGCCCACACCAAAGAACTTTTGGAATAACGCGCAGACAGCAGCGCCCTGCACATGCGGAGCTTTGCGGTGTGATGCAGTCAGTGTGCTGCCCTTAGGCTGGCCCCTGGAGGGCATCCTGCCTCGTTGGTGATGTGCCTCCTCCTCCTCTCTCCTATCAGGCACCCACGTTGAGTCAGTGACCTCATCATCCCCTCCCTCCTCATCACTGGAGCAAACCTGGCAGTATGCTGCAGCAGGGGGAACATGACTGCCAGATTGCTGTCCTTCTTGGGCACCCCCTCTGTCTGTGCTCACGTTACTGCCTTTATCTAGCTCAGTATCATCATCAGAGCCTTCTAAACGCTGGGCATCCTCCTGGAGCATGTACCCAACACTGTGGTCAAATAGTTCGAGGGACTCCTCAGGAGGACATGGTGGGGCTAGGGAAGGAGTCGCTGATGCCATTGAGCCGAGGGAAGAGGCCGCGTTGGCAGCTGCTTTGCCAGACAAAGTACCCTGAGCATGGGTGAGAGAGGATGAGGAGGGTGAGGACGGCTTGGTCATCCACTCGACCAAGTCTTCCGCATGTTGCGGCTCAACATGGCCAGCTGCCCAAAAAAAGGCCAAGCGTGTCCCACGGCCACGTGCTGATGAGGATGCACCGTCTCCACGACCAGCACTGTTGCCTTTAGACACAGAGCCTGCTTGCCCTCTTTTATTGGCTTGTGACTGTCTGCCTCTCCTTGTTGTTCCAGACATACTAATGGCCTGCAGTGAGATGTAGCTGCACTACATATATATATATATATATATATATATATATATATATATATATATTATATATACTGATACTGCAGCTAGCAAAATCAACTGCCTGCCTGTAGTATGAGAACACCACCAATCTTTTACAGGTAGCTTTAGATGAACACTGTGCAGAGGTTGCACTACACTAACTTGTAGCTTTAGCTGAACACTGTGCAGAGGACGCACTACACCAACGTTAAAATAATATAGCTGCCTGCGGTAGTGATAGGATCAGGAAAACACCACCAACCTTCTACAGGTAGCTTTAGCTGAACACTGTGCAGAGGTCGCACTACAATAACGTGTAAATAATGCAGCTGCCTGCAGTAGTGATAGGATCAGGAAAACACCACCAACCTCCTACAGATAGCTTTAGCTGAACACTGTGCAGAGGACGCACTACACTAATGTTAAAATAATGTAGCTGCCTGCGGTAGTGATAGGATCAGGAAAACACCACCAACCTTCTACAGGTAGCTTTAGCTGAACACTGTGCAGAGGTCGCACTACACTAACGTGTAAATAATGTAGCTGCCTGCGGTAGTGATAGGATCAGGAAAACACCACCAACCTTCTACAGATAGCTTTAGCTGAACACTGTGCAGAGGACGCACTACACTAACGTTAAAATAATGTAGCTGCCTGCGGTAGTGATAGGATCAGGAAAACACCACCAACCTTCTACAGGTAGCTTTAGCTGAACACTGTGCAGAGGTCGCACTACACTAATGTGTAAATAATGTAGCTGCCTGCGGTAGTGATAGGATCAGGAAAACACCACCAACCTTCTACAGATAGCTTTAGCTGAACACTGTGCAGAGGACGCACTACACTAACATTAAAATAATGTAGCTGCCTGCGGTAGTGATAGGATCAGGAAAACACCACCAACCTTCTACAGGTAGCTTTAGCTGAACACTGTGCAGAGGTCGCACTACACTAACGTGTAAATAATGTAGCTGCCTGCGGTAGTGATAGGATCAGGAAAACACCACCAACCTTCTACAGATAGCTTTAGCTGAACACTGTGAAGAGGACGCACTACACTAACGTTAAAATAATGTAGCTGCCTGCGGTAGTGATAGGATCAGGAAAACACCACCAACCTTCTACAGGTAGCTTTAGCTGAACACTATGCAGAGGTCGCACTACACTAACTTGTAGCTTTACAGTAGCTGAACACTGTTCAGAGGATACACTACACTAACTTGTAGCTTTAGCTGAACACTGTGAGGAGGACGCACTACACTAACTTGTTACTTTAGCTGAACACTGTGCACTACACTAACTTGTAGCTTTAGCTGAACACTGTGAGGAGGACGCTCTACACTAACTTGTAGCTTTAGCTGAACACTGTGAGGAGGACGCACTACACTAACTTGTAGCTTTAGCTGAACACTGTGCACTACACTAACTTGTATCTTTAGCTGAACACTGTTCAGAGGACACACTACACTAACTTGTTGCTTTAGCTGAACACTGTGCAGAGGTTGCACTACACTAACTTGTAACTTTAGCTGAACACTGTGAGGAGGAAACACTACACTAACTTGTAGCTTTAGCTGAACACTGTGCACTACACTAACTTGTAGCTTTAGCTGAACACTGTTCAGAGGATGCACTACACTAACTTGTAGCTTTAGCTGAACACTGTGCAGAGGTCGCACTACACTAACGTGTAGCTTTAGCTGAACACTGTGAGGAGGACGCACTACACTAACTTGTAGCTTTAGCTGAACACTGTGCACTACACTAACTTGTAGCTTTAGCTGAACACTTTTCAGAGGAAGCACTACACTATCTTGTAGCTTTAGCTGAACACTGTTCAGAGGACGCACTACACTAACTGTAAATAGTCTAGCTGCCTGACTGTGGTACTAATAGGATCAGAAGAACACCAGCAATTTTCTTCAGGTAGCTGTAAATACTGTAACAACACAAGCCTGCCTGTCAGTAGGAAGATAATAACAGGAACGGATCTAGCTAAACTGAATACAGTGTATATATATATATATATATATATATATATATATATATACAACACCTGGGATGCATATATATACACAATACACTGTAAGTGCAGCTAACTGACTGACTGTCATGCCTAATCTATCTAACTTAAATCAAATGACACTGTCTCTCTGTCTCTGTCTCTCAACGCTGGAACACACTACACAGGGCCGCCGCGCAGGCGGCCTTAAATAGTGTGGGGCGTGTATTAAACCCCTTGAGCCATAATTGGCCAAAGCCACCCTGGCTTGGCCAATTACAGCTCTCTCTACAGACGGCGCTCTGATTGGCCAAGCATGCGGGTCATAGTGCATGCTTGGCCAATCATCAGCCAGCAATGCACTGCCATGCCGCAGTGAATTATGGGCTGTGATGCGCCACACGAATTTGGCGCGAACAGCCCATATCGTTCGCAATTCGGCGAACAGACGATGTTCGAATCCAACATGGGTTAGACTCGAACACGAAGCTCATCTCTACCCTCCACCATCACACACACCTTTGGGTTTTCCAGTCTTGCGGACAATTTCTCCCAATTCTGCGGCTCCTCCTCCAGATGATGTCAGTGGAGGAATCTGCAGCACACTAGGGTGGGTTAGCTGTCACTGGAGCAGGCACGACAATATCTCCATACAAATCTGGTGGTGGCAGCTGCACAGAGCGGGAGCCTCCTCCACTCCAACCTCCCCCTCTGCCGCCACTCCCCGAGCACAACCTCCTCCTCTTCTGCCGCCACTACCCCAGCCCAACCTCCTCCTCTGCCGACACTCCCCAAGCCCAACCTCCTCCTCTGCCTACACTCCCCGAGCACAACCTTCTCCTCTGTCGTCACTCACCCAGCCTGACTTCAGCATGCACAGCCAGCCCACATCAGTGCTGCCTGACAGCGGGGCCCCGCCTCCTCCCTGCATGCAAGGGAATCCGCCCACCGCTCCGCCTTCCTCTGCCTCATTGGATCCGCTCTGACACACATACATCGCCCTGCCTGCCTTCTGCTCTGTCCCGCTGCCTAAAGCGCACAGGGGGAATTGTAGCAGGCAGTCTCTGAATGAGCTGCGGGCCAGATAAAACATCCAAGCGGGTCGGATGTGGCCCGCGGACTGGGGTTGGGGAGACCCCCGATCTAAACTATTTAGTTGTAGCTCTGGCTGTATGTTTGGGTCAATGTCCTGCTGGAAGGTGAACCTCTGCCCTAGTCTCAAACAGGTTTTGCCCTGTATTTGGCTCCATTCATATTCCCATCAACTCTGACCAGCTTCCCTGTCCCTGCTGAAGAAAAGCATCCCCACTACATGATGCTACCACCACCATGTTTCACAGTGCGGATGGTGTGTTCAGGGTAATGTGCAGTGTTAGTTTTCTGCCACACATAGCGTTTTGCTTTTAGGCCAAAAAGTTTAATTTTGGTCTCATCTGACCGGAGCTACTTCTTCCACATGTTTGCTGTGTCCCCCACATGGTTTTTCGCAAACTGCAAATGGGATTTCTTATGGCTTTCTTTCAACAATAACTTTCTTCTTGCCACTCTTCCATAAAGGCCAGATTTGTGGAGTGCACGACTAATAGATGTCCTGTGGACAGATTCTCACACCTGAGCTGCGGATCTCTGTAGCTCCTCCAGAGTTACCATGGGCCTCTTGGCTGCTTCTCTGATTAATGCTCTCCTTGCCCAGCCTGTCAGTTTAGGTGGACGGTCATGTCTTGGTAGGTTTGCAGTTGTTCCATTCTCTTTCCATTTTCGGATTGAACAGTGCTCCATGAGATGTTCAAAGCTTCGGAAATTTTTTTATAACCTAACCCTGCTTTAAACATCTCCACAACTTTATCCCTGACCTGTCTGGTGTGTTCCTTGGCCTTCATGATGCTGTTTGTTCACTAAGGTTCTCTAACAAACCTCTGAGGGCTTCACAGAACAGTTGTATTTATACTGAGGTTAAATTATACACAGGTGGACTCTATTTAGTAATTGGGTAACTTCTGAAGGCAATTGGTTCCACTATATTTTAGTTAGGGGTATCAGAGTAAAGGGGGCTCATTACAAATTATTTATTTGTAAAACATTTTGAAAACCATTTATCATTTTCCTTCCACTTCACGATTATGTGCCACTTTTGTTGGTCTATCACAAAAAATCCCAATAAAAGACATTTACATTTTTGGTTATAACTTCAAGGGGTGTGAATACTTTTTCGAGTCAATGTACCTACTGCATGTTAGAATCATCTTTAGGAACCATTTGTCCCCAGTTTTTATGAATTCTTTATTTTCTATAGCAGAATGTAAACACTATGCTTCCAATGCTACTATAAGTGATGTCCCATTGTATTGTGCTTCAATTTGATATTTTCCTCATACAAAAAACGGGGTGGACATGGCTTAAAGAATATGTCAACTCAAAACTTTTTTTAGTTGTGAATAAAGTGTGGAAGGGTTAAAACCTCTGCCAGGTTTTTAAAATGTGCATGGGAAACCTGTGCTGGGGACAACTGTTTAAAAAGGGATACCCCTTCTCCTTTGAGGGATCTCCTATTTGTTTCTGCTGTCGCTCAAAGGGCAGTAAGTGAAGGGCAATCTCCCTAGGACAGAGACAGCAATAATAAACTGACATGTATTTTACCCCTCCCTACTCTACCCAAAACTAAAATAAATGTTGAGTTCATATACAATTTAAGAGATGAAATCTAGTTTCTTGCACTTATGTGATTCTCAGTTCACCTTTTAAAGAAGTGTTTCAGGTGCAGTTCAGTACATTAGTGACACAGTAAGGGCCTCTTCACACTATGCATTGTGCTAATTCATTTGATTTTTAATGGTCTGGCAGCAAGCCTAGGGTAGGCACAAAGCAGATCTGCACTTTTTATTGCAACATACTGCACCATAGTTCATAGCAGGTACACAGCGGGGGGAGGGGGGCAGTGTTTCCTTTGTTGTCTTAAAGTTCTTTTTCTAAGTTTTAAGGCTTGATTGTGTAATTAGGATTAGTACTTTGTCCTGCCAACATTGCATTGTGTTGTCTTGTTCCTAAGGCAGGCCATAGATGATGCGATTTGCTTTCCTGCAACCATAGGTCAGTCAGTGTTGATAGGGGAATCCCAGAGCTGTTGTATTCTCCTAGTGGGGGAACGCAGGGAGCCTTCCCTGCCATTGGCAATAATCACATGCTAGAAATCCGACATACTGGTTGTACCCAAGTTGATCGATGTCAGAGGGTGTGGCATTGCCGGAAGGGTCATTGTGATCCGGAAAAAGAGGACCCATACACCAGCAGCTTCAGGTGTAAGGGCTACATGTGAGGGCTCACATCCATGAGTCCCTGGATGTGAGCTCACCCAGGATCCACCATTGACCCTGCCACAAGTGCCAAGTGGTGCATACAGCAAAATGTTCAGTCAAGCCTGAGTGTAGTTTTGGATATCCCTGGGGTTGACTGGGAAGAAGAACAGATCCATCAGGCAGTGATGGTCTTAGCTTCAGAACAAAACGGACCAGGTATACTTCTGTAGCATGGCCCCCTTGAGGACTGCTGAGAATTACCTGCTCATCTGCATGGCCATGACCAAGTGAACCTTTCAACCCACCTGACACTCTGGGTTCAGACATCTTAGTAACACTGTATAGCAAGAATCAATCAACTCAGTTATGTTAGGTTCTGAAATATCTTGCTTGAAACAAAAGAAAGGCAAGGTTATCTTACTAAAAAGGTAATAAATCTGCTGAGCCGAGATAACAGTGCCAACTCAGCAAACAAACTCCTCCTAAGGACACAGACAATGGTTCAGCAACAAACAATGTTATTCACATATATGTACACTATATTTAGATCAAAGGTCGCCCCCTAGTGGATGTCTCAGTTAACCGCCTATAATCTAGTCAGCCTATGATATCCCAATAAAAGAGCGGGTTCTACAAAAGGACATATATATATATATATATATATATATATATATATATATATATATATATATATATATATATATATGAAAATAAGACCTAGCATGATTGTCAGTAATGGCTGCAATATAAGCCCTACCCCCCAAATAAGCGCTACCTTATTTCCCCGAAAATAAGCCCTACCCTGAAAATAAGACCTACAAGGATTTTAACTAGGGCTTATTTGGGGGTGGGGCTTATATTGCAGCCATCACCGACATTCACGCTAGGTCTTATTTTCAGGGAAACAGGGTATATATATATACATATGCTTTTCTATAAGTGCTGACAGAATGTTCCACGTTGAATATCTGATGTTCTTCGTTAGCTAGGTGGAGCTTGCTACCTGTAATCCGTTTGGTTGTAGATAAAGCAATAGATTCCTTGGGGTGAAGATCTAAGATGTCTGAGTACAGTGTTCATGCAATGCAGTAAAGTGTTCTTAGGGTAAAGATGCCTGTGCACAGTGTTCTGTAATAGTGGCAATGGATAGATAAAGATTCAAGCAACTTGCCCTCTCACCAACGACCAAATCGATATGATGTCTTCTGGACAGGAACGTGTATAGCACACTCAGGTAGCGGATCCGCTATCTCGATCTTCCAAAGTAGAGCTTGCCTCATGCACACACACTGACAGGCAGGCGATCCAAGTGGTGTTAGAGACAAGATGTCCAACAGCGAGTGATGAAGCTAGGCCCTTTAGGCCTCGGGTTGGACGTCAGGCTCCGCGTGGTAGGCTGCGACCTCTCTCTCTGCTGCACAGAGAGGTCTGTCCCCCATCAGGCCCAGGAGGAAGAGAGCTCTCCGCGGTCTTCTCACTCCTTTTATGGTCACTGCCAGCAATCCTCATGTCACAGCAAAGATCCATGGGATGTGTAGTCTTAGGGTACATGGGTGCATAGCAATAGTCTGAAGAAGAACTATCTGTCCCATATTTCTCTTTGTTGGACACAGAAATATGATGTCACTGAGAACACGGATGACTAAAGGGACAAGTGATGTCTGGAAACACTGAAAGGCATGTTGATTTCTGCTGACAGTCCATATCACTACATCCTCCCCACACTTGAAAGTCTTTGGTCTCTAAAGACAGGGTATAACTTAAAATCACTTTACTGCATGAGATGAGTCAATCATTGGTCTACTAAACTAGGAGCTGCAACAGCTAATAACTGGCTTAATGCAGGATCCTCTGATAACAAACTATATATATCAACAGAAGAGGAAGTCATGTTAAGTTTATGACAGGCCAAAAGTAGATCAGTGGCCCACCCAGTAGTGTAAGAGGGTGGATCAGGGTCATCCTTCACTAAAGGCTGGGTGAAGGAGGCAAGTGCTTGACTGGAGTGTTGAGCAGTAGGTATGAGTTCATCTGAGTTTTCACCAAGAGTGTCATAAGTCAACCTCTTTGGGGGACATATCTTTTGTCTCAGCCAAGAATGCATGTCTTCCAGAGGCTCAGGTTCCTGTTCTATTCCCCAATGACTGCATCCAGCTTCAGGTTCAGACCCTACTCGCTCTCTGGCTCCATTTCAGGTTCTGGTGTTATTGCAGGTTCTGGATCTACTTCAGGTTCTGGTTCTATTTCAGGCTCTGGTTCTGTCTCTATCTCTCTCTCTGTTAGGTTAGTAGGAGGGATGAGTACATCAACCAGATCAGACACTTCACTGAGTTCCAGGTTAACTCCTTCCATTTCCAGAAGAAGGTAGGGAGCCATGGCCTCAGTGTCAGGCATGTACCCGGACAGCCTCTGAGATAGGTAACAGATGATTCCGATGCCAAGTCTTTAGAGGCCCAGTCTTCCCTTCTGGTCTGATCTGGTACACAGGAATCCAGGCAGTCGCTGGCAAACAATGTATGGTTGGAAACGCCATCGATCAGCTAGCTTATGTTTCCCTGGCACCCCTAAATTGCGTAACAACACCCGATCCCCCAACTGTAAATCTTTAACTCTACTTTAAGTCTACTTTAAGATCAAAGTTCTTCTTATTCCTTTGTTCTCTGAGAGTGGTAGCTTTCTTGGCTTTCTCCTAGGCTACCTTGAGATTCTTACTTAGCCTGGCAATGTATCCCTTATAAGAGGCTTGGGAGGTGTGATCTATGGAGGTTCCAAAGGCTAAATCCACTGGTAAGCGGGCCTCTCTCCCGAACATGAGTCTGTAGGGGGAGTATCCTGTAGAATCATTTGAGGTGCTGTTGTAGGCATGGACTATTGCAGCAATATGGTCTCCCCAATATTGTTTCTTCTCTAGTGGGAGGGTCTCCAGCATGTTCAAGAGGGTGTGGTTAAACCGCTATGGTTGTGGATCACCTTGAAAGTGGTAAGAGGTAGTTCTTGACTTCTTTATGTTCAAGAGTTCACACAGTTTGCGGACTAATTTGCTTTCAAAGTCCCAGCCTTGATCTGAGTGAGGCTGGGAGCTGAGGCAGCCCGTAATGAACAAAGAACTTCTCCACTAGGGTCTTGGCCACCTGGCTTGTTGATCTCTGGTGGGTAAAGCCTGGTCATATCGTGTGAAATGGTCTGTCACAACTAGGACATTACTCCTCCAGCTCAGATCAGGTTCCAGGCACAGGAAACCAATGCACACCAACTCCATTGGTCCTTGACTTTGTAGATGCAGCATTGGGTGGCCCTGCCTGGTAGAGTCTTCATCTGGACACACCCGAAGCAACAGTGACAGTAACTTTCCACTTCAGTTCTCATGTTTGGCCAGTAGAATCGGTCCCTGACTAGTTTGAAAGTTCTATCTGGGCCTAAGCGACCATGGTCATCATGAAGGGCAGTTAACACAGTCAAGCGATGTTTCTCCGGAAGGAACAGCTGGCTTACACTTTCTGCCTTTTCAGAGGGACCTCTTTGATATAGGATCCCCTCCTCTATTCTCATTCGTTCCCATTCCCTATGAATCACCTTGGCGCATTTAACGGGACCATTCATCAGTATTTGGGGTCTTTAGTCAATAGTGACTTCCTTATTAGATTTCCTAGAGGATCTGTCCACTGCTCTCTCCTTATGTCCTCCTTAGTCAGCTGAGGCAGTTCTTGGCTGCGTACCTGAGTCAGGTTACAGTAGTGCTTTGGTACTCCCTCAGCTTCAGCCCTATAGCTCCCCTGTGTTTGTATTCCACCCCTTGGCACATTGCCTGTACTCATTCGGGGGGTAAGTGAATCCAACTTCTCTGATCATTCTGTGTGAAGTGTGGTCTTCAGGAAAGAGCATAAGCATCTCTATTTCCCTCTCCTGGCCGATATTTCAAACTGAATTGGAACTCCGACAAGGCCCAGTGGCATCCAAGTTAGCACTGGATATCAAGTAGGTCGGGGGGTTGTTATCTGTTTTCACCACAAAGGCTGCTCCATACAGATAGTCTCGGAGTTTGTCCACTACAGCCCACTTGAGGGCCAAGAACTCCAACTTGTGCACCGAATAGTTCTTCTCAGGAGGAGTAAAACTGTGGCTCACGTATGCTACTTGGCAAGTTTCCTTTCTGACTCTTGGTACAACACTCCCCCAATACCATCTCTATTGGCATACACATCTAATTAATAAGGCTTCGAAGAGTCAGCGTAAGGCAACAAGGGAGCTTCGACCAGGCTCCCCTTCAACCTCTCAAAGGACCTCTCACACTTCACTTTCCACTGATTCTGGATAAATTCCCTTGGTTTCCTAGCTCCTCCTTTCTGGGTTTTCTGCTGTTCTCCATCCGTTTGCTTCTGTAGCATCTCGTTCAATGGCCGAGCAATTTGGGAGAAGTTCTTCACAAAACAGCTGTAGTAGAAGCAGAAACCCAAAAACGACCTTAATTCGGTGACTGTGGTTGGGCAGGGCCAAGAAGTGACTATCTCTAGTTTTTGGGGGTCAGTGGCTATCCCTTCTGCGGATATCACATGTCCTAAGTAGGTGACAGAGATCTGATAGAATTGGCACTTCTCCAATGACAGCTTCAACCCCTCTTCATGTAATTGCTGGAAAACCTTCTCCAATCAGGCCTCATGTTTTAACAAAGTTCGGGCAAACACAATGATGTCATCTAGGTATACTAGTACTTCTACCAAGTTCATATCACCCTCTGTGTTCTCCATCAGTCGTTGGAACATGGCAGGAGCCCCAGTCAGTCCCTGGGGCATCCGATCAAACTTGAAGAATCCCAGTGGGCTAATAAAGGCCATCTTGTTTTGGTCCTCTGGGTCCATAGGGATCTGGTAGTATCCACTCTTCAAGTCCAACACACTGAACCATTTGGCCCCTGATAAGCACTGCAAGGCTTATTCTATGCAAGGGGTCGTGTATTGATCTGGGATAGTTCTTCAATTCAAGGTTCGATAATCAATGCACATCTGGAGGGACCCATTCTTCTTTCTCTCCACCATGATAGGAGAAGCATAGGGGCCTCAGGACTCTTTAATCACTCCTGACCTCTTCAGTTCAGCCAGTTGCTTCTAAAGGTCTTCTAAATTGCATAAAGGGACCCGCTTTGCCCTCTCTCGGAAAGTCTTATCCTCAGTCAATCGAATTCGATGGTGGCCACTCTTAGCACAGCCCACGTCAAAGTAATTTTTCGAGAACATTTTCTCCGCCGGGCTATTTGAGCTTTAATCCTTTCTTTCCAAGCAAGGGGGAGGCTTGGGCAGTACACAGATGCATTCATTCCTTCTCCCATTTGAGCTGTCTCATTCTGCGCTACCAGGGTGGCAGCACTCACTTTCCCGATCACCACTCGAGGCTTCAGGCTGACTGGGTGACTAGTGACGTTCCGCACACTAACAGGAATTCACCCCCACTCCTTAGTAGAGTCTGAGTGGGTATAATCTCTGGAACAACTCTATCCCAATTTCTTCCTCTGTGGGATCGGCTTCTACCACCACGTATGGACCCGGCTGGTCCCAGGACAACTTGACGGTGGCTTTGAGACAGGCTCTTCCACCAGGCTGTAGCACCCTCTCTTGAGTGTCTAGTAGCCACAACCTTCCCATTCCTTCAGCAGGTGCCTTCTTTTCTTGTAATACCTTCTGGAATGCTTGTCTCAACTAAGGATGGATTTTTCCAACAGGGGCACCCTCTACGGCCAAAGGATTGAGTAGCCTTCTTACCAGATTGGTATTAGTGGCTATCAGCAAGGAAATTTGGCTGACTCCGGGTGGTCGAGGGCATACGACTACTAAATCATCGAGGGTCTCTGGTTTTCCGGCTAGAGCAAAGTCAAAGGTTATCTTGATAGCTATGTAACCATCATAAGGTCACTTCTGAGTTCTGATTCCCCAAATTTCTAGCTTGTCAAGTTTACACAAGGGGATATGTTTCAAGTACTTATGATAGAAGTCTTGATATAGCAACGTTACTTGAGTTCCAGTATCCAACAGGGCTTGCGTATAGATGCCCTCCACTTGGATTGATACTATATGGAAAGCCCCACTAAGTTTTTGGGTAGGTTTTGCCCAGGTGACTCTAAGGTGTGTGCTCTAACAGGCCTCTTGGTTGGCGATTATTCTGACTCCAATTGTTGTGAAGCGACCTATCCCTTGTGAGACCTCTATGCCTGGCCTGAAGACAATCATCCTCAGATAGTTTGAACTCACCAAATACAGATTCCATCCACAAGATGCTTTTATTCTGAACATCAGGTTACGGTAGATGACAGGATACAAACAGATGAACAGGTTGTGGTATTTATGAGGTCAAAAGATGATATTGTCCGTAGCTTACAATGGAGAATACATGTGCCCTGCTACATGTGGCTTGTTAACTGCATAGATGACACAGGAAGTACAAACACAGGAAGAAGGGTGGAGCATTACATTCAAAGGAAGTGTGTCATAGCATAAGGGAAAAATAAACTTGAGAGACAAGTGCATTACCACAAAAGGTCACTAGATGGCAGCATGTAAACTAAACATAAACGTCCATAGAAAATGTTTAGGAAAACAATATAATAATAATTAATATAATATAATAATTCTGCATCGGGCCTCTATTATCTTATCGCTTAATGAACTTCTGGAGCGAGAGAATCTAGAAGAACGTGTAGTGTGCTTGGTTGATGTGGATCTGTGAGATCTGGTCTCCTGCAGTTGAGCAATGCGGAGTTCTGTCTTACACTGGTTCTTTTGCACTAAGAGATCCCTTTGTTGGTTTAGTGCATCAGCCTTGGTCAGTTCTGCTGATGAGTCCTCTATATTACAGTCCTGCAAGAAAGCTGTGTATTTTGCAAACAGCCGCTGGTAGCATGCGTACGCGGCAGATAAGCTATCTATAGAGTCTCTTAGTTCAGCTGGTCGATCATTAAAGTGTGACAAAACTGACATGCAGTGTGAAGTTCTATCCCATAAGTCTGACAGATTGCTGGAGAACTCATCTCTAGTGGCTTCATAATTTTCCCTGAGTTTCTGTGTAGGTTTTATTGTACGCTTGGGTCTTATACTCTGTTCGGCAATATCTGCAGAATCTGCTCCCTGTACATCTGCGGGTTCAGAGGCATGATGAATCTGCATCGGTTCAGCCACAAAAGGGTGCTCAGAGACTTGTCTAGACATTTTTCACGTTTTATAAGAAATGGTACTGTCTCTTTAAGAAGACGAACAGCAGCTTAGACAGGTGGGGGTAACAAAGTACAATGTAGAGAAACAGTTTTTAACATTCACATGAGGTGCAGTAAGCTTGTGCGACCATGTGCTTTCACAAGATGGCGGATGGCACTGAGCTTGATTGCAGATCAGGTACACACATATACACAGCAGGCTGTGGGAATTCTATACATGTTTTGACTATTCTGACTCCGATTGTTGTGAAGTGACCTATCCATTGTGAGACCTCTATGCCTGGCCTGTATAAGCAGATATAATCACTGAAGACAATCCTCCTCAGATAGTTTGAACTCACCAAATACCGATTCCATCCACAAGATGCTTTTATTCTGAACATCAGGTTACAGCAGATGACAGGATACAAACAGATGAACTGGTTGTGGTATTTATGCGGTCAAAAGATGATATTGTCTGTAGCTTACAATGGAGAATACATGTGCCCTGCTACATGTGGCTTGCTAACTGCATAGATGACACAGGAAGTACAAACACAGGAAGAAGGGTGGAGCATTAAATTTAAAGGAAGTGTGTCATAACATAAGGGAAAAATAAACTTGAGAGACAAGTGCATTACCACAAAAGGTCACTAGATGGCAGCATGTAAACTAAACATAAACGTCCATAGAAAATGGTTAGGAAAACAATATATACAATTCTATGCCCTGTTGGGGCAGCACAGCGATGCTTGTGATTTAACTGCTTGTTTAGCAAGATGTGCATTGATTTCCTGTCCCCTTCTCCCACCGTCTGGGGGTTTTAATTTTGGGTCGTGCGTGGGCACTGACGGGTACCAGAGAACTGACGGCTTGCATCCTCTTTTCTTGATCTTCTTCCAGTCTCCTTTCTTATCATTGGAGCGCAGTCTTCCCTTGGTACTCCTAACTAGCTCCTTCACTGAGGTCCCTTGAAGTTTCCCACTGGCTTGGGAAAGAGTAATTTCTGCAACGCTCTCAGGACTTCATTAAGGAGTTGAGGGCTGACATCCGTCTTGGGGCACTTGGCTCGGAAATGTCCGGCTTCTACACACCCATAACATCTCTTATCTTGCTCTGAGAACGGTTTTGGTCTGCTCGCATGTCCCTTGCTTCTGAACTTTTGCTTGGCTCTCCATCACTCGCATCAGGGCATGGTACATTTGAGTCTGAGCTTGGGCTACCTGGGCCATTAGTTCCTTTGGCCTCAGTTCTGCAACTTGTTTATCGGTATCTGGGGGAGTCGATCCTTTCGGTTCAGATTCAGTTCCACTGTCGTCATCGGAAATCTCTATCTCTGCATGGATGGCGCGGGCCACCACATTCTCTTTGCTTCCAGTAACAGGATTCACATCTCTTGGTCATTGACTCTTTTCTTCCAAAGAGCCTCTTCCTCTCGAACCTCCCTTATCAATTCAGGATAGGTTGGTACTACCTGGGTTCTTTTCAGTAACAGCTTCAACAAAATAGGATGATTGGGCCGGGCCCCATACAGCAGCCGATCCAGACGGGACTGATCAGCGTCTTTAGGGTCTAGACCTTTCTTGAGGAAGATTTTATGTAACATCTGGACTACCGAGAGATGTATTCGGACAAACTCTCTCCTATCTGTTGATGGGTGTGATTGAACTTGTACATCAAATCAGCAATTGTTTCAACTCCTCCAAAGACAGCACATAAAGCCTCAATGTAGTCCATGGCAACGCAAGTCCTCTTGCCCATCCTTAGGTTATGGATAACATCGGCCGCTGGGCCTCGAAGGCTCTCACTAAGTCATTGTCGTTTTACAGCCTCCAAGACACGCCACTCTTCCATAGCCTGTAAAGCTTGACTCATCCATGTTTCAAACTCGTCCTCTCCCACAGGCGTCGGCAACTGTCCAGAGAAAAATCTAAGTCTTCGATAACTCTGGTTATCGGGAGGATTCCCTAAACTGACTGAGCCAATATATTACCAGATGTCCTGGTCATTGTTTACTTACTGTGTCCAAGATTACTAACTACCTTTTGGTCATTGGCATATAAGTACTTTATAGACTATTTCTAGGAGTTCCCTGAAGTGCTGTCCTCTTGAGTTCCTTTGAATCTCTACCATCATTGAGGACATTGCTCTCTGTTCATCTTTACTTTCCCTATCTGTGATTAATAATTCGCCATAGCTCCTGAAGAAGCGTTCTGTTTACGCGCAACATGTAGAGCAGAGCTGAGTTTTTTTATGACACCCTACCTCGTCAAATTTTATAATTCTCTAGAGTGATCAGTTTGGTCCTTCAAATTTTTTGATTGTATTGTGTATGTAGGTGGTGCATTATTCATGCTCATAGGCATTTTTTGTGAATGATATATGACATTTTATGTAATTGTCTTTTTATCTTTGTAATAAATATTAATTTTTTTTACACGATTGTGTTATGCCTAAAAAGTTCATCATCCAAAAATTATAATCTTCTCAATAATCCAACTTTCGGGACGTGACAAATTATACCCAAGTGTCGTATCCATAGTACCACTCTGTGGAGATACGAATTTTGAATCACCTTGATGGTAGGCACCCTTCTAAAGGTGATGGAAGGTGTCTCACTAACAAAACTGCTTACTATCGGCTCATTAGTTAAAGCAGACCAACACTTCCTCTCTCTGTGCAGCTCCAGTTTTCCATTTAAAGATACATACTGTAAAGAAATTTGAGATTTTGAATGCGTCTTTATTACGTTTTGATTTGAGTTTTTTTGTATATTGATAACACTTTTTTTATAAAAGGAGGTTTAGTTTGCTCCATTTATTTTAGGAATCAATTAAGTCTGGGATCATAGTTCATGCCTACATATGTAATTGGTTGAATTTGGGATTTCTTTATTTTTATTAGGCTCCCGCTTGAATGGTTGTCTTTTGGACATGATGTGGATATGTGTTATGGAAATGATTAAGAGCTCCAATCGAGCCCAAGGTTATCTGCTGCTGTCTCTAATTGAAAAGTGTGGATATGCATGCATATAAAAGTAAACACTCTGAGACACGCTCAGCTCCGTTACTTCTTACACTTCTAATCTATTCAAGGTGGTGCTAATGTTTTATACACAAAAATACGTCATTGCTATGTTAGTCTAATAGGTACATCTCATTGGTTAAGATAAAAAAAGAAGATGGAGAATCTTCATAACGAGGTTTGGCTGTCCTTGGTTTTATCTTCAGTTCCGCGTTCTTCTGATGTGTGGGACGTAGGGGGTACCTGCCATTTTGAGAAAAATATAGGAACAGAGCAAACCTGTATACTTATATAATGAGTAAGGAGAAAAATATGTATGCACATAAGAAAATAGACATTTTCAGATTATTATTATTATTATTTACATCACATTCCTTCACAATCCCCCCTAAAATGACTATTTTCTCTTTTCTGTCCCTAATACTAAAGGTCCTACTTTGGCCTGGCCCTTCTCCTCAGCAACTCTTTTAGGCTGTATATAGAATTGGGCAGCAACTGTTCACTTCCCTCCTCGATACAGCTGGAGAGGTGCAGTCAGGCTCTATCTATCCCTAAAACCCTATAGGACTGTGAGATTATGGACAGGGAGTGACTGTAGAGAAGTGGAGGGTTTGTCATCTTCCATCATAAGGAGGTCCTCTTCTTCTTGGTGGAGAAATGTAGGTGTGCTATTGTCTACAGCCTTGCTCATTAACCTTTTTTCAAAAGGTAGAATACAGCATACAATCAGGGCTAAAAGGACCAGGATTATTAATACCGTTACAATATAAAAAAACAGTGTAGCGCTGGATTATGAGAAAAAGCGCATATAATAATGTATGCGAATATACTAAAACCCGTCAATTTAAGAAGGCTGTATGTCACTATTCCAAAGTGATCAAACACACATGCGTAAAGATCATACGTGACTCTAAAAAGTGTTCAAATAAACCTATATGTGTTTAAAAACAGTGAATAATGTGAACATATACGTGTATATGATGTGGATAAATTACGTGAACTAGATATCAACGTAAACAACAAAGGTCAATACCGTTATGATTGGCAGTGTATAATTAAGAAAATATGTCAACCACTTGACGTTGATTATTCCAAAAAACCATATAATGCTTAACAATATTAATTATTAGTTAAATAAACACAAAAGAATCATATGCTAAAAACAAAAATAAAGATAAAAAATTCCCAGAGATAGTGAAAAATGAATAAAGGAGTGGAAAAATTAGAACCACCCAAAAAGTTCATATACTGCAAAATAGGTGTAAAGTCCCAAACTTGATAAAATTTCAGCATATATTTCAATTCAGTGTTCCACTGCAACTGTAGCCCACCACCAAGAGAATAAGGCTGGAGGCTTACCAGACAGCCTGCGACCACCCTTATTCAGGGGGGTCTAAACAGGCTCAGTAGAGATGTATGGGTCCAGTAGATATCTCCTAGAAGGGCTCCATAGGCTTTACACAGGAAGATATTGCTTGTGGTCACCGGATACTTTCCAGAGGTGTTCCTCGCATGGCAAATCGAGGGGTTCCAGGCAAAGTACAGCAGTAATTATCAGCAGGTGCCCCAAAAAGAAAAAGAGGACTCCGATAGTGCAGACCAATCTTACTGCTTTATTTAAAAGGATGCCATCAAATATATATAAAAACAAAACTTCTGGCAGGGGATAGTAACAAAAACGAACTCCACCGCCGTTTAAAATCAAATCGCGCATGCGCGACACGAGCTCACGTTGTGACCCTACGGCCGTTTCGTCACAACTGACGTCATCAGGGGTACGTGGCCACGCTCGCGCATGCGCTATAAATACACAAGCGCCGTAGCGCCATAGCTTATTCATTGGCTGAGGGAGAACGAGGGCGGACATCAATCCACTGAATCCAGTGCTGTCAATCACTCCAGCACAGTGAGACCGCCCACACATACACGCCTCCTCTTTGATTTAGATAAAGAGATGTTCACCTGGGGCAAGACCGTGTATTACACTGCCATCTAGGGGTTGAAAAAGAGCGGAACCAAAACGTATTCCAAAATGAAATGAATACTTGTTAAATGTGTAAACAAACAAGCACTCCTATAAAAAGGAAATATGTATTACCCACTACCATCTGGTGGCTGGAAGGAACCACCAGTATGGGGCCCATTAAAGTGCATAAAGGGAGGTGTATAAAAATTACGAGTGAATTTAAGTTCTCCATCAGCCAAGACCTATCACAAATTTAAATAAAATAAAAAATCTGTGAATACAAACATTTTTACAATATGTAAAAAAAGGATATATAAAAAAGGGGGGTAATGATAATGTGTATCCAAAGGGAGGACACTTTTATTTGCCCAAATATGTCTAAAAGTATATCTAATAAAAAGGAGAGGATATATATTTATTTCCAAATCATCAACCCAAAAATTCCTTTCAACTATTGTTAATAAAACAATTAATATCCCATTCTATGTTCAACCCATTGGGGGCATGAGAACCAAGTTTGTAGATCCAGCTTGTTTCAGACCTGGAGATGGTTCTTTTTCCATTGCTACCCCGCCAATGGGGAATATACTTTTCAATACCGATAAACACAGTTCCCTTAGGATTCCTGTCATGTACTGCATCATAGTGCCTAGAGACACTGTGTTTATCGAAACCCTGCTTGATATTGGTAATATGTTCTGCTAACCTCACGTTAAGTTTCCTAATCGTACGCCCAACATACTCCAACCCGCATGGGCACCTGAGTAAATACACAACACATTTGGTTGTGCATGTGATAAGTGATCTAATGGGGTATGTGGCACCTGTACCACTAGAAGTAAACTCCGTTATTCTTCTATCTCTTAGTGAGTTGATACTGCAAACATTACATCTCCTGCAAGGGGAGAACCCTTTTAAATCACCAAAAAACGTAGGACGTTTAGGTGGAACAGGAATATTCGGTGCTAGCAGATGCCTAAAACTGGTGGCTCCCCTAAATAAAATTTGCGGTTTATCCGACAAAAGGGGGCCCAAAATTCGATCGTTTTTAATGACAGACCAATGTTTTTTGATTATCCTTTTAATGGCCCAGTGTTGGCTTGAATAGGTCGTGAGGAAAGCTAACCCAAAGTCCTCCCTGTCCGCTATCTGGGGGGGTTTATCACGTAATAATTCCTCACGCTCCCTATTTCCTATCTCAACAATCAGAGAATCAAGCATAACGGGATCGTAACCTTTGATCGAAAATTTTGATTTTAGAATTAGAGCCTCTCTATGGAACTCATTGACATCGGAACAGTTTCGTCTTAGACGCAGGAACTGGCCCTTAGGTACAGCAGACAGCCAAGATTGATGATGACAAGAGTCGAGTGGTATAAAACTGTTCCTGTCTGTTGTTTTAAAGTAAGTCGAGGTGGTAATAACATCATTAACAATGGTGATAGCCAGATCCAAAAAATGGATTTGAGTAGGACTGGCTTCATGGGTTAGTGATATGCCTCTATCATTATTATTAAGTACAGACAGAAAAGTGGTTACAGAATTGATGTCACCGTCCCAAATGAACAGGACATCATCAATGAAGCGTCTCCACATAACCAACTGGGGTGGACTGTCCTTTAGTACCACATCCTCCTCCCACTTGGCCATGAAGAGGTTGGCCATACTGGGAGCAAATTTGGCTCCCATGGCCACTCCCTTTGTTTGTAAATAGTGTGTGCCCCCGTACCAGAAATGGTTATGTTCCATTGAGAAGTCCAGTAGCTCCATCACGAAATTACATTGCGTGATGGAGATACTGGAGTCCCGATAGAGGAAGTGCCGTACAGCCTCATGACCTAAACTGTGGGATATTGATGTATAGAGTGACGCTACATCTGCTGTCACCAGCATATATGTAGCCTTCCACTCTATTCCTCTCAGTATATTGAGGACATGCTTAGTGTCCCTAAGGTAGGAAGGGGTGCCCACCACCAGTGGTTGTAGAAAAAAATCAATATATTTTCCAACGCGTGAGGTTACTGAATCAATACCACTGATGATGGGCCTCCCTGGTGGATTGATCAAGGTCTTATGAATTTTCGGTAATATGTACATTACCGGTAGCCGAGGGGCCAAGGGGACCAAGTACTCCCTTTCTTTTTTATCGAGGATCCCTAAATTATAACCTTTATCAATCAGGACTTTTAGTTCCCGCTTAAAACCAGAGGTCGGGTCGGAAGGTAAAGGAGAATACGTGTTTGTATCCGAAAGGATTCTTAATATTTCATTGTTATATGAATCATGATCCAGGATTACTATCGCTCCGCCCTTATCCGCGGGGCGTATAACGATGTCCTTCCTATTCATCAAAGCCTCCAAGCCACTTTTAATATTATGTTGAGTCCGTACTGATCTAATATTTAAATTAGCCAGATCATTCAGTACCAAATCGCGAAAGACGGTGACATTCGGTGCCGTGGTACTGGGAGGGTTAAAGAGTGACGCATTCCTCAATCCTGAATGTGTAACCACAGAAGCTTCTCTACTGAGTTGCCTAGCAGGATTGCTTAGAATATATCTTTTTATATTTAATTTGCGCGTGTACTTTTGCACATCAATGAACGTTTGAAACTTATTAAGATTTCGTGGTGGTACAAACTTCAAGCCCTTGCTAAGGGTAGAGAGTTCATCCTTAGAGATGGCTTTTGTGCTTAAATTAATAATGCCACTTATATCCTCCTCCTTTTTGGAGTGAAGCTTCCTCCCCCCTCTGCACCCTCTCTTGCATCTCCGTTTCTTTTGTTCCTTCCCTTTCCGACCAACTGAAAATCCCGATTGGAATGGTTGTTTCCAGTATGTCGGGTCTGGGAGGAATCAAAAGAATTATAATTCCTATTAAAACTTGATATGTTATCGTTCATACCATCACGTAAAGGGGAAAATCTGTTCCCTACATTGACCCCATATTGGTCGCGTACCTCATCATTATTACGATAATTTTCCCAGGGCCTCTGTGCATGGGAATCAGGAAATGGTTGGTTACTACCACAATCATGGTGGGCCTCCCGATCATTCAATCTCCTCCATGGTAGAGGGGACCGACGTCGTGATCGAGAGGAGGAATTCCTCCTACTTCCTCCACCCCTCCTTTGATGAGGGTGTCCTCGAGATCTCCCATTTCCCCGTGAATGGGGGGAGGGAACATGACCTCGAGGTGTCTCCAACCTAGTGTTCCCCTGCATGCCTTGGGACACAGACCGAACTTGGGCGCCTGAAATGTTATTAGAAGTAATGGGAGTGGGGGGGTCCGTGGAAGCCGGAACTTGCCACTTAAACACCAGGTTGTCCCTATAGTCCTTGGCGTCCCTATTGTATTTCCTCCTCTTTTTTATTTTTTGTTCTGACTCCTCCTTGATCAGAAGTGTCTTCAGGGACTCTGATTTACGAGTATATTCCTGATTCTCTTTAAATGGTGTGAGTTTAGCCTTAATAATGTTAATCTCTATGTCCAACATAGAGAGCCTACGTTTCTTTTTGGCTATTAAAAATTGCAGAAACCCCACACCTGCTTCATTAAAATATTTGAACCATTCTGCAAGTTCGTTATCCTCCTTTTGGGGGTTTACCTCCCACCTTAGACTTCTCGGGACCATATTGACTTTTACATACTCTTCTAAATATGCAATATCCCATCTTAGATGAACCTCAGAAATAGTAAGATTTTTCAATCTGAGAAAGCACCCTGCTAAGTCATCCCCAGGGTCCTCTCTGCCATCAAAAACACCCGTGGTGTCTATAACCAACTGAGACCTATATTCAAAAATATCCATTTGCAGGAATACCAGCTGCAATAACTAAGTATTTAAAGGAAAAAGCAAAAATGGGGGAAAAGAAATTGCGCTCGGTGTTCAATATGAATATGAGAACTAATGATAAAAAACTAATGATAAAAAACCGTGAAAGAAATCCTGCAGCTAAAACACAATAACCCAAATACAGGGGCATACAAACTAAACAATATAAAAAAACAGTGTAGCGCTGGATTATGAGAAAAAGCGCATATAATGATGTATGCGAATATACTAAAACCCGTGAATTTAAGAAGGCTGTATGTCACTATTCCAAAGTGATCAAACACACATGCGTAAAGATCATACGTGACTCTAAAAAGTGTTCAAATAAACCTATATGTGTTTAAAAACAGTGAATAATGTGAACATATACGTGTATATGATGTGGATAAATTACGTGAACTAGATATCAACGTAAACAACAAAGGTCAATACCGTTATGATTGGCAGTGTATAATTAAGAAAATATGTCAACCACTTGACGTTGATTATTCCAAAAAACCATATAATGCTTAACAATATTAATTATTAGTTAAATAAACACAAAAGAATCATATGCTAAAAACAAAAATAAAGATAAAAAATTCCCAGAGATAGTGAAAAATGAATAAAGGAGTGGAAAAATTAGAACCACCCAAAAAGTTCATATACTGCAAAATAGGTGTAAAGTCCCAAACTTGATAAAATTTCAGCATATATTTCAATTCAGTGTTCCACTGCAACTGTAGCCCACCACCAAGAGAATAAGGCTGGAGGCTTACCAGACAGCCTGCGACCACCCTTATTCAGGGGGGTCTAAACAGGCTCAGTAGAGATGTATGGGTCCAGTAGATATCTCCTAGAAGGGCTCCATAGGCTTTACACAGGAAGATATTGCTTGTGGTCACCGGATACTTTCCAGAGGTGTTCCTCGCATGGCAAATCGAGGGGTTCCAGGCAAAGTACAGCAGTAATTATCAGCAGGTGCCCCAAAAAGAAAAAGAGGACTCCGATAGTGCAGACCAATCTTACTGCTTTATTTAAAAGGATGCCATCAAATATATATAAAAACAAAACTTCTGGCAGGGGATAGTAACAAAAACGAACTCCACCGCCGTTTAAAATCAAATCGCGCATGCGCGACACGAGCTCACGTTGTGACCCTACGGCCGTTTCGTCACAACTGACGTCATCAGGGGTACGTGGCCACGCTCGCGCATGCGCTATAAATACACAAGCGCCGTAGCGCCATAGCTTATTCATTGGCTGAGGGAGAACGAGGGCGGACATCAATCCACTGAATCCAGTGCTGTCAATCACTCCAGCACAGTGAGACCGCCCACACATACACGCCTCCTCTTTGATTTAGATAAAGAGATGTTCACCTGGGGCAAGACCGTGTATTACACTGCCATCTAGGGGTTGAAAAAGAGCGGAACCAAAACGTATTCCAAAATGAAATGAATACTTGTTAAATGTGTAAACAAACAAGCACTCCTATAAAAAGGAAATATGTATTACCCACTACCATCTGGTGGCTGGAAGGAACCACCAGTATGGGGCCCATTAAAGTGCATAAAGGGAGGTGTATAAAAATTACGAGTGAATTTAAGTTCTCCATCAGCCAAGACCTATCACAAATTTAAATAAAATAAAAAATCTGTGAATACAAACATTTTTACAATATGTAAAAAAAGGATATATAAAAAAGGGGGGTAATGATAATGTGTATCCAAAGGGAGGACACTTTTATTTGCCCAAATATGTCTAAAAGTATATCTAATAAAAAGGAGAGGATATATATTTATTTCCAAATCATCAACCCAAAAATTCCTTTCAACTATTGTTAATAAAACAATTAATATCCCATTCTATGTTCAACCCATTGGGGGCATGAGAACCAAGTTTGTAGATCCAGCTTGTTTCAGACCTGGAGATGGTTCTTTTTCCATTGCTACCCCGCCAATGGGGAATATACTTTTCAATACCGATAAACACAGTTCCCTTAGGATTCCTGTCATGTACTGCATCATAGTGCCTAGAGACACTGTGTTTATCGAAACCCTGCTTGATATTGGTAATATGTTCTGCTAACCTCACGTTAAGTTTCCTAATCGTACGCCCAACATACTCCAACCCGCATGGGCACCTGAGTAAATACACAACACATTTGGTTGTGCATGTGATAAGTGATCTAATGGGGTATGTGGCACCTGTACCACTAGAAATAAACTCCGTTATTCCCCCCAGACCCGACATACTGGAAACAACCATTCCAATCGGGATTTTCAGTTGGTCGGAAAGGGAAGGAACAAAAGAAACGGAGATGCAAGAGAGGGTGCAGAGGGGGGAGGAAGCTTCACTCCAAAAAGGAGGAGGATATAAGTGGCATTATTAATTTAAGCACAAAAGCAATCTCTAAGGATGAACTCTCTACCCTTAGCAAGGGCTTGAAGTTTGTACCACCACGAAATCTTAATAAGTTTCAAACGTTCATTGATGTGCAAAAGTACACGCGCAAATTAAATATAAAAAGATATATTCTAAGCAATCCTGTTAGGCAACTCAGTAGAGAAGCTTCTGTGGTTACACATTCAGGATTGAGGAATGCGTCACTCTTTAACCCTCCCAGTACCACGGCACCGAATGTCACCGTCTTTCGCGATTTGGTACTGAATGATCTGGCTAATTTAAATATTAGATCAGTACGGACTCAACATAATATTAAAAGTGGCTTGGAGGCTTTGATGAATAGGAAGGACATCGTTATACGCCCCGCGGATAAGGGCGGAGCGATAGTAATCCTGGATCATGATTCGTATAACAATGAAATATTAAGAACCCTTTCGGATACAAACACGTATTCTCCTTTACCTTCCGACCCGACCTCTGGTTTTAAGCGGGAACTAAAAGTCCTGATTGATAAAGGTTATAATTTAGGGATCCTCGATAAAAAAGAAAGGGAGTACTTGGTCCCCTTGGCCCCTCGGCTACCGGCAATGTACATATTACCGAAAATTCATAAGACCTTGATCAATCCACCAGGGAGGCCCATCATCAGTGGTATTGATTCAGTAACCTCACGCGTTGGAAAATATATTGATTTTTTTCTACAACCACTGGTGGTGGGCACCCCTTCCTACCTTAGGGACACTAAGCATGTCCTCAATATACTGAGAGGAATAGAGTGGAAGGCTACATATATGCTGGTGACAGCAGATGTAGCGTCACTCTATACGTCAATATCCCACAGTTTAGGTCATGAGGCTGTACGGCACTTCCTCTATCGGGACTCCAGTATCTCCATCACGCAATGTAATTTCGTGATGGAGCTACTGGACTTCTCGATGGAACATAACCATTTCTGGTACGGGGGCACACACTATTTACAAACAAAGGGAGTGGCCATGGGAGCCAAATTTGCTCCCAGTATGGCCAACCTCTTCATGGCCAAGTGGGAGGAGGATGTGGTACTAAAGGACAGTCCACCCCAGTTGGTTATGTGGAGACGCTTCATTGATGATGTCCTGTTCATTTGGGACGGTGACATCAATTCTGTAACCACTTTTCTGTCTGTACTTAATAATAATGATAGAGGCATATCACTAACCCATGAAGCCAGTCCTACTCAAATCCATTTTTTGGATCTGGCTATCACCATTGTTAATGATGTTATTACCACCTCGACTTACTTTAAAACAACAGACAGGAACAGTTTTATACCACTCGACTCTTGTCATCATCAATCTTGGCTGTCTGCTGTACCTAAGGGCCAGTTCCTGCGTCTAAGACGAAACTGTTCCGATGTCAATGAGTTCCATAGAGAGGCTCTAATTCTAAAATCAAAATTTTCGATCAAAGGTTACGATCCCGTTATGCTTGATTCTCTGATTGTTGAGATAGGAAATAGGGAGCGTGAGGAATTATTACGTGATAAACCCCCCCAGATAGCGGACAGGGAGGACTTTGGGTTAGCTTTCCTCACGACCTATTCAAGCCAACACTGGGCCATTAAAAGGATAATCAAAAAACATTGGTCTGTCATTAAAAACGATCGAATTTTGGGCCCCCTTTTGTCGGATAAACCGCAAATTTTATTTAGGGGAGCCACCAGTTTTAGGCATCTGCTAGCACCGAATATTCCTGTTCCACCTAAACGTCCTACGTTTTTTGGTGATTTAAAAGGGTTCTCCCCTTGCAGGAGATGTAATGTTTGCAGTATCAACTCACTAAGAGATAGAAGAATAACGGAGTTTACTTCTAGTGGTACAGGTGCCACATACCCCATTAGATCACTTATCACATGCACAACCAAATGTGTTGTGTATTTACTCAGGTGCCCATGCGGGTTGGAGTATGTTGGGCGTACGATTAGGAAACTTAACGTGAGGTTAGCAGAACATATTACCAATATCAAGCAGGGTTTCGATAAACACAGTGTCTCTAGGCACTATGATGCAGTACATGACAGGAATCCTAAGGGAACTGTGTTTATCGGTATTGAAAAGTATATTCCCCATTGGCGGGGTAGCAATGGAAAAAGAACCATCTCCAGGTCTGAAACAAGCTGGATCTACAAACTTGGTTCTCATGCCCCCAATGGGTTGAACATAGAATGGGATATTAATTGTTTTATTAACAATAGTTGAAAGGAATTTTTGGGTTGATGATTTGGAAATAAATATATATCCTCTCCTTTTTATTAGATATACTTTTAGACATATTTGGGCAAATAAAAGTGTCCTCCCTTTGGATACACATTATCATTACCCCCCTTTTTTATATATCCTTTTTTTACATATTGTAAAAATGTTTGTATTCACAGATTTTTTATTTTATTTAAATTTGTGATAGGTCTTGGCTGATGGAGAACTTAAATTCACTCGTAATTTTTATACACCTCCCTTTATGCACTTTAATGGGCCCCATACTGGTGGTTCCTTCCAGCCACCAGATGGTAGTGGGTAATACATATTTCCTTTTTATAGGAGTGCTTGTTTGTTTACACATTTAACAAGTATTCATTTCATTTTGGAATACGTTTTGGTTCCGCTCTTTTTCAACCCCTAGATGGCAGTGTAATACACGGTCTTGCCCCAGGTGAACATCTCTTTATCTAAATCAAAGAGGAGGCGTGTATGTGTGGGCGGTCTCACTGTGCTGGAGTGATTGACAGCACTGGATTCAGTGGATTGATGTCCGCCCTCGTTCTCCCTCAGCCAATGAATAAGCTATGGCGCTACGGTGCTTGTGTATTTATAGCGCATGCGCGAGCGTGGCCACGTACCCCTGATGACGTCAGTTGTGACGAAACGGCCGTAGGGTCACAACGTGAGCTCGTGTCGCGCATGCGCGATTTGATTTTAAACGGCGGTGGAGTTCGTTTTTGTTACTATCCCCTGCCAGAAGTTTTGTTTTTATATATATTTGATGGCATCCTTTTAAATAAAGCAGTAAGATTGGTCTGCACTATCGGAGTCCTCTTTTTCTTTTTGGGGCACCTGCTGATAATTACTGCTGTACTTTGCCTGGAACCCCTCGATTTGCCAAGCGAGGAACACCTCTGGAAAGTATCCGGTGACCACAAGCAATATCTTCCTGTGTAAAGCCTATGGAGCCCTTCTAGGAGATATCTACTGGACCCATACATCTCTACTGAGCCTGTTTAGACCCCCCTGAATAAGGGTGGTCGCAGGCTGTCTGGTAAGCCTCCAGCCTTATTCTCTTGGTGGTGGGCTACAGTTGCAGTGGAACACTGAATTGAAATATATGCTGAAATTTTATCAAGTTTGGGACTTTACACCTATTTTGCAGTATATGAACTTTTTGGGTGGTTCTAATTTTTCCACTCCTTTATTCATTTTTCACTATCTCTGGGAATTTTTTATCTTTATTTTTGTTTTTAGCATATGATTCTTTTGTGTTTATTTAACTAATAATTAATATTGTTAAGCATTATATGGTTTTTTGGAATAATCAACGTCAAGTGGTTGACATATTTTCTTAATTATACACTGCCAATCATAACGGTATTGACCTTTGTTGTTTACGTTGATATCTAGTTCACGTAATTTATCCACATCATATACACGTATATGTTCACATTATTCACTGTTTTTAAACACATATAGGTTTATTTGAACACTTTTTAGAGTCACGTATGATCTTTACGCATGTGTGTTTGATCAATTTGGAATAGTGACATACAGCCTTCTTAAATTCACGGGTTTTAGTATATTCGCATACATCATTATATGCGCTTTTTCTCATAATCCAGCGCTACACTGTTTTTTTATATTGTTTAGTTTGTATGCCCCTGTATTTGGGTTATTGTGTTTTAGCTGCAGGATTTCTTTCACGGTTTTTTATCATTAGTTTTTTATCATTAGTTCTCATATTCATATTGAACACCGAGCGCAATTTCTTTTCCCCCATTTTTATTAATACCATTACCCCTGCACCTTCTGCCACCCACTCATCCAGCTAAAATATTGATCCCATGGGTCTGTGATACCTGAGTTCTTCAACTCCAATGACAGATCTTCTAATTTCTTTATAGCTAGAGTAACCTTACCATTTGGGCCAATATTATCAGGGATGTATGTACAACAGGTTCCCGTTTTTTCCTATGATTTTACAAAACACCTCCTTTCCCAGATAGCACCATGTCTAAGGCCATCAGGTCCTGGAATGTCATGTAGGAAGTGGGGGCTAACTGGTCAGCAATTCCCTGGAGGGCATCTTTAGTGTAATTTACAAATCTCTGTTGGTTATAATATGTGTAGTGTCAGGTCACCTAGAGGCTGGGTGACAGATGCACACCGTTGGGATCAGGAGTGCACCGCAAGGTAGTGGACCCTACGGGTGACTGCTGCGGATTGAACCCTGGGAGGTTCGGGAAGCAGGTCTACTGGATCACTGACACAGATCCCACTGGGAGCTAGAGCATAGATTCCCCAGGGCGCGGAGTCTAAGAGCCAGCAGGTGTTCACCAGAGCCTTTAATGGTAAGGATGGACTGCGCTGCAGTCTGACTCCAGGTCGCGGCCCCCAGGGTCTCACAGCTCACGCTCACCGTAGACTACAGGAGAAGAGGAAGGAGGCAGCAGGCTGGAACATCAGGGTCACAGGCAAACAGGGATGGTCGGGAACAGGCCAAAGTCGGTAACAGGAATCAGATGTAGGAAACACAGCAAGTACACATAGAGGCTAACACACAATGGTTGATCAGCACTGCTGGCTTGCGGTGCACAGGTTAATATAGGGTTCCCTGATAGGGCCTGGGGTGGGGCCATGCTTAGAGGAGAGGTTACAAAAGCAGTCAGGTGAGGGTCAGCTGGTCTCTAGAGATGAACACATGGAGACAGGTATGCTGATCGACAAACTCTATTGCATAACCATGACATGTAGTTAATCCAATCTACATTCTTGCTGACAGTTGTTATGGGGATCAAAGACTCAAAACCAGCTTTTACCTGATCCCTGGCTTTAAACTCATCAGGGACCCCCCTTGTAACCCCTATGACATGTATGTATACATGAGGATCAAAGCTTCCGGAGAGAGCTGCTCGCTTCCTCCTCTGACTGTGTGCTGGGTCAGTGTATGTATCAGGGGTATCTTTGGTTAGGATATGGGGCTTTCTATTTTCATCTTTTTTTTGTCTAATGCACTCTGTGGTCGCCCAGTCTGGCCCTGTGTTCCAACCCACTGGCCCCCACAGAAACCACAACTCTGTCCCCAGTAACTGTCTGTGTGGCATACATATATGTCCTTACCGTCAGGGATATCACTGTACCAATGGCATCACCATGAAGGGTCAAACGGACAAGGTACTATGTCACAGTAATCTAAGGTAAAGGTGGTCACATGTGTACCTGAAGAGTTACACCAAAACGTAATTATGTTATCATTTTTGTGATGGCCACCTCCTGGGCCCCTCCTCCCTAGATCAAACAGAAAAAGGATATGCAGCCTCCGAAAACATGCTCTCCTGCAGTGATAAGCGTGCATTCAGGTGTTCTTCCTGGCCAACTTGACTGAGGTGGCTGTGGTCAGCAAAACTTGGAATGGACCATCATATCTTGGCTCAAGGATCTCCAGACAGTAGTTGGTGTGTTCCTGTATCTAATTCAGGATCTGGAATGGAAGAAAACACCTGGACATGCATTCAGGTTAATTCTCGTGATAATGTGGTTACATAATTAGTCAACACATCAGACTGCAACTGTAACTGTTGTGGAAAGTAACAACCAAGTCTGGGAGCTGAACCAAACAAAATTTCATAAGGGAATAGGGCATGTTTCCCCTGGGGGTGTGTCTGACACTGAACAGGGCAATGGGCTAACTGTCTGGCCAACTCATGTTAGTCTCTTGGGCCATCTTTAACATCCTGTTTTTAGTGTTCCATTCATCCTTTCTACCTTCCCACTACTTTGAGGGTGGTATGGGGTGTGTAGTGCCAACTGAACCCCCAGTGCTGCCCAACTCTCTTTAGTAAGGGTTGCTGTTAAGGCTGGTCCCTGATCTCTCAATATCACCTCTGGGACCCCAAATCTACATACTATCTCACTTAGTAGTTTCTTAGCTGTGGTCCTGGCAGTCGTGACCACTTCCACTAGAGCGTATTCGAATCTGCCACTTCTTGGCACTTGAGAATGATCAATTTGCATCCTCTGAAATGGGGTATAGGGCTTTTGCCAGGTGCTTCTTCTGTGTGTTTTTTCTGTGCGTCCTGGGTTACATTTGGTGCAGATAATGCATGATCTGCAGAAGTTGTCGGTCAGTGGAGTAACTCTTGGTGCAACACTTGTTGATAAGAGAGTTCATAAAAGTCTTTGTCAAGTGGGCAGCTCCATGTGCCCATTGCACCACGGCTGGGTACATTCTCCTGGGTAGACAAGGCTTCTTGTTGCACTCGAATAGTCCATTTCTGAGAGTTGCTCCTCTCCGTTTCCAGCTTTCCTTCTTATCCGGACTTGTTGTTTCCTGTAGTTCTTTTAGATAAACTCTGTCCACTGGGAAAGTCTGTAAGGTAAGCACGGGGTGGTCTTCTTCTACCACCCTACTGTCCACTTCCCGTGGACCACCAGCTGTCTGTTTGGCAGCTGAATTGGCTAGATGATTGCCTTAAGCTTCCTTTGAGTTCAGTTTGTCGTGTGCTTTTACTCATAATAGTCACTTGGGTTGTGAGAAACAAGGCATCAATCAAGTTTTCACAGGTGTTCCTGCAGCCATCAGGAATCCTCTGTCCTAGATAACACCATAATCATGGGCAATGCTGAAAGCATATCTTGAGTCCATATGAATGTTGGCTCTTTTTCCCTCTGCCCATTTACATGCTGTAGTAAGTGCTTACAGCTCTGCCTCCTGTGCAGACATCACCGGTGGTAAGGCTTCAGCTTGTAGAACAGTGTTTTCAGTGGTGACCGCGTGTCCTGTGTGGTCATGGGGTGACAAGTCAAGACTCTACTCCTCCTCCTCCTTTCCCCCCTCGAGAAGTGGAAGAAGGGTGGTAGGGTTCAGTGTTTGACAACTTAATAGAGTAATGCTGTCCAGTAGGAGGGAACACAGGAGTCTCAAGTGTCTGGTAGTGGACAAGTGTTTCGGCTGGATCTTGGTTGAATATGGCAACAACATCATGGGGAGCAAGCAGAACGAGGCAGTGTCCGAGGACCAAGTTCAAAGTTTTGTCAAGCAAGGCTTGTATAGCAAAGCCAGCTCGCAGACACAATAGGCCTCCTCTTGCTACCGCATCCAGCCGACAGGAATAATATCCTACGGGGCGTAGGCTGATGCCGTGTGATTGGGTGAGTACACCTGCAGCATGTCCCAGACGTTCGGATACAAAGAGCTTGAGCGTTTTGTCATAGTCTGGGAGCCCTAGCGCCTGAGATGGCACACTTGAGGGCCTCAAACTTAGATATTTCTTCAGGAGACATCTGGAAGGGTCTGATTGCAGAGCATCAGTAGGAAGGCTTCTGGAATCTATGCTCTGCACTAGGAAATTAGTCCAAAGAAAATGACAGGTGTTGAGCACCACTGCAATTTGGGCTTTGAGGCTCTGCAGCCCTGGTTGGCAAGATAGCACAACAGGCTTTCTGAGGTGACTTCAACAGGGGGTAAGTCAGCTGCACAAAGGAGAAGGTCATCAACATGTTGGAAGAGAATCACTTCCGGGTGTTCCTCTTGTCATGTGTCAAGGATGATAGCCATAGCTTTTGAAAACTGGCTTGGAAAGTTCTGTGCCCCTTGTGGCACAACTGTTTAGGTATGTTGCCGTTTCTTTCCGTGGATGAATGCGAAAAAGTACCAGCAGGAGGGGTGAGGGTGGACACTGAAGAAAACGTTTGTAAGGTCCACCTCTGTGAGGTATTTTGCAGTCAAAGGCATCCACAGCAGGTACCTGGTTCTTCTTTAGGGGTTCTCTTCTTGGGGTTATTGTGGTTTCCGGGGCAATGAAGCGCCCTCTTTTAGCTTGACTGAAACTGGTGGCACCTTTAAGTGACCGTTGTCTTCCGGTCCTGTGGACCATAGGCACGCAGGGATTCTGTCAAGTACTTCCTGCAGTATTGGACTTGAAGTTTTTGCTTCATTAAGTGTCATCAGGAGAGGCAGAGAACACAAAGCAGATTAGTCTTCTAAAGATAGGGGAGTATGTAACTTCATCCCCCCTTCAGGCGTGTCCTGATTGAGGCCTGTAGTCTGGACAACACATCAGCTCCTAGTAGATTCAAGGGACATGTAGAGGACACCACAAATCTGGCAAGCAAATCAGGAAGTGGACTGGAGCGGGGCACCCCATCCATTCCCACGCAGGAAACGTGTGTGTCTCTTTTCATAGTGAGAGAAACTCAGATCATCAAAGGCCTGTACGAGTTTAGCATGATACTTCTTCACAGACTCCCCTTTATCTTGGGTAATATCTTGGATTGTGGTGGTCTGATCCGTCAACTTCTCCTTTGCCCAGTCGTGGAGTTGTGCACAGAACTCCACGCCTGAGGTGTAGGAAGTGGCACTTGTCAGGCTGGCATCATTGAAGGCCGTCTGCATGACTGGCCAAAAGACATGTCCTGCTTTGATTCGGCATAGGCGGATCAAGTCTCTCCAGGCAGCTGAGTAAGTTTCTTGTATCTGCACTATCCTGTGGTAGAAGGGAATTGGCTGCTTCTCTGGGTCAGGCAGACTTGTCACTAAGGCCGCTGCTTGTGATAGAGTAAAAGTGACATACATCACTGGTGCCTCTTCTGGTAACCAAGACTGTTGTTGGGGCGGGGGCTGGTAAGAGGCACTGTTCCTTACGGTTGCCAGCATGTGTTTGAGATCCTCTCGGAACTGAGAGTCTGGAGCCGGATTGGGGGTTAAATCAGTGGGTGGCTTTGCTGCCTGCTGTTGGGCTTCCCACTCAGATGCTTTTTCATCATTAAAATATCCGGCCTGGGAATGTGATGCTCCCGTATTGGGAAAGACAGGTGTGTGGTATGAACCATCTTGGTTTAAAACAGGGAGGGCTGGGTACAGGCTGTTTAAGCTTACTGGGTGTACCAAGATGGCCGCGGGCAGGAAGTGCACTGGACTGGGTAGAAAGTGAAGGCATGGGTGCACTAAGATGGCCGCCGGGCTGAGTTGTCACAGTGGGTTGTGCTTGGGTGGTGAGAAAGGAGTGGTTGTTAGACGGAGGGCAGTGCTGTCCCTCCCCTCCTTTGTTTCAAGTTCCAACATATCATCAGCTCTGTGATACACATACATAATACAATCGCCATCTTTCTTAACTTCCTTTATCCAATTTTCTTTATCACACAGGATTTTTCTCCCTGTTTCTTCAGCAACATAACTTTCGCCACTTCTTTCAACTTTGTTAACTATTTCAACATCTTATCTCCTCTTCACTATCACATTCTTTTCTCTCTCTGTTTCTCGGCTAACGGCTTGAGAGGAGAATACATACAACCAAGGGGTTAATATTCTTTCTCAGTGTTCTTATCAACAAATTCCTTGGGTGGGAGCACATAAGACTGCGCTCCTAGCTTCTACTGTTTGCTATAACCCTGTAATGTACGGTTAATCTCAGAACAAGAACAAACACGTCAGGGGTAGTGAGGAGCAACGGCCCGCGACCCAACAGATCCCCCGGGCAGCCCCCCCTCCGACCTTAACCAGTCCCCAACCCCTCTCGTGTATAGCAAACAGTAAACCACAAATACACTCACGACAGGACATTACACCTGCCACTCTTCGAACTGCAAAATTTCAGCAGGCTAAGATAACCCCAGGGGCAGACAACTCCCCTTAAACCCAGTTAAAGGCCGTCATTACAGTTACTCCCAGAGGCCGACAGCTCATCTGGGGGGTGATACATCTGTAATGCTTTCAGACTGCAACGCCAGCAGCCGAGATAACCCTCAAAGATTCGACGAACCCAGAGTAACCCGTCCCATAACCGACTGCCACAATAACCCATCTCACTCCAGAGGCCGACAGCTCATCTGGAGATGAGAACACACATGTAGCACTTTTAGACTGCTGAGTTTCGTAGCCCAAAGAATGGCAGACAGTGAACAAATACAGTCAGCAGAAACCCATTGACAGGTTCGTTAAAACAACCTCAGGCGAGGAAATACCTGCCTCTAAGACAGTCTCAGAATACCGACAGAATCCAGCCGTCTACCGAAAGATAAGAAAGTCGTACAGTGGTAAGAATATAAATAAGACTTACCGGTACTGTTAGGGCTGCGCAAACCCCCGTCTCATCAATCAGTTAACACCCGAATGCTTATCGCGGTATGGCTTCGACTGTAGCCTGAGGTCCCGGGTTTCAGCACCAGCTGTTATGGAAATGATTAAGAGTTCCAATCGAGCCCAAGGTTATCTGCTGCTGTCTCTAATTGAAAAGTGTGGATATGCATGCATATAAAAGTAAACACTCTGAGACACGCTCAGCTCCGTTACTTCTTACACTTCTAATTTATTCAAGGCGGTGCTAATGTTTTATACACAAAAATACGTCATTGCTATGTTAGTCTAATAGGTACATCTCATTGGTTAAGATAAAAAAAGAAGATGGAGAATCTTCATAACGAGGTTTGGCTGTCCTTGGTTTTATCTTCAGTTCCGCGTTCTTCTGATGTGTGGGATGTAGGGGGTACCCGCCATTTTGAGAAAAATATAGGAACAGAGCAAACCTGTATACTTATATAATGAGTAAGGAGAAAAATATGTATGCACATAAGAAAATAGACATTTTCAGATTATTATTATTATTATTTACATCACATTCCTTCACAATGTACAGTATCTCACAGTGAGTACACCCCTCACATGTTTGTAAATATTTTATTATATCATTTCATGTGACAACACTGAAGAAATTACACTTTGCTACAATGTAAAGTAGTGAATGTACAGCTTGTATAACATTGTAAATTTGCTTTCCCCTCAAAATTACTTAACACACAGCCATTAATGTCTAAACCGCTGGCAACAAAAGTGAGTACACCCCTAAGTGAAAATGTCCAAATTGGGCCCAAATTGTCAATATTTTCTGTGGCCACCATTATTTTCCAGCAATGCCTTAACCCTCTTGGGCATGGAGTTCACCAGAGATTCACAGGTTGCCACTGGAGTCCTCTTCCACTCCTCCATAACGACATCACGGAGCTGGTGGATGTTTGAGACCTTGCGCTCCTCCACCTTCCGTTTGAGGATGCCTCACAGATGCTCAATAGGGTGTTTAGGTCTGGAGACATGCTTGGCCAGTCCATCACCTTTTACCCTCAGCTTCTTTAGCAAGGCAATGGTCATCTTGGAGGTGTGTTTGGGGTCATTATCATGTTGAAATACTGCTCTGCAGCCCAGTCTCCAAAGGGAGGGGATCATGCTTTGCTTCGGTATGTCACAGTACATGTTGGCATTCATGGTTCCCTCACGAACTGTAGCTCCCCAGTACCGGGAGCACTCATGCAGCCCCAGACCATGACACTCCCACCACCATGCTTGACTGTAGGCAAGACACACTTGTCTTTGCATGCCTCACCTGGTTGCTGCCACACATGCTTGACACCATCTGAACCAAATAAGTTTATCTTGGTCTCATCAGACCACAGGACATGGTTCCAGTAATCTATTCCTAAGTCTGCTTGTCTTCAGCAAACTGTTTGCAGGCTTTCTTGTGCATTATCTTTAGAAGAGGCTTTTTTTCTGGGATGGCAGTCATACAGACCAATTTGATGCAGGGTGCGGCATATGGTCTGAGCACTGACCCCCCCACTCCGTCAACCTCTGCAGCAATGCTAGCAGCACTCATACGTCTATTTCCCAAAGACAACCTCTGGATATTATGCTGAGCATGTGCACTCAACTTCTTTGGTTGACCATGGTGAGGCCTGTTCTGAGTGGAACCTCAGGAGTGAATCCTGTTAAATCACTGTATGGTCTTGGCTACCATGCTTCAGCTCAGTTTAAGGGTTTCGGCAATCTTCTTATAGCCTAGACCATCTTTATGTAGAGCAACAATTCTTTTTTTTTCAGATCTGCAGAGAGTTCTTTGCCATGAGGTGCCATTTTGAACTTCCAGTGACCAGTATGAGAGAGTAAGAGCGATAACACCAAATTTAACACACCTGCTCCCCATTCACACCTGAGACCTTGTAACACTAACAAGTCACATGACAGACGAAATGGCTAATTGGCTGATTGGGCCCAATTTGGACATTTTTTTCACTTAGGAGTGTACTCACTTTTTGTTGCGAGCTTTTTAGACATTAATGGCTGTGTGTTGAGCTATTTTGAGGGGACAGAACATTTACACTGTTATACAAGCTGTACACTCACTACTTTACATTGTAGTAAAGTGTAATTTCTTCAGGCTTGTCACATGAAAAGATATAATAAAATATTTACAAAAATGTGAGGGGTGTACTCACTTTTGTGAGATACTGTATGTGGTCCCTTGTGTACTCATTTGTTATCTTGGTGGGTCCCCTGGCGGATCTGCAGGTCTGAGGAGATGGTATTAATTGAGGAGATGCCTACATGTATTGGTGACATACATTTTATATAAGTGTGTACTTCAATACAACCATGGATATGTACAGTATAAGAATTTGTAATGGAGCATGTTCATGATATGTTATACAGTGGAACCTTGGTTTACGAGTAAAATGGCTAACGAGCGTTTTGAAAGACGAGCAACTTTTTTTTTTTAATTCTGACTCGGTTGGCAAGTGTTGTCTCGCAAAATGAGCAGAATTCAAGCTAATGGGGTGTGCAGTACCGCATTTGGCCAGAGGTGCGGGGGCGTCGGGGACACTTGGAATGGTTCGGAGCCAATCGGAAATACTCAGAATCACTCGGAAACACTTGGGAATACTCCGTTCCCGCATGTTTCCAAAGCCTTTCCGAAGCTTTCCGAGTTCAGCCGAGCTGTCCCTGAGTATTTATGAGGCTCTCCGGGGCCCCCTACCTCTGGCCACATGCATGTAATAGAAGTCAATGCGGAACAAATTATCTTAGTTTCCATTGACTTCTATGGGGAAACTCGCTTTGATATGCAAGTACTTTGGATTACAAGCATTCTCCTGGATTATGCTCGTAATCCAAGGTTCCACTGTATGACTTTTTATACATTCCAGTACTCCTTTCCTTAAAGAAGATTTGCAAGGAACAAACTGAAATGCATCAGGTTCCCCTGGCAGAGTAATTTTTTTTGTCAAAAGATTTCAACAGTACATGTGTGTGCTTATTAACCCTGCTAGGGGGTGTTTAGGTGTTGCAATGGTTAAATGTCACCTGGAATGTGTATTATGATGCCAGAATAAAAATATTTTATGTAACAATGTTTTAAAGGATTTTTTTTGTACAAATAAAGTATGTGTTGCATCCTCCAGTATGCTATCAGGTTAGTACAGGTACATTTATTTGTCTGACTCATGACAAAGTGAGTTTGGATCTGAGTGATCGTTTACTGCAGGTCAGGCTAGATGACTCATACAGGCAGGTCTCTGGTATCACCCCCTGAGTCTGGAAGTTTGGAGAAACTTCTAGAAATTAGTGGGCCAAGGCCAGGAGAGCTGATCTGCATACTTGAGGGAACTTGACAAATCCCCAGGCATGAAAAATAATGATTAAGGGTGCAAGCAGAACATATGCTAAATCCAATATTAAAGTGCATAAGTGTCAACAGTCCAAACTAAAAACAAAAAATATACAAAATATACAAAAAGTATATATCATATAAAACAATGTAATATAATAATTTGGGTCTTCTATATAAGCTTCAACACCATGCTTCTAAAAGTGCAACATGCTTTAACTCTTGCCAAAAAAGTACTTCACCCGAAGTGACATATAATTGTGCTCACCAGATATCTTTGGCCACAAAGTGACCACCAGGCATGTAAAATGAAAGGAATCCTTCCTCCGTTGGCTATACTCTGTCAAGCTTCACATAGACATTTCTTACTGCTTTTAAGAATTAGACCGGGCTTCACTCCAATCATTAATGGTATGAGAGTAAAATCTTCAATCAAAATAAACTGCCCTATTGTTTTCAATGGGAAGGGGCGCTTTAGGAGCGGTGAACACACCGCTCCTACAGTGTTGCAAAGATGCGGCTTGCAGGACTTTTTTGAACGTCCTGCAAGCGCACCGCTCCAGTGTGAAAGCCCTCGGGCTTTCACACTGGAGACACAGGAGAGGCTCTTTACAAGTGCTACATAGACGCTGTTTTTAGCGCTGTAGCGCCTGTAAAGCTCCTCAGTGTGAAACTAGCCTTAGTGTTAAAATAGCTGTTCTCAGACCACAAAATTTGTAACCTGCAATTTGCTGGCATCACAAGCTAACGAGATATGCAGCATAGACATCTACTGTTCATCATCACCTTGGTGCTCCTCATTTAATAAAGCTCTGAAACCTTACAAACAGCCATGTAAATCAGGTACCTAAAGGTGTCTGTATATATTTTAACAAAACTTTTTACCTTAAACCTGGGGAACTCATATATATCAATAGCAAATTCAATGTTGTACGTGTCTTTACTTCTTGTGCCTCACTATAGGCCATACTGTCCCTCATATTAATGGAATAATAGTGAGGGATGGGGGGGGGTGTCAGGGTGGTGTCAGGTAAGCCTTTAGGAACTAAAATTGTTTTTGGATAATAGCTCTATAGGCGTACCTGGGCTGTGTGGAGCTTTACAGGACATGTAAACACAAGTGCAAGCACCTTTGGAACCTGCCTTATACGTCTTTTACATCTGGCCACCCATAGAGCTATCATGAGTCCACCCGTGTCCACAGGATACAAACTGAATGGGCACACATGTAAAAAAACTGACATTCATCCCATGCAGCTCCAATTTAGCAGGGGTCCACTCTCGTCAAAATAGTATTAAAGTCAAAAAAATATTTTCCTAAATCAGATAAAAATAATTTAACTCACATGCTTTCGATTTTTTTTTCAATTTCCTCCTCAGACTTCCTTTTTCAATTGTCCCCTGGCAACATCACCAAATTCCCATTCTCTCTGTGCCCCCTGTACCATTGAGACTTATGTCTCTTTTGCACTGGCTAGGAGTGCAGCACTCTGAGGGGATGCAGGTAGAGTTGTAGTACAAATTGGACACGTTGTGGAGACTAAAACCTAGTACATAGGGGCCGAATTTCGGGTGGCATCAGCCGGTTCAACAGAAACTGAACGACGTTTGACCCGTGTGTACTGCAGTTGGTCCAACAGATGCTGGCTGGCTTTGCTCGAAGAGGCATGACTGAAAAAGGTCTGCCGGTTGGCTCCCGATCAGTAGTTAGTACAGTACAGTACAGAACAGTTAGTATTAGTACAGCTGCTCCTCCTGAGCTGTCAGGTTTTTTTTCCATTCAGCCCAGCTGGGTTGAGCAAACAAAAACTACTAGTGTGTACTAGGCTTAAAACAGGATTCCATTGGTCCCAGCAGCACAAGGAACACAGAGAGAATGGGAATATAGCAGTGCGGCCAGGGGACAGTTGAAAAAGGAAGCACGGGAAACAAATGCATGTGAATTATGTTATTTTTATCCCTTTTAGGGAAAAGAAAAGATATTGACTTTAATTCCACTTTCAGCAACTGAGTCATTGATTTTAATCTCTCCTTGGCAACACATGTTTGTTGTCCAAAAATCCATGGATAATAAAGTGGAGGATGTGACACAAGTGTCAGTTATATGTGGCAAATAACAACTGAAACTTTAAAATCTGGCAGACATCTATGACTGTGTGATTGAGAAATTTATACACTTGGCTTACATGCTTTTTTTCACTGGTTTTCAGCCAGCACATGATCAAACTAATTCTTAAATAAATACTTTTTATTGAATGTTGCCAAGAGAATGAAATCCCCAAAAGCATAATTCCACAAAATATTACCCTTTACTTTAATACTTGTCTCTGTAAATGACTTGGTGTAAAATTATAAACTAGGTGCAGACAAAGAGAAAATCCCCAACAACTCTATGTATATTAGGTTTTTGCACTTTGGGCCTCGTTGGCACTGTCAAACCTAAGGTTGACACCTTTTCTTAAAGCTAAACCCAAACACTTTAGTGGAGCACAACAAAAGAGGTAACACTGTAGACTCTGGTGTAAAGGGGAACTCCAATGTATGGGGGTTTCTGCCCCCACTTACATATCACTCAGTTCCCAGTATTACCCCTTAAATCAGGATTCCGGAAGCCCCCTTACATCAGGGTCTGCAGAGCACCCCTTCCATCTGAGTCCCCCTTTACTTAGTGTACTCACTCGCTTAGAGGCAGATAAGAGATAGGAGGGGGGAGACTTCAGTCACAGACAGTGGATAGTGAGCTCACTCACCTGAGGATGGAGGTTCCAGCATCAGCACCTTTCATCCATGATGTATCTTCTGGGTGCTGGGCTTCAAATTTCCCATCCACACATCCCTTTTCTGAGGCAGAGCATGCAGGGGGCTTTGAGCGTGAATAGGCAGACACAGAGGAGTAGGAGCGGGAGGAGAATCAGCAGATCGAGCCCTCTCCCCCCTACTATCTGTTTGCAGGTGGGGACTGTGCTGGCTCTGGGCAGTGTGAGAGAGAGTGTCACAGACACTCAGCTTAGACAACTGCAGCCAGCCTTCCAGACAGCTGACAACCCTGGAGATTAGGGTATGCCACGGCACACCCTGCTCATGCACATGCATTCGGCGGTTGTGGTACTCAGTTACTTGGGGAGCAGTCTGGTCTAAATGATATGTTTGTCAGAGGCGTTGATTGAAGTTTGTGAGCCCCAATGCAAAAGTTAACCTGGGGCCCCCGCACTTCCACTTCCACTACTGGGCACTAAGATACTCCTACTACGTGCCAAGATACTTCAATTGGCTCAAGAGTTACTTCAGGTCTTTATTTACATATTGAGAGGGTAATGCAAAAAGTGTTTTAGGGAAACTGTCCACATTTTGACATACCTCTCCAATTTTTTTTAATACCCTGGAGCAGGGGTAGGCAACCTTTGAGAGGTGGAGATCAACCTGAACAACACGAAAGAGATTAAAGATCATTGGGGTTCAGCGCACTTTAAAAAAAAGAAAGAAATTACCGTATTTTTCACTCCATAAGACAAACTTTTTTCCCCTAAAAAAATGGGGGGAAATGTCTGTGCGTCTTATGAAGCGAATATTGACCAGGCCTACCCCCTCATCGCCGTTGCTGGCCGGGGCCGCTGAGCCGCATGTCATTTTGGCTCCAGAGCCTCTGACATCCTGGGCAGCTGCTTGGGCCGGCTTTGCTCACCCGCCAACAGCCTCTCTGCGGGCGGCTCCATGGCCACCTCAGCGGAGCGTACCACATCCATGTCCTTCTGGCTGGGTCCCCAATCCCCATCCATCACTCTCCTTATGCCCCGTACACACGAGCGGCATTTCCATTGGAAAAAACTTGGATGGTAAGCTTGAGCGGAATTCCGCTCAAGCTTGCCTTGCATACACACGGTCACACAAAAGTTCTCTGAACTTCCAACCATCAAGAACGCGGTACAACGTACAACACCACGACTAGCTGAGAAAATGAAGTTCAATGCTTCTGAGCATGCGTTGAATTGTTTCTGAGCATGCGCAGGAATTTTGCGCATCGGAATTTGTACAGACGATCACATTTTCGGATAGGAACTTTTGCTGGCTGGAATTCCGCCAGCAAAAGACCGATGGAGCATACAAACGGTCGCATTTTCTGACAAAAAGCTCTCATCAGAGTTTTGATGGCGGAATTTCCGATAGTGTGTACGCGGCATAAGGCAGCTGGGATGCTCTTGGGCCGGTGCCGTTCACCTGGCCTCAACACAGCCAGCTCCACGGCCATCCTCCTATTCAGCTCAGGGGAACGGAAATGAAGGGGTCAGGTGACCATGAAGGGGGAGGAGCTGCCTGGAGGAGTCCCCTTCTGTCTGATGTCGGAAAGGTGTCTCTGCAGCTGCAGAAAGCAGGGCCTGAACTGCTAAAACAATAAGTGACACTATGCCAGCCTGCCTATTTGCCCAAAATTATGTTTTACACAATTTATGATGAGAGCATGCTTTGGTCTGGTCAGAGGTCACCACTGTCTCTCTTTTACACAATGTGAGTGATGCTGAACAAAGCTAGAAGGTAAAGTGATGGCATCAGACCTTGGGGTTGATTTACTCTAGGAAGTAGACTGTGCACTTCGCAAAGTGCAATTGCATTCTGGAAGTGCAGTTGCTCCAGAGCTTAGTAAATGAGGTACAGCTTCACTTTCCAAAGAGTACCCAACCACATGCAAGGAAAAGAAAAAAAACAGCATTTTTGCTTCCACATGATTGGATGATGGAAGTCAGCAGAGCTTCTGCTCATTTACTAAGCTTCGGAGCAACTACACTTGCAGAGTGCCACTGCACTTTTCAAAGTGTACGACCTGTTTGCCTAGTAAATCATACCCATTGTGTGAAAGAGGGACAGTTCTTGGGCCCAAAAGGTGTCCTGCATTTAAAGTGTATATATGATTTTTTTTTAACACTGCACTTACTCAGCCAGTACTAAATATACCACAATTACAAACACACACACACGAAAAAAAAAAAAAAAAAAAAAATATATATATATATATATATATATATATATATACTGTATGCAGGCCCAGACACCATTTGGTTCAGAATATTTTTTTCTTGTTTTCCTCCTCTGAAACCTAGGTGCGCCTTATGGTCAGGTGCATCTTATGGAGCTCCTACCCTTCTGTGTTTGCCTACTCACACTCAAATCCTCTGCATGCTCTGCCTCAGAAAAGGGATGTGTGGATGGGAAATTTGAAGCCCAGCAACCGGAAGATGCATCATGGATGAAAGGTGCTGATACTGGAGCCTTCATCCTCAGAAAAATATTTTTCAAAATTGAATTTTTTAAAAATTATGCACAAAAGCACACAGCATCCCAGACTTAATCCGTAGGGTTCAATATTGAGTTGTCCCACCCTTTGCAGCTATAACAGCTTCAACTCTTCTGGGAAGGCTGTCCACAAGGTTTAGGAGTGTGTCTTTGGGAATGTTTGACCATTCTTCCAAAAGCGCATTTGTGAGGTCAGGCACTGATGTTGGATGTGAAGGCCTGGCTCGCAGTCTCTGCTCTAATTCATCCCAAAGATGTTCTATCGGGTTGTGGTCAGGACTCAACTGTGCAGTGTAAGTTCCTCCACCCCAAACTCGCTCATGCATGTCTTTATGGACCTTGCTTTGTCCACTTTCCAAATAATCAAGCTTGTAAGTATGAAATGGGTTAGTTGGAATGCTCTGTTGGTGGGGAACCTCTGTGTGTAGGGATGGGCCAAACCCCCCCCCCCCCCCCCCCCGGTTCGGTTCACATCCAGAAAATGCGAACAGGCAAAAAATTTGTTTGAACATGCATACACCGTTAAAGTCTATGGGACTCGAACGTGAAAAATCAAAAGTGCTAATTTTAAAGGCTAATATGCAAGTTATTGTCATAAATAGTGTTTGGGGACCTGGGTCCTGCCCCAGGGGACATGTATCAATGCAAAAAAAAGTTTTAAAAACGGTCGTTTTTTCAGGAGCAGTGATTTTAATAATGCTTAAAGTGAAACAATAAAAGTGAAATATTCCTTTAAATTTCGTACCTGGGGGGTGTCTATAGTATGCCTGTAAAGTAGCGCATGTTTCCGTGTTTATAACAGTCCGAGAGCAAAATGACATTTCTAAAGGAAAAAAAAGTCATTTAAAAGTGCTAGCGCTAGTGCCGGCTATTAATGAATTGTCGATCCCGAGAATACACATAAAAGTCATTGAAAGCCATTGAAAAATAAAAAATAAAAATGCGTGGGGGTCCCCCAAAATTCCATTACCAGGCCCTTTAGGTCTGGTATGGATATTAAGGGGAACTCCGTGCCAAAATTTAAAAAAAAAATGGCGTGGGGTTCCCCCCAAAAATCCATACCAGACCTGAAGGGTCTGGTACGGATTTTAAGGGGGACTCCGCGCCAAAATTAAAAAACAATGGCAAAAAAATCCATACCAGGCCCTTATCTGAGCATGCAACCTGGCAGGCCACAGGAAAAAAGGGGGGGACGAGAGAGTGCCCCCCTCCTGAACCGTACCAGGCCACATGCCCTCAACATTGGGAGGGTGCTTTGGGGTAGCCCCCCCAAAGCACCTTGTTGATGGGGAGAAGGGCCTCATCCCCACAACCCTTGCCCGATGGTTGTGGGGGTCTGCGGGTGGGGGGCTTATCGGAATCTGGAAGCCCCCTTTAACAAAGGGAACTCCCAGATCCCAGCCCCCCGTGTGAAATGGTAATGGGGTACATTGTACTCCTACCATTTCACCCAAAAAAGTGACAAAAAAGGTAAAAAAAAAACACACACACAGCTTGGCACATAGGAGGCGCCCAGCAGAATGATGCGTGACTCGGATGACAGTTCTTAAATAACCTAGGGCGGGGCCACCCGTGACGTAGAAGGGTGACCCTGCCCCCCTCTGACGCAAGGGGAAATGCCAGGGATACCCAGTGACATGTACGGGTGACCCCACCCCCCTCTGATGCAAGGGGAAATGCCATGGTTACCCAGTGACATGTACGGGTGACCCCACCCCCTCTGATGCAACGGGGGTTTCTCATGATGCGTCAGAGGGGGCGGGGTCACCCGTACATGTCACTGGGTGGCCCCGCCCTCAGTTATTTAAGAACTGTCATCCGAGTCATGCGTCATTCTGCCGAGCTCCTCCTATGGAGGAGGCTGTATCGTTCATGGATTGTAGGATTACATCACTGGAATTTTTTTTTTCTTTTTTTTTAGTAAAGGACTTGTGTCAAGCTGTGTGTGTGTTTTTTTTTTACCTTTTTGTCACTTTTTTGGGTGAAATGGTAGGAGTACAATGTACCCCATTACCATTTCACACGGGGGTGCGGGATCTGGGAGTCCCCTTTGTTAAAGGGGGCTTCCAGATTCCAATAAACCCCCCGCCCGCAGACTCCCACAACCACCGGGCAAGGGTTGTGGGGATGAGGCCCTTCTCCCCATCAACATGGGGACAAGGTGCATTGGGGGGCTACCCCAAAGCACCCTCTCAATGTTGAGGGCATGTGGCCTGGTACGGTTCAGAAGGAGGGGGCGCTCTCTCATCCCCCCCTCTTTTCCTGCGACCTGCCAGGTTGCGTGCTTGGATAAGGGTCTGGTGTGGATTTTTGGGGAAACCCCACGCCATTTAAAAAAAAAATTTTGGCGCGGAGTTCCCCTTAAAATCCACACCAGACCTAAAGGGTCTGGTATGAATTTTTGGGGGGAACCCCACGCAATTTTTTTTTAACTTTGGCGTGGCATTTTTTTCAATGACTTTCAATTACTTTTATGTGTATTCTTGGGACCGACAAGTCATTAATAGCCCGCACTAGCACTATCACTTTTAAATTACTTTTTTTTTCCTTTAGAAATGTCATTTTGCTCTCAGACTGTTATAAACACGGGAAACATGCGCTACTTTACAGGCATACTATAGACACCCCCCAGGTACGAAATTTAAAGGAATATTTCACTTTTATTGTTTCACTTTAAGCATTATTAAAATCACTGCTCCCGAAAAAACAGCCGTTTTTAAAACTTTTTTTTGCATTGATACATGTCCCCTGGGGCAGGACCCAGGTCCCCAAACACTTTTTATGACAATAACTTGCATATTAGCCTTAAAAAAATAGCACTTTTGATTTCTCCCATAGACTTTTAAAGGGTGTACCGCGGCTTTCGAATTTGCCGCGAACACCCCAAACTGTTCGCTATTCAGCGAACGGGCAAACAGCCAATGTTTGAGTCAAACTCATGAACAGACAGCCCATCCCTATCTGTGTGTTTCTGCTGTGAATCTATTACATGTGGCATAATCACTGTGCGACTCAGCATTTGGAAAGTGAAATACCAAATCTAGTTACTATGAAATGCACAAGCTCTAGTTACTACGTAATGTGCAAAACACTTCCTTCACCTTCTCTGACTATGCTAAATTCCCCTTCATTTGTGTCTCACAGGTTACCCCTCCCAGACACTGCAGCTCACAGTGGCATGATTCCAGCAACAGAGGCAGTGTTGTCAATCCAAAATCAGTGAGTAGGAGTAGACGTGGCCAGGTAGTGACAAGCTACAGGATAGTCAAACCCCCCTGCAACATTTTTTTAATCCCACTATAGTGCAAGCAGGCACAGCTTACTTGAGATTGGAAACCCCACCTAAATTCAGGAGCAGTGCAGCATTGTTGCCACCATATCACAAGAGTCTGCACGAGGTGGACCTCACTGGCAAGCTCAACATGTATTTGTGGAACTTTGCAGGGGGAAAACCAGTAAGTTAAGATGCGTTTATAATTAAGTGCTGCAGTAAACATAAATTCAACAGTGGGCTGTATTGGCTGTAAATAATCTTCTGGGAAATTAACTCAGCTTCCTGCATCATTACTATATAATGGCACAGGACACTGTCAGGAGTGGCATGCGCCACATTAACTAAGCAGATAGACTTGTTTCAGGTCTGTCCCTAAATAACTGAGGGAATCTGGGAGTTTACCATATAGATGTACAATGTGTTCCAAAAACTTGTAAATGTTCTTTACCCCTGCACCTTTTCTCTATTATCAATGTGACTTCTGTTTTATAGATCTGAAAAACTTAATAAAATAAGATTGAAAAACAGAAAACTGCTGCAGATTCCCGCCAGGTGTGATTTGTTTTAGTGAATGTGAGCTAAGAATAGACAACTCACATCCCTCTCTCTGCCCGCGCAGTGATCACACTACATGAGCAGAGCCTACAGGGTAACAACCTTCCTCCTCCTATTCTAAGCTAAGCAGAGGAGGGAAGGGCAGACAGCAGACAGACTGAAGCATGCAGCCTCAGCTCTCCCGTTTCTGTAATGAGTTTTACAGACACGGCAGAACAGAGAACTGATCACTCCCAATTAACAAAGGATATTGGGTCCATTTTGTTAATTAAAAGCAGCATAGTTACATGGTTAGTAAGGTTGAATAAGGATACTGGTACATCCAGTTCAACCTATGATCCATCTGCTCCATTTGTTTTATGTTTAGAAGAGTGGTGCAAGCACTCTTTGACAAGTCTTCTCAGTATGTCTACTGAAGGCTACACCTAGTTAACTTCTGGAACCTTTTATGGCACTTTTGTAATTAACTTTATAGTGATACGTGCAGGAGTAAACAATAAGGGGTGCAATCCAGAAGGCGAAATGTTTACTGTAGAGAGATTGGGGTTGATTTAGTAAAACTGGAGAGTACAAAATCTGGTGCAGCTCTGCATCAAAACCAATCAGCTTCCAGGTTATTTTGTACAAGCTTAATTGAACAAGCTGAAGTTGGAATTTGATTGGCTACCATGCTCAACTGCACCAGATTTTGTCCTTTCCAGTTTTAGTAAATCAACCCCATTGTGTCTCATAACCTTTGTACCATCCACTCTGTCCAATAATCATGTTAATATGCTGAAGTTGATAGTATTTAGGGGCTACAATTTATTTAATAAGGCAACTAATAGTAACTCAGAACAGAATCAGCAATAACCTTTTATTTGCTTGATGCACTGCCCTTCTTTTCAAACCAGGCACAAAAGGTTGTGATACTTCAACCTGCTGGGTGGACCGTAGTTCAGCATTATCATATGACTGACTCTTTATTCAATGAGTATGCAGGTGATACCAGGACCTGTAAAGCTGAATTAGGAAACCGTCATCATTTGACTATGCACTATGGTAGAACAAAACTACCTTGACATGGTAAGCAATATTGCATGTAATTATTTTCATGGGGTTCTTCTTTGCGTTCGCAAACTGAGCCAGCTATCTTTCCAGCTATTTGTGTGGGTGACTTTTACTTACAGGGAGACCCTTTGTAGAGTATGCAAGACTTGTCATACTTGTCAGCTCTGTTGTTAGGTTGAGTTGCTAATGAAAACTTAATCTAAGTTACTTAAGTAATTATTGAGTTTGGTTGTGGTTGCAAAGTAATACACCCATCTGGTTGCTATTATGGTCAGGTAAGATATCCAGTTACTGGGAAAAAAAAAGAATTAAAAAAAATCTGTCTACCTGACTGACCATATAAAACTACTCCCTAACAATCCTCCAGTGGGAGGGCAAGGTTATAGGACCCCAAGGCCTGAGAGTGAAAACATCTCCTTAACCTCCCTAGCGGTATTCCCGAGTGTGGCTTGGGGTGAATTTTCATTACCAAAGGCAGTAACCCCGAGCCACACTCGGGATTGCATTACAGGATCCAGGCAAAGTTACTTACCTTTTCCCCAGGATCCTGTGATGTCTCCCCTATGTGTGTGTGAGCTGTATCCTCCGCTTGATCTATCGCTGTGCCAGGCTCTGTTCCCTGCGAGTGTCGCGAAGCACGGGGACGGAGTCCAGCGCCAAATTCAAAAAGTGCAAAAAAGCATAATACATACAGTACACTGTAATCTTATAGATTACATTACTGTATCAAATAATTTCACCTCCCTTTTGTTCCTAATGCTTTGTCCAGTGCCCTGCATGCAGTTTTATATTATATATACTGTTCTTTCTGCCTGGACACTTGAGAATGTCCATGGCAACCAAAAAGTGTCCCTTTACATCAAAAGTGGTTTTAGACCAGCTAGAAAACAGTGTAAAGAATCACTTGCAAAATTGAGTGATAGTGATTTGTGTGGAAATTCGTCATCAAACACAAGTAACATCAGCGACAATTCTGCAACTGAGCAAATTTCAGTGTTTTTGATTTGATTACATTGTTGAATAAATTTTATTATTATATTATTATTTGTTATAATTATTTATAGTTATTTATTATATTATAATTTATGATTTTGTGTTTCAAACTTTATCATACCCGGGATATCTACTGGACTCTTGTTTGGACAGATTTAAGTGAGTTATTCCTAGGAATTACAGGCCTACAATATAAAACGCCAAATTTCCATGCAAAACAATGTACCGCTTTCAGCATCAAAAATCTGACATAATCATACCGCCAGGGGGATAATGAATTCTGCACTGCTCCACTCACGGTAGAATGTATATTAAATTCTTTTGAAGGGATACATTCTCTAAAGGGAGATCAAGCTCTTAGGGAAACAGTCATTTTCCAACTACTTATATACTATTCTAAGGGCATTGACTCAGTGAAGGGATTTACAGTAGCGTCACTGCTCCAGAACTAGTATGTTTAACTGCATTTAGAGAGAGACTGCTTCCACCAGATAATAATCATTTAAATGACTCTCAAATTTAACCAGTAATGGGAGCACTGCAGAAATGTCTTTCTTCATCACAAAGTATGCTTTTCCATTGTTCACAGATCCAAAAGTCAGTAACTTTCTTTATGTCGCAGAAGAAGACAGGACCCACATGAACCACAGGCCATGTCAATTTATTCAAAGCTTTAGCAGTAAACAACAAAAACCACTGTTATAAACCACTCTTCTTCAGAGAAGTACAGTGCCTTGAAAAAGTATTCATACCCCTTAAAATTTTCCACACTTTGTCATGTTACAACCAAAAAAGTAAATGTATTTTATTGGGATTTTATGTGATAGACCAACACAAAGTGGCACATAATTGTGAAGTGGAAGGAAAATGATAAATGGTTTTCACATTTTTTTACCAATAAATATGTGAAAAATTTGGCCTGCGTTTGTATTCGGCCCCCCTGAGTCAATACTTTGTAGAACCACCTTTCTCTGCAATTACAGCAGCAAGTCTTTTTGAGGATGTCTCTACCATCTTTGCACAACTAGAGAGTGACATTTTTGCACATTCTTCTTTGCAAAATAGCTCAAGCTCTGCCAGATTGGATGGAGAGCGTCTGTGAACAGCAAATTTCAAGTCTTGCCACAGATTCTCAATCAGATTTAGGTCTGGACTTTGACTGGGCCATTCTAACACATGAATATGATTTGATCTAAACCATTCCATTCATAGGCGTGCGCAGCCTATTGCATTAGGGTGTGCACCGCAAAGCTCCAACACATATGCGTTTGACATATTTACCGGCCTCTTCCCCGCTCTCCATCCTGAAACAATGGGAGGAAGGAGGAGCAAGGGAGCACATGGGAGACCCGGGCAACAGAAGGAAGAGGAACAGGGAAATGAGGGGTGGCGATGGTGGCATATATTAGTACCAATCCCCTATATTTTCCTCCTGTGGCAGCTGAATGTTGACAAAAGGGAGAGAAGAAGCCTACTTTCAGCTGCTGCGCAAGGAAAATGCAGATCGGTTCCACTAAATTTCACCCACGCCACCTCTCCTGTCCAGGTTCTGGGGTCGGCAAGGAAGGGTTGTGGTTTACCTGTCACCTGCCCACCATTGACAGGTTGCCAACCCCAGGATTAGGGTGTGCCCTGGCACACCCCTTGCGCACGCCTATGATTCCATTGTAGCTCTGGCTGTATGTTTAGAGATTTTGTCCTGCTGGAAGGTGAACCTCTGCCCCAGTCTCAGGTCTTTTGCAGACTCTAACAGGTTTTCTTCTAAGATCGCCTTGTATTTGGCTCCATCCATCTTTGCATCAACTCTGACCAGCTTCCCTGTCCTTGCTGAGGAAAAGCACCCCCACAACATGATGCTGCTGCCACCACCATGTTTCACAGTGGGGATGATGTGTTCAGGGTTATGTGCAGTGCTAGTTTTCCGCCACACATAGAATTTTGCTTTTAGGTCAAAAAGTTAAATTTTGGTCTCATCTGACCTGAGCACCTTCTTCCACAAGTTTGCTGTGTCCCTCACATGGCTTCTTGCAAACTGGACTTCTTATGGCTTTCTTTCAACAATGGTTTTCTTCTTGCCACTCCTCCATAAAGGTCAGATTTGTGGAGTGTACGACTAATAGTTGTCCTGTGGACAGATTCCCCCACCTGAGCTGTGGATCTCTGCAGCTCCTCTAGAGTTATCATGGGCCTCTTGGCTGTTTCTCTGATTAATGCTTTCCTTTCCCGGCCTGTCAGTGTAGGTGGATGGCCATGTCTTGGTAGGTTTGCAGCTGTGCCATCCCCTTTCCATTTTCGGTTGATGGATTGACCAGTGCTCCGTAAGATGTTCAAAGCTTGGGATATTTTTTTATAACCTAACCCTGCTTTAAACTTCTCCACAACTTTATCCCTGACCTGTCTGGTGTGTTCCTTGGCCTTCATGATACTGTTTGTTCACTAAGGTTCTCTAACAAAACAAAGGGCTTTACAGAACAGCTGTGTTTATACTGAGATTAAATTACACACTCTATTTACTAATTAGGTGACTTCTGAAGGCAGTTGGTTCCACTAGATATTAATTAGGGGTATCAGAGTAAAAGGGGCTAAATACAAATGCCCCCCACACTTTTAACGTATTTGTAAAAAAAATTGAAAACCATTTTACCGTTTTTGGTTGTAACATGACAAAATGTGGAAAATTGGGGTATGAATACTTTTTCAAGGCACTGTAGAAGAAGTGTGACGTATACTCCAGAAAGCAGCAATGGTTTTTACTGTATAATTTTGATGTTTTGAAAAATGTGTCCAAGTTTGCATCGGGTGGAGAACCTGTATTTCTCCATGACTAATCAACAAATGTTTTTTTTTTGTTTTTTTATAACAGACTCTCATTCAATCCCATTTCTGTTGCTTTTCTACACCTTTGCATTTGTCTTGTCGAAATCATAACAAAGTTTGGAACTGCGTCCAATATTCTTACTATTTCATGCATTTACAGTACTGAGTATTTCGCCAATCGCTTACCTGGACTGCCAGATTTTAAATCTTTTCCACCCTTCTGACCAGAGAGGGAATCAAAGAAAGGGTAAATGCAAAACGGGAAAGGAGGGATATTTATTTATTTCACAATATTACACAACAAGGTTATCCCCCTGAATATAGAGTCCTTTGTATGTCTTAGTTTTAATATACCACTACACCTGTCACCTGCTTAGAGCAGAGGCTGCAGTACTGTATGCTACATCATATTATGACAATGCAGTCTGTCTATTCATTGTGGACAAGTGACGTCACTGAGGCACTAAATCTAATTGCATTGTTAGTTTAGCTGTCAACAAGGACATATTGTACAATGCTGTGGCATACATTATGTGCTGTACTGCATAATTATAAAAGAGCAATTCTATGGTTTCAAAGATGACATGGTATATAAAATAGTTTTTGGTGTTGCTCAGTGAAAGTTTACAATCCACTTTCTCTTTTCTTTTAACATTCTTCAAACTTGTTTGCTGTCCAGACGCTATCCATCTCAAACTGCGCTTCATCTCAATGTTCACAGTATCCTTCTTTTTAGGTCCCAGTTATTGTATAACTTAGAAGTTGTAAGGCGAAACAAACATGGTGATCCTTGAAACATGCTTGGCTTGGAACATTCGGTCTAAGTACTCTGACATATCCACATCCACTTCTATGGTTTGAGGTCCTTGCAAGCTTTGAACGAGTATAAGCTCACCTGTCTGTCGATCTGATCTTTGCATCACAAAGTTTCCTCTGCTGTTCCCGCCGACTATTCCAAATCTCAGGCTGTCTGGGCCTGGTCGTCCAGGTGCTGATGCTGTTGCCATACGGAAAAGTGTAACAGGTGTGGGAAGATGTGAAGGCAAAGAAAGGTAGTGGAAGGAGATAGTCTTTGCTGCATGATGACATGCTCGATTGTCCATTGGGCAGGGGTTCCGCTCACATTGTCTAGGAGGTAAAATACAATTTTAACTATCTGTACTGATGGCACATGACACAAACAGAACACCTCAAACCCTATGGATAGCAGCAAATACAGTAAATGGAGCACTGCTTTTTAGGACAGGTAATGCTGGGAGTTATGGATACCTGCATTAGTGAAAATACAGATCCATGATATATGCATGAACTTTATCAAGCTTGCTAACTGCAGTCATATGTAAACCCAGTAACCAGAGCACTTTTTGCGATTCGGGAATGCGTCGCTTTAACTGACAATTGCGCGGTCGTGCGACGTGGCTCCCAAACAAAATTGACGTCCTTTTTTTCCCACAAATAGAGCTTTCTTTTGGTGGTATTTGATCACCCCTGCGGTTTTTATGTTTTGCGCTATAAACAAAAAAAGAGCGACAATTTTGAAAAAAAATCATTATTTTTTACATTTTTCTATAATAAATATCCCCCAAAAATATATAAAAAAAAAATTTTTTCCTCAGTTTAGGCCGATACGTATTCTTCTACATATTTTTGGTAAAAAAAAATCTCAATAAGCGTTTATTGATTGGTTTGCGCAAAAGTTATAGCGTTTACAAAATAGGGGATAGTTTTATGGCATTTTTATTAATATTTTTTTTTTTACTAGTAATGGCGGTGATCAGCGATTTTTATTGTGACTGCGACATTATGACGGACACATCAGACATATTTTTGGGACCATTGTCATTTATAAAGTGAAGGGGTTAACCACTAGGGGGCAGTGTAGGGGTTAAGTAATGTCCTGGGGAGTGATTCTAACTGTGGGGGGCGTGGCTACGTGTGACGTGTCACTGATCTCTGCTTCCGATCACAGGGAGCAGAGATCAGTGACACTGTCACTAGGCAGAACGGGGAGATGCTTGTTTACATTAGCATCTCCCCGTTCTTCCTCTCCGTGTCCCGACTCACGGAGCTCCTGGCCGGCGCACGCCACCGGCGGCACGCACGCAATGGCACGGCAGAAAATTTAAAGGGACGTACGGGTACGCCCATTTGCCCAGCCGTGCCATTCTGCCGACATACATGAGCGTGCACCGGTCAGGAACTGGTTAAACCATACAAGCTTAACATGCTTATGTCATTTCAAGTCATTTTCAAAAAGGATAAAAATAATAATAAATGTACATTTTTCTTTGCAGGCAAAAAAAATGTGCATTTACTATTTTTTTTTAGGAGCCTGGAAAGCATTGCACCAGCGATCAGCAGATAGCTGATGCCATGTAAGTCTCCTGCAGATTGTCAGTGTGAACTATCTGGCTGTACATTGTACATCAACGGCGCCATGGTAGCTCATTGAAAACTACAAGCTGACAGCCTTAAAAGATGTTGGGACTTGTAGCTCCTTGGGAGCCCCACACGTCCGCACTGTTTTTCAAAAGTGACAGCTTGTACATGGAACTTCTCCCCGTACTGCTGTCACAGGGACAAAAGGCAGCAGGGATCGGCTTCAGAAGTGGGAACATGTTACATGTTCCACCCTAAAAACGGGTGGAACATGTCACATGTTCCCAAAGGTGAACTTATCCTTTGCATCTGCAGCTTTCATTAGAATAATATCTGGTAATCTTGCCATGAAGGTCGTTGTTTAGGAACTTCCTGTTACAGGGTAATAGTGGTCTGTCCTAGACATGTGCTCTGCCAAAAAATTTGTTTGTTTCAGTTTCATTAATTTTTATTTTTTTTTTCATTTTTCGGGTCATTCGTTATGATCGAAATTCGTTTATTCGAATACATTCGGAAATTCGGAAATTTGAAAATCCAAAAATTTGAAAATTAGGAAATTCAAAATTCTTTAAAATTGAAATTTCGAAAATCCGAAAATTTGAAAATCCAAAAATTTGAAAATCCGAAAATTAGAAAATCCGAAAATTAGAAAATAAGAAGGAAAATCCGAAAATTTGAAAATCAGAAATGATAACTAACTAATAATAACTAACTATTAAATTATAGGTATTGGAATTTCCTTTCAAATTTTGCTGTTAATGAATGTAGAGAATACGAATTTATCTGAAGTTACAGATTATATGAAATAATGAATGCTGCATCTAAACGAATGGAACGTAACAAATTAATAAAAATAAATAATAGTAATAAAAAAGTTTTTATTATTATTATTTATTATTATTAATTCTTACGTTCTATTCATTTAGATGCATTCGTTATTTCGGATAATTTGAAACTTCGGATAAATTCGCATTTGTTAATAGTTAGTAATAGTTATTATTAACAAGTAAAGGGATTGAGCCGGCAACTCTGTAGTCCAAAAAGCGATTTTAACCACTTCCGGACCGCTACACACCAATGTACGTTCCTACTTTGGGGACGGATATCGTTTTTATGGCAGCAGCTAGCTGCCATAACCCCGGTATCCCCGTGTTCAGGCCGGCGGTCCAGTACAAGATAAAAGTGGTCTCTGCGGTGGATTCGCCGCAAGATCACTTCTATCGGAGGCGGGAGAGGGCCCCCGCCGCAATCCGGTGCCCTCCGCCGCTTACCGTAGCCGTCGGCAGCTGCGGAGGCAATCGCATCTGTCCCCTGGGCTGACATGGAGATGAGTGAGGGGAAGATGGCCCCCACCCAACTCAATGACACTGAAGGGCGTAAGCGACGTCAAAACGTCACTTCCGTCCATAGCTCTTAAAGGGACAATTTATTTTGTTTATTTTTTTAAATGACAATTTTTTTTTTTTTTTAATTGAATTTTAGTGTAAATATCAGATCTGAGGTCTTTTTTGACCCCAGATCTCATATTTAACAGGTCCTGTCATGCTTTTTTTCTATTACAAGGGATGTTTACATCCCTTGTAATAGGAATAAAAGTGACACATTTTTTTAAACAGTGTAAAAATAAAAAGTAAAAGGTAAAATAAATAATAAAAAAAACATTTATAACGCGCCCCGTCCCGTCGAGCTCGCGTGCAGAAGTGAACGCATATGTGAGTAGCGCCCGCATATGAAAACGGTATTCAAACCACACATGTAAGATATCACCGCGATCGGTACAGCAAGAGCAATAATTCTAGCCCTAGACCTTCTCTGTAACGCAAAACATGCAACCGGTAGAATTTTTTAAATGTCGCCTATGGAGATTTTTAATGGTAAAAGTTTGTTGCCATTCCACTAGCGGGCACAATTTTGAAGCGTGACATGTTGGGTATCAATTTACTCAGCATACCATTATCTTTCCCAATATAAAAATATTGGGCTAACTTTACTGTTGTCTTATTTTTTAATTAAAAAAAGTGTATTTTTAAAAAAAAAAGTGCGCTTGTAAGACCGCTGCACAAATATGGTGTGACAGAAAGTATTGCAACGACCGTCATTTTATTCTCTAGGATGTTAGAAAAAAAATGTATAATGTTTGGGGTTCTAAGTAATTTTCTAGCAAAAAAAAATGTTTTTAACTTGTAAACACCACATCTAAAAAAGAGGCCCGGTCTTAAAGTGGTTAATGATTGGTTACATGAAGTGACTTGAAGTGACAAGCAAAACAGCTGAAGCGTTTCGGCAACAGCCTTATGGGCAGCATCTATTGATACAATGTTGGCGTTCTCGCATGCATGTTTGACAAATTGCGAACATTTTTTCCAAATGATTTTCTAGCCGTGTATGGTCAGCATAAGACACTTCAGAATAAATTATCTGGGCTGGTTACTTGACACCAGCCTTGAATGGTTTACACAGTAACAACATTTCATGGAAAATACAGTCACCACTGCTATATAAGTGCACCCTACCTCCATTGTCCACACTTTTCCGTGTACCAGTGGACTAGTGGGTGGGATTTGCTACAGCAATCCATCCACAGACATGCAAAATATTCAGATGATTTCTGTTATTTAATTCAAATTTTAGTCTGCTGTGCGTTGACAGGATTGATGACAGAAATGTTTCCCATTGGTGTCTGCTTAGCTTTACAAGAAACTTTACACTAAAGCTGCTAGACTCTACAAGAAAACGCTTCCCCGGGTAAAATAAGCAATACTTACATAGGTGACGTTTTTACATAGCTGATGTTTCCGTTGGGTTTTGGACATTCAGGAAAAACGCACTGAAATCCTCCTGCAGTGTTTATGCACATGCTATGTTTGGAGCAATTGTGAAGTCCAGAATTACATTCATCTATATCTAGATAACAGAAAAAATAGGCTTAATAGAAAGAACCTTGCCAAGCACAAGAAGTCAGAGAATGTCTAAAAAATGTAATTCCACTTATTTATGGTATGTGCTACATTTGTTGCAGCCCGTCGTTTACAGTACCACAACAGATGAAGCACCTCCTGCAAATGGCCATTTGTCATCTGGCTGTACTCTTTACATTCCCATGTGTACACAGTTGTATCAGAGTTTACTTTACTTTTGGCTCTGACACTTGCTAGAAGGGTGGTCTCCTACCCAGTCATTAAAACAGGGTCAGGGCCTCTACTATGATGGTTTGAAGTCAACAATGCCCATTCAGAAAAATTCTACATTATTCCTTCGCCGTTCCGCGGCCCACCCTTCCTGGAGGTATCACAACCAGAGCTGGTATAAATGCTACTTTCTTCCCATACAGACTAGACAATATAAAGGGGGCTCTGCTAAACTAAGGTAGGGGCTTAACTGAGTTATTAGCAGGATGTGCTGCATTTATTGGCATGATGTAAAACTGCACTCCTTGAAAATGGAATAAAAAAAAAACAACCTTAAGAGCAAAGTGCCATGATGGCTCAATTACAGTAAATGGTCAGTATGTATTCAGTGCAGGCATCTAGATCTGATGTGTCATAGGCATCCCACCTTAATTAAAAAATACAGTTGGAAGAATCAGGTTGGTTTGAAAAAAATGGCAGACACGTTCATGGTTAACTGACAGATTAAAGGGAGACTATAAGAGCAACATTTCTGTTGTATTAACATAGTGTATGGGATGCCAAGGCACCTCATTGCACCTAAATGAGGCAAGGCATTACAAGGCATTAGAAAATGAAAAAAAAAACACAGGAGTGGGGTTTACACAGGAGGTGAGTGGGGATTTACATTTTGCCCATACTGTACCCATTTTCTTTAGAATTTTGCCCAGAGATGGTTTTAATTAAATTAGACTGCGGTCCTAACTTACAGGTAATTCGCAAAATTGACAGTGCCAGATGTATAGGACAAATCAGTGTTGTTTATGGCTGTCATCTATGTACTCTAGTGCAGAATTCAAAACCAAGCCTATTTTAATATTCAATGATGCCAGGAGCAAAGTTTAAATAATTAGTTTGATAATGCAGGCATTCTTTTCCTGGCTTTCTGCAATTATCCATAGTTCTACATTTTAATCCAACATTCTTTGAGGGTTACTTAATTATGTGGCTTATAGCTATTCAGTACATGAACAAGTTAAAACACAATGGTAAGAAACACAATGCATTCTCTTTTTTTTTAATTAGTTGAGAATTGTTGGCGTTACTGACTTTAAAGACTAACAAACATAATAAAAGGCAATCAGTATCAAACATTGAACTGTTAATAAACACAACAGAATTACACATAAAATCTAAAATAAAAAATGTACCAGTCTTATACACCCAGGGCTTTTTATCAGCTAGAACATGCCAGTACTTTGTACTGGCGCCATCAAGACAAGTCCTAGCTGTATATGTACTGGCAGGGAGTGTTTGATTTTGATAAAGCACACCTAAAAATTCTCCAGGCCCCAGTCAGCATTGGTCATACACAGTTTTTTTTTAAACTGCATCCAAAAGCAGTAAAATAGTTTGGGACTATTTCGTTACAGTCTGGCCATGGAGTAATCCCAAAGCTGTATTTCTGACATAATCCTATAGTAACGGACTACAAGCCAGAACTGCTATGGGCGGAGGGATATAACATGCCCTTTAAAGCTAGAGCGGCATGGGAAGTTAGTACTGGCAACACAATATGCCTGCCTGTCATAGCCAATTTCTTCAGTAATACAGAGAGCTAAGTACTGCTGAGTGCTGACAGCTGGGCAGGACATTGTCCTGCCAACACAGCAATGGCCATGCTGATACTGGCAGGCAGTGTGTGTGTTTATTCGGCCAGTAGCCCACCCTCATCTTGATTGTTGTTGAAAGCTGGAAGATCTATTGTTGATGCTGTGGGATATTTTTTTTTGCTTTTGGTGGATTTATTATTGCTGCTGAGATTGAGGTCTTTTATTGCTCCTGGGGGATTTATTACTGCTATTAGGAAATTTATTGTTTCTCTTGAGTGATTTATTGTTACTGCTGGGGGATATACTCTCTAAAAAGGGAGGAGGTGCTGGGAGGTGGGTAAGGGCAGAGACAAAGGGCGGTGCTTAGAGGTGGGTATGGGGTGATGTGTGTCTATGGCTATTTTTTTTTTTTTTAAATATACGTTTTTATTAATTTTCAAAAAAACAGACAACAAACAAAAATGAATACTTGCAGCAATTAAAGAAACTATATACATAGAAAACAAAACACACAAAAAAACAAAAAAAAACAAAACAAACAAACCCCACATACATACATACATACATACATTGGTCATACCTGGTTCCTATGCCAGTTTAATTTTAGAGAAAGGTGTTATCCCGTGTTACATATGTACACCTAGAGCCCAATAACTAATGGAGAGATTGCAAAGAGTCATATTCCTCTAGGAGGCTATTGAGGCTGTAGAGGGGTCCGTGAGCCATTTGGACCAAACCTTTTCATATTTGAGGAGACAACCCCTATTTATATATGTTTCTTTGTATAATGGTAAGCTATTATTAATGAGTTGTTTCAACAAAGTCAGCGATGGGGGGGTGGTTTTCTTCCAGCAGAGAGCTATGGCTTTACGAGCATAGAACAAAAGCAGCCCCACCAAAGTGCGCCCTGCTGTCGTAGGAATAAGTTGCTCTGTCAGACCTAGAATACATATTGGCATTAATCGTTGCAGTGGGATATATGTTATTTTGAATATAAAAGCTAGTATTTCTTCCCAATACCTTACGATAGCTGGACAAGTCCAGAATATATGGGTAAAGTCTCCAGGAATCTCCCCACATCGCCAACAACCAGGAGCAGAGTCTGAATTAATTTTATTTAATATATGGGGGTGTAATATGCCCTGTGGACTATCTTAAACTGAATAAGTCTGTCTCTCAAGGAGACGAGAGAGTTGAAGGGAAAGTCCCATATATTATCCCAATCATCCTCATTAAGTTCAGGGATATTTAGACCATTTTGATCTTACAACCCCTGGCAAAAATTATGGAATCACCGGTCCCTGAGGATGTTCCTTCAGTTGTTTATTGTTGTAGAAAAAAAGCAGATCACAGACATGGCCAAAAACTAAAGGCATTTCAAATGGCAACTTTCTGGCTTTAAGAAACACTAATAGAAATCAAGAAAAATAATTGTGGTGGCCAGTAACAGTTAGATTTATAGAACAAGCACAGGGAATAAATTATGGAATCACTAAATTCTGAGGAAAAAATTATGGAATCACCCTGTAAATTTTCATTACAAACACTAACACCTGCATCAGATTAAATCTGCTTGTTAGTATGTAGGTAAAGAGGGTAAATCATCATGCAGTGTTGAACAAGATGTTGGTTGTTCACAGTTGGCTGTATCTAAAACATGGACCAAATACAAACAACATAGGAAGGTGGTTAAAGGCAAGCATACTGGTAGACCAAGAAAGACATCAAAGCGTCAAGACAGAAAACTTAAAGCAATATGCCTTGAAAACAGAAAATGTACAACAAAACAAATGAGGAACAAATGGGAGGAAACTGGAGTCAACATCTGTGACCGAACTGTAAGAAACCGCCTAAAGGAAATGGGATTTACATACAGAAAAGCTAAAAGAAAGCCATCTCTAACACCTAAACACAAAAAAACAAGGTTACAATGGGCTAAGGAAAGGCAATCGTGGACTGTGGATGATTGGATGAAAGTCATATTCAGTGATGAATCTCAAATCTGCATTGGGCAAGGTGATGATGCTGGAACTTTTGTTTGGTGCCGTTCCAATGAGATTTATGCAGACGACTGTCTGAAGAAAACATGCAAATTTCTACAGTCAATTATGATATGGGGCTGCATGTCAGGTAAAGGCACTGGGGAGATGGCTGTCATTAAATCTTCAATAAATGCACAGGTTTACATTGAAATTTTGGACACTTTTCTTATCCCATCTATTGAAAGGATGTTTGGGGATGATGAAATCATTTATCAAGATGATAATGCATCTTGCCATAGAGCAAAAACTGTGAAAAAATTCCTTGAAGAAAGACAACAAAACATAAGGTCAATGTCATGGCCTGCAAACAGTCCGGATCTCAATCCAATTGAAAATCTGTGGTGGAAGTTAAAGAAAATGGTCCATGACAAGGCTCCAACCTGCAAAGATGATTTGGCAACAGCAATCAGAGAAAGCTGGAGCCAGATTGATGAAGAGTACTGTTTATCACGCATTAAGTCAATGCCTGCAATCAGTTATAAAAGCCAGAGGTGGTGCAACAAAGTACTAGTGATGTGTTGGAGTGTTATTTTGTTTGTTTGTTTTCATGATTCCATAATTTTTTCCTCAGAGTTGAGTGATTCCATAATTTATTCCCTGTGCTTGTTCCATAAATCTAACTGTTACTGGCCACCACAATTATTTTTCTTGATTTCTTTTAGTGTTTCTTAAAGCCAGAAAGTTGCTATTTAAAATGCCTTTAGTTTTTGTCCATGTCTGTGATTTGTTTTTTTTCTACAACAATAAACAACTGAAGGAACATCCTCAGGGACTTGTGATTCCATAATTTTTGCCAGGGGTTGTAATTTCTCTAAATCAGGGAGAGAGGCAGTTGTTAAGTGAAGATACAATTTAGATGCAGCATTCTTTGTGCAATCCAACCTAAGAAGCTTCTCTAAGGCAGATTGGACTAGTTTTAGAGGAGAGCCAGAGAATTGACAGCTGAAGGCATGGGAGAGTTGAAGGAAACAAAAAGAATACGACTGAGGGATATTGAAATCAGAGATTCATTGGGAAAAAGAAATCAAAGATTTATCCAAAATGATCTGTGTCACTGTTTTTATCTTAAAATTAGTCCAAGCATAGGGGTCGGGTAGTGAATAGAAATGCTCCAGAGTGGGATTTAACCAGAGGGGAGCATTAGGTGATATTGCCTGTAGGGGATATCGTTCAATTTGGAGGCCCTCTCCCCATACACGTAGCGTGGTAAGCATAGATGGTGTCAATGAATATGGAGCACGAGGGCCCCGAAAGATCAAAAATGTCAGCGCCTCTAGGGATTCCAGCACTGCTGCTTCTACCTGAGTAGCGGAATTTGAGGTATCTGGGTTAAGCCACCAGGCCGTAGTTACTAGCTGAGAAGCCAAGTAATATTTATGGAAATCTGGACATGCCAGGCCACCTTGGGAGGTCGGGCGTACCAATGTTGCCCAGCTATACCTAGGGGGCTTTGATCTCCATATGAATGCTGAGAAAATACGATGTAGCCTTGCAAAGAAAGATTTAGGGATCCACTGGGGAAAGTGTCAAAATAAATATGTGAATTTAGGTAATACATTCATTTTTATTAAATGTATGCGTCCTAACAATGAAAGGGGTAATGACTCCCATGCCATGAGTCTCCTGGATCACAGGTGTTAAATTTAGGGATATATAGTCTGAAACCTGTCTGGAAACCACCACCCCTAGATATTTAAAATTCTCCACCCATCTTAGGGGGGTATCCATATCAGCAGTAGCACGAGCCGCAAAGTCTATAGGAAATAGAGGTGACTTTTCCCAGTTTACTTTAAGGCCTGTGACTGCGGAGAAAGAATTGAGGACCTGTAGGGCCCCCCTAAGTGATGGTCCTGCATCATTAAGAAAGAGGAGTAGGTCGTCCGCAAACAAGGCGACCCTTTCCTCCAGCCAGCCAACACGCAATCCCTTAACATGAAGGGAAGTACGGAGAGCCTCCGCCAGGGGTTCCATCGCTATGGCGAAAAGGGCTGGAGAGAGGGGGCAGCCCTGTCGAGTACCCCTTGACAGAGAAAAGGACTGTGATAGGCTACCTCCCAACTTGATAGCTGAGGTGGGGTTTTGATAAATTATCTGTATCCATTTAATAAAGATCAGGGGGAACCCCATCCTTCTAAGGACCTCCCAAAGAAAAGGCCATTCGATAGTATCAAAGGCCTTTTCAATAACTAAGGAGGCCACCACCCTAGTACCTTCATTCAAATGCTTTGCATGTATATTAGTAAACAAATGTCTCAAATTTACATTGGTTGACCTGTTGGCCATGAAGCCAGTTTGATCAATATCTACAACAGATGGTAATAGTGGCTGTAGTCTGATGGTAAGTCATTTAGTCAAAATTCTAAAATCTGTATTAAGTAGGGCAATTGGCCTATAGGAGGCACACAATGTGGGATCTTTTAGATCTTTATGAATTAGTATAACATGGGCATGGCTCATAGAAGTTGGAAGGGCTCCATCTGTTAGGCATTGAGAATAAAGTTGTGCTAGCTTGGGAGCTAATATATTCCCATGTGTCTTATAAAACTCTATGGGGAGGCCATCCGGACCCGGAGACTTCCCCCGCGGAATTGATTTGATTGCTCTCAGTACCTCCTCCGGGGGTTATTGGCCCCACCAGAGATTCTCTTTCTTTATCTGAAAGCCAGCCTAATGCCAATGGGTCTAGCCAGGATGCCAAATCCTTGGAACTATAATATTGGCGAAAGACCTCTAATATATCTGGTAATAAAGAAACTGATGCACCTGAGGCAGACACCACATTGGGAATCACTGTTGGAGGATAATCCGGCTGTGCCAACATCGCTAGAAGACGACCATTATGGTCCCCCTGTTCAAAGAACATTTGTTTATTCCGATGTAGATCTAATCTGGTGATCTCAGTGAGATGGAGATGTAGCTTACGTTTTGCAGCATTCAGGAGGTCAAAATGGATATTAGTAGGGTCAGTAGTAGAAATATCAGACTGACTTTGCACAGTTTGCTGTAGCGCTGTTGCAACAGCTGCCTGTTCCCTGTGAATCCCAGCAATAGAGGAGATATATTGTCCCCTGGAAAAGGCCTTGAAGGCAACCCATATCATTGCAACAAAGGAGGATCCCTCATTAAACTCCCAATATTCCACCAATCGTGGTGAGATATTGGTCGTCAGGTCTACATGAGAACGCCGGTGGGTCCCCAAGCGCCATAGGGCTGCAGTTCTATAGGATGGGGCATGAATTTTAAGAAGTAATGGCGAGTGATCTGAGAGTCCGCTGGGTAGATATGATACATCTAATACATCAGACAGCATAGTCGGATTAGCAAAGGCGAGTTCAATACGAGAAGAGGTTTTATATGTGGCAGAAAAACAAGAATAGGCTCTAGTCTCAGGATGTTTCCACCTCCAGACCTCAGTTATGCCCATTACTTGAGCCCAGGTAAGTAAATCTGTAGAAAATTGTTTTGGGGGAACAGGTCTGTCCAGGTCAGGGGCCATAATGGCCAGTTTTGCTGGATAATACGAAATTACTTTCTCCAAGATTGAATATAGGGTGTACGAAGAAAAAGGAGGGGGAATATACACCCCTACTACTATATATCGCGTACCCCACACCGTAAATACTATTATTACATATCTATGGCTATGGCTATGGCTATTTTAGTGATTTTATAGCATAAATATTGAATAACATTTCAAAACCATGTATTGTTTAGAAGCTAATATTCCCCTACTGATATGCTAATGAACCTGCTGGACTGGTTCCTGAAGCTCAGGACAGGAAATAATGCTACAGGAAGTAAGGGGAGGGGAAAGAGGGCCAAAACACAGCCATGAGCTGAGAAGACTAAAGGAACTGTTGCTGGAGGACTCCATAATAGCATAACAAGGAAGGTCTGTGCCAGTAGAAATTTTACCTGTGGATGACGCTATCACCTGATGTCCTGCAATTGCTCAGAGAGTGGAGCCTGGGTTCCTGGTTGCCTACAGGAGATCGCAAAGCAACTACAACCTGAGATAAGTAACTTTAACATATTCCTATTGTACATGGACTATTGTTCATGCTCATTCGTTAGGCAGTTTAGGTAGCATGGGCATATGTTTTATGTACCGTATATCTGTCAGTCTTCTATTGTATTCCTATCATTTAAAATAGTTTATATGTACAGCATTTTATTTAGTAAAAGCATATTAATTAATACACTACAAAAGTTTTATTGCTTCCTTGCTTTTAATGCAAAGAACCTTGAAAGGCACAAAGCAAGACAGGTGAAGACAAGAGTGACTTGAGGGAAGGGGGAGAGTACCTGCACCTATTCTCTGAGAATAAAAAGCCTTTGATACACCTATCCTTATTCTAATTAGCCAATCATAAGGAGGTTTTTTTTTTAATTTAATTAGACCAAAGCCTTTGGACTAAGTCTTCAAAGCTATTGGCTTTTCATTTTTTACAATCTTACCAGTGTTTACTTATAGCCAAAACCTTAAGTTGGTTTTGGATAGCGTGAGAAAGTATTAAAACCCCTGTATTTTTTTTTTTTATAGCTGTCTGGTTCTCCACTGTAGAGGTTAAGGTTCACCCTTATTATTTGTCCTGAGGATTCTTGTCCCTGGTATAAAAAGTGAAACAGGAACTGAAGGAAAATCTTCCAATGGGAACACCTGTTCCAATGACATTTGTATTAAGGGGAACTTCCCTCACTTTGGTGATATTTCCACTTAGTTCCTGTTCTTTCTCTGGGCTATCAAGTAAAGGAAAATTTTTTTTTGACACCTGTTTACCTTGTTTCTTGGGGCCAATCTACTAATAACAGGAATGGCCTTTTCAGGGAATTATGTCTTGTAGAGGAATGGAGCATTACTCCCCAGAGAGTGGGGTCACACTCATCTTGTGTTTCTTTCAACATTTGCAGGTAAAAGTCAGCAGAGATTGACAATCAAGACTCTAGGCCATTAGTTGGGTCAGAATAATATATGTTTAGCTGAGGAAGCAAAGTCAGTGTCAGAGAAAAAACGTGGTGATATATGCAATGTGAACACATTTTGACGTGCTATTTTATATTGCTGTAACCCCTGTTGTATTTTTTATGAATCCATTTCCCTTAAAGATTAAAGGCACCTGTCAACGAATTCTGAACACTCTCAGAAGTGTTATAAACGGATGTCAATAGCAGGCTCATCGACACAGCCCAAAGCCCATAGACACAGGCACTAACTCTTTGTTTTACTAATACTGTACATATCAAAACAATAGCACAGCAGGAGCAGTTTGCTTTCAGAATCTCTCTCTCTCTCTCTCTCTCTCTCTCTCTGAAGCTTCCAATGCAGTTATCCTAACAGGCAGAGACAGAGGAGAAAAAAGAGTCACTGTTCCAAATCATTCAACTGTGTGTGTGTAAATTTCTTCAGGCGTTTTTGAGCTCTGTAAAAAAAGGGTTTTTTAAGTATAACATAAAATGTGTGACATGAGCATAAAACTGCACCCGCTGTCAGAAAATGGGAATAAAAATATTTCTACTATTTTTACCCTGCCTAAAAAAATACCTTAAAGCAGAACTATAGTAAACAATTATATGTCTTTTCTGCAATAAAACAAGCTTACCTGGCTGTTTGCAAACCTATTTATAAGGTACACATGTAGAGTTGTGCATGTGCAGCCCAGTGTACAGTCTTGGCCTACCTGGGTGTCAGGACTAGGGATGAGCTTCGTGTTCGAATCGAACGCATGTTCGACTCGAACATCGTGTGTTCAGTCGTTCGCCGAATTACTAACGATATGGGCCGTTCGCGGCAAATTCGAGTGGCGCGTCACGGCCCATAATTCACTGCGGCATCGCAGTGCATTGCTGGCTGATGATTGGCCAAGCATGCACTATGACCCGCATGCTTGGCCAATCACAGCGCCGTCTGTACAGAGAGCTGTAATTGGCCAAAACCAGGGTGGCTTTGGCTAATTATGTCTCAGGGGGTTTAGTACACGCCCCACACTATATAAGGCCGCCTGCACAGTGGCCCTGTGTAGTGTGTTCCGGCGTTGAGAGAGAGATAGATAGACAGAGAGTCATTTGATTTAAGTTAGATAGAGTAGGCAGGCGAGTCAGTTAGCTGCACTTACAGTGTATTGTGCATATATGTACATCCTAGGTGTTGTGTATATATATATATATATATATATATATAAATATATATATATATATATATATATATACACTGTATTCAGTTTAGCTAGATCCATTCCTGTTATTCTCTTCCTACTACTGACAGGCAGGCAGGTGTTTTTACAGTATTTACAGCTACCTGAAGAAAATTGCTGGTGTTCTTCTGATCCTATTAGTCCTATTAGCTATAGTATTTACAGTTAGTATAGTGCGTCCTCTGCACAGTGTGCACCTAATGCTACCTGAAGAAAATGAGTGGTGTTCTTCTGATCCTATTAGTACAGTACCGCAGGCAGCTGTAGTATTTACAAGTTAGTGTAGTGTGTCCTCTGCACAGTGTGCACCTAAAGCTACCTGAAGAAAATTAGTGGTGTTCTTCTGATCCTATTAGTACAGTACCGCAGGCAGTTGCAGTATTTACAAGTTAGTTTAGTGCGTCCTCTGCACAGTGTGCACCTAAAGCTACCTGAAGAAAATTAGTGGTGTTTTTCTGATCCTATTAGTACAGTACCGCAGACAGCTGCAGTATTTACAAGTTAGTGTAGTGCGTCCTCTGCACAGTGTGCACCTAAAGCTACCTAAACAAAATTAGTGGTGTTCTTCTGATCCTATTAGTACAGTAGCGCAGGCAGCTGCAGTATTTACAAGTTAGTGTAGTGCGTTCTCTGCACAGTGTGCACCTAAAGCTACCTGAAGAAAATTAGTGGTGTTCCTCTGATCATATTAGTACAGTACCGCAGGCAGCTGTAGTATTTACAAGTTAGTGTAGTGCATCCTCTGCACAGTGTGCACTTAAAGCTACCTGAAGAAAATTGCTGTTGTTGTGCTCCTATTAATACCACAGGCAGGCAGCTATAGTATTTACAGTTAGTGTACTGTGTCCTCTGCACAGTGTGCACCTAAAGCTACCTGAAGACAATTGCTGTTGTTCTGCTCCTATTAATACCACAGGCAGGCAGTTACAGTATTTACAGTTAGTGTACTGCGTCCTCTGCACAGTGTGCACCTAAAGCTACCTGAAGACAATTGCTGGTGTTCTCATACTAATAATACTACAGGCGGGCAGTTGATTCTGCTAGCTGCAGAATCAGTATATATATATATATATATATATATATATATATATATATATATATACATCCCAGCTTTGTGCAGCTACATTTTACTGCAGGCCATTAGTATGTCTGGAAGGCCAACAAGGGAAGGCAGACAGTCACAAGCCAATAAAAGAGGGCAAGCAGGCTCTGTGTCTAGAGGCAACAGTGCTGGTCGTGGAGACAGTGCATCCTCATCAGCACGTGGCCGTGCGACACGCTTTTCCTTTTTTTCAGCAGCTGGCCGTGTTGAGCCGCAACATGCGGAAGACTTGGTAGAGTGGATGACCAAGCCGTCCTCATCCTTCTCATCCTCTCTCACCCAGGCTCAGGGTACTTTGTCTGGCAAAGCAGCTGCCAACACGGCCTCTTCCCTTTGGTCAATGGCATCAGTCACTCCTTCCCTAGCCCCACCATGTCCTCCTGAGGAGTCCCCCGAACTGTTTGACCACAGTGTTGGGTACATGCTCCAGGAGGATGCCCAGCGTTTTGAAGGCTCCGATGATGGTACCCAGCTAGAGGAAGGCAGTAACGTGAGCCCAGAGAGAATGGGTGCCCAAGAAGGACAGCAATCTGGCAGTCATGTTCCCCCAGCTGCAGCATACTGCCAGCTTTGCTCCAGTGATGAGGAGGGAGGGGATGATGAGGTCACTGACTCAACGTGGGTGCCTGATAGGAGAGAGGAGGAGCAGAAGGCACATCACCAATGAGGCAGGATGCCCTCCAGGGGCCAGCTTAAGGGCAGCACACGACTGAATCATACCGCAGAGCTCCGCATGTGCAGGGCGCTGCTGTCTCTGTGCGTTATTCCAAAAGTTCTTTGGTGTGGGCCTTTTTTGAGACGAGTGCATCAGATCACACCGCTGCTATTTGCAACATATGTCTCAAGCGTGGCCAAAACATCTCCCGCTTGGGCACCACATGCTTGACCAGACATACGTTGACCTGCCATGCAGTTCGTTGGCAAGCGTACCTAAAAAACCCACACCAAAGAACAAAGAGGACCTCTCCTTGCTCCTCATCAGCTGGGATCTCCAACCCCACTATACCTTCAGTCCTCTCTCAGATCTGCACTGAGAGGAATGAAGGTGTAAAATTGTAAAATTAGGTGTGTCACAGCCAAGTACTTGGGGGCAATCTGCTAACGGTACACCAACGTCAGATTGTACCATGCAAATTTCCCTGCCCCAGCTGCTGCACCGCCGAAAGAAGTTCGCTCCCAGCCATCCACATACCCAGCGGTTGAATGCTAATTTGGCTAAATTGCTAGCACTTCAACTGCTGCCTTTTCAGGTTCCCAAATGCCACTTTTTCTCACAGAAGGCGATTCTAGCTCTCTACCGGCATGTGGAAGGCAATGTCTTGGCCTCGCTGGACAGGGCGGTCAGCGGTAAGGTGCATATTACCGCTGACTCATGGTAAAGCAGGCATGGACAGGGATGTTACTTATCTTTCACCGCGCACTGGGTGACTCTTCTGGCAGCCGGGAAGGATGCAGGACAGGGTGCAGTAGCGTTGTAGGTTGTTCCGCCACCACGCCTCCAAAATACTACTAGTGGCGATTCTGCCACACCTCTCTCCTCCATCCCCTCCTCTTCTTCTTCCTCCATGGCCTCTTCCTGTGCTGATTTGTCTTCGGAACCAGCGGTGCTCCGTAGGCGTTCAAGGGGCTACGCAAGCACGCAGGCCAAAAGATGCCATGCGGTGCTTGAGCTGGTGTGCTTGGGCTGGTGTGCTTGGGGGACAGGAGCCACACTGGGGCAGATATTCTGTCAGCTCTGCAGGGGCAGGTTCAGAGGTGGTTGATGCCACGCCAGCTTAAGGCAGGTATGGTGGTTTGCGACAATGGCACCAACCTCCTCTCCACCCTCCGACAGGGACAACTGACCCATGTGCCCTGTTTGGCTCACGTCCTTAACTTGGTGATGCAGCGGTTCTTGGGCAGGTACCCAGGCTTACAGGATGTCCTGAGGCAGGCCAGGAAAGTGTGCATTTCTGCAGGTCATATAATGCCAGTGCTCGTCTGGTTGACCTCCAAAAGGAATTTAACCTGCCCAAGAACCGCCTAATCTGTGACATGCCCACCAAGTGGAACTCAACGTTGGCCATGCTGCAGTGGCTGCACACGCAGCAGAGGGCCATCAAGTACCTGTGCGACTATGGCACCAGGACAGGGTCAGGGGAGCTTGTTTTTTTTCCCCACGCCAGTGGGCCATGATCAGGGATGCATGCACTGTCCTGTCACCGTTTGGGGAGGCCACGAGGATGGTGAGCAGTGACAGTGCATGCATCAGTGACACTGTCCCCCTTGTCCCCCTTATCCACCTGTTGGAGCACACGCTGCCTGGAATAATGGACAGGGCACTTGAGGCAGAACAGAGGCAGGAAGAGGAGGAGTTCCTTAGCTCTCAAGGCCCCCTTTATCCAGACAGTGTTCCTGCGTGCCCGCCGATCAAACAGGAAGAGGAGGAGGAGGAGGAAGAGGAGGATTATGTCAGCATGGAGGTGGAGCATGGCACTCAGCATTAGCAGCAGTCTTTAAGGGATCATTTACAGTCCCAAGAAACCCATGGACTTGTACATGGCTGGGAGGAGGTGGCTGCGGATCATGTCGTCCTTAGTGACCCAGAGGACTCCGGACCGAATGCCACAGCAAACCTACACTGCTTGGCCTCCCTGATCCTGCAAAGCCTACGGAAGGATCCTCATATTCGTGGTATCAAGGAGAGGGATCAATACTGGCTGGCAACCGTCCTTGATCCACGTTACAAGGGTAAGGTTGCGGACCTTATCTTGCCGTCGCAGAGGGAGCAGAGGATGAAACATCTTTGGGAGGCCTTGCAGAAAGGTCTGTGCAATGCGTTCCCAGAGACTGGGAGGTTACAAACTCCTGTTCCTGGACAACGTGTTACTGAGGCTTCGGTCAGTCAAAGAAGGAGTGGTGGAGAAGGTGGCCGTCTGACCGATGCTTTCAGACAATTTTTTAGTCCGCAGCCCCAAGGTATGATCGGTTCCAGCAACCATCGCCAGTGTCTGTTTTACATGGTGCAGGAATACCTAGGGGCAAGATCTGACTTGGACACCTTTCCCACCGAAAATCCTTTGGGTTACTGGGTCTTGAGGATGGATCACTGGCCAGAGCTTGCACAGTATGCAATTGAGCTACGGGCCTGTCCTGCATCCAGCGTTCTTTCGGAACGCACATTCAGTGCTGCTGGAGGTTTTGTAACCGATCACAGGGTGCGCCTGTCCACCGACTCAGTCGATCGACTGACCTTCATAAAAATGAATCAGTCTTGGATCACCACCTGCTACCAAGCACCTGATGCTGATGTAACCGAATATTTTTTTTTGAAATGTCAGATTCCTTCAAGACTGCCTATGCTGATGCTGAGTGACTATCCTGTTATGCTGAGTGACTATCCTCTTCCTCCTCAATGGTCATGCTGATAGCTTGTAAGAATATTTTTGGTTCTGGGCGCTGCCACCAGTGGCTAAGGCCCAATTTTTCAGCCCCTGTTTAACAGGAGCGTGTAATTACAATTTTTGATGCAATACTTTGCAGCAGGGCTCGTTCCTGCGCTCCAACTAGAGTATCTGTGAGGGATTGCAGTATTGTGGCACCAGCACCAGTGCCTAAGGCCCAATTTTTCAGCCCCTGTTTAACAGGAGCGTGTAATTACAATTTTTGATGCAATATTTTGCAGGAGGGCTCATTCCTGCGCTCCAACTAGAGTATCTGTGAGGGGTTGCAGTGTTGTGGCACCAGTGCCTAAGGCCCAATTTTTCTGCCCCTTTTCAACAGGGACATGTAATTACAATTCTTGATCTAATATTTCACAGCAGGGCCCGTTTCTGCGCCCACCAAGAGTAACTGTGAGGACTTACAGTGTTGTAGCACCAGCACCACCACCACCAAAGGCCCAATTTTTCTGCCCCTGTTCAACAGGTGCATGTAATTACAATTCTTGATCTAATATTTCACAGCAGGGCCCATTCCAGCTCCCACCAAGAGTAACTGTGAGGACTTACAGTGTTGTGGCACCAGCACCAACACCACCAAAGGCCCAATTTTTCTGACCCTGTTCAACAGGGGCATGTAATTACAATTCTTGATCTAATATTTCACAGCAGAGCCCATTCCTGCGCCCACCAAGAGTAACTGTGAGGGCTTACAGTGTTGTGGCAACACCAACACCTAAGGCCCCAATTTCTGCAGAGTATATAGGGCAGGCCCCTACTTTCAAACATCCAACTTACAAACGACTTCTACTTGCAAACGGAAGGAGACAACAGAAAGTGAGATGTAATCTACCCCAAGGAAGGGAAATTCTCTCCTGTAAGAGTTAATATGGGAAAAACGTGTCTCCTCTCCACTGATACTTTATCACCAATCCTTGTTTCACTAAAAACCCCAAATTGTTAAAAAACATTTGTCATTGGGACAGAAAGTGAGGTAAAATCTTCTGAAGAGGTGCACAGACAGCAAAACAAATGTCACAGGGGTGATAACCCTTCCCTATGTTTTCCAAAAAGCTTAAAAATAGATTTTTTGGCTGGAGCTACACTTTAAAAATGTACCAGTTCAAAATTACAAAGAGATTCTACTTAACAACAAACCTACAGTCCCTGTCTTGTTTGCACCGCCTGTATACTGCTGGGGCCCCACGCCTTTCCTTTTTTTAATTTGGGTGTGGGGTTCCCCTTAATATCCATACAAGACCCAAAGGGCCTGGTAATGGACTAGGGGGGGGGTACCCATGCCGTTTGTCTCACTGATTTTCATCCATATTACCGGGACCGGACATTACATTAAAGCCGTAAGCAGTTTTAAATTACTTTTAATACTTTAAAAATGTCATTTTGTGCAGGGACTGTTCTAAGCAAGGGAATCACGTGCCACTTTACAGGCATACTATAGACACCCCCCAGGTATGATATTTAAAGGAATATTTCCCTTTTTTTTCACTTTAAGCATCATTAAAATCACTGCTCCTGAAAAAAACGGACGTTTTTGAAACTTTTTTTGCATTGATACATGTCCCCTGGGGCAGGACCCCGGTCCCCAAACCCTTTTTAGGACAATACCATGCAAATTAGCCTTTAAAATTAGCACTTTTGATTTCGAACGTTCGAGTCCCATAGACTTCAATGGGGTTCTAACGTTTGTGCAAATTTTCGGTCCGTTCGCAGGTTCTGCTGTGAACCGGGGGGTGTTCGGCTCATCACTAGTCAGGACTGGTTTCAGCCCGTCCTTCTTAGAGCTCTGTGCTCAGCTGTCGGTTAATTGCCAAAGTCTCTTCCTTCCACAGTGACTCATCTTGTCTTCATTTCCTGCTCATCAGCTAGAGCTGCTGGTTATATAAACTCCTTGGATCAGATCTTCAGTGTCTTTGACTTGGTCAACATATCCGGACTCTCTCTGCTGTGTTTTCCTGTGAAAGACTTTTGCTGACTTCCCTTCTAGTTCCTGTTTGCCGCACCCAACTTCGCTGTTCTCTGGACTCCTGTTTCTCTGGCTTGTTCTGACTACCTGTTCTGGTTATCAAACTCTGGCTATGTTTTGACTACGCTTGCTCTGTTTATACCATTTTACCATTTTATGAAATAGTGGGATTTTTACTGCCCTTCAGTCTGATTCATGGTTCCTGACACTGGGTACTGGAAATAATAAACTCCTGCACACATTTACACAGGAGACTGGCCAATCAAGATGACCAAGGGTCCTGAGCCCAGAACAAGACCAGGTGAAGACGCTGGCACCAGCAATAGAGCAATGAGAGTTGAGTATAGTTTTATTACCATATCACATAAAATGCCACAATACCATATTACAGAAAGAAAATAAATACAAAACCACTATACATTCCCTTTAAATTTGTATTGTCTTTAAAACATTTATATCCACCTACCTTCACAGTTTTTTCCATCACCTAGTAATTTGTAACCAGATGGACAAGCACAGCGATAGGAGCCTGGTATGTTGACGCAGGCATAGACACAGAGGCGAGGTGCTCCTTCTGTCTTGTACACCTCACACTCATTAACATCTGCAGACAAAACATACTGCTATAACATGTCGAAAAAATAAAACAGATAAAATAAAAAAATATATAGTTATTTATAGAAATTAATATTTTCTGCTTTTCCATAAAAGTGTTAAGCAAGGACATGACTTCTAATGCCCCATACACACGGTCGGACATTGATCGGACATTCCGACAACAAAATCCTAGGATTTTTTCCGACGGATGTTGGCTCAAACTTGTCTTGCATAACATGTTCACACAAAGTTGTCGAAAAATCCGATCATTCTGAACGCAGTGACGTAAAACACGTACGTCGGGACTATAAACGGGGCAGTAGCCAATAGCTTTCATCTCTTTATTTATTCTGAGCATGCGTGTCACTTTGTGCGTCGGATTTGTGTACACACGATCGGAAATTCCGACAACGGATTTTGGAAAATTTTATAGCCTGTTCTCAAACTCTGTGTGGCGGAAAATCCCATGGAAAATGTGTGATGGAGCCTACACATGGTCGGAATTTCCAACAACAAGGTCCTATCACACATTTTCCATCGGAAAATCCGACCGTGTGTACGGGGCATAAGTGTTTTTTTCCAGAAGTAATACTGTAAATATTAAGGACTAGTAAATTTAGCGTGTATTATAGGCTTTAAAATAACTAATTTGGGTCTCCACCTCTTACAACTCTCCTATATCGAGCTACACAAATCCTCTGAGGCTGTTCTTCACAGTACTCAGTAAGCTGCAGTCAGACCATTCAGAGCCACTGCATCATGCAAACTGCAACTTCACTCATTGGGAAACTGTCCTTTACATTTTTATATTAAAAAGATCTTGAAGAATATCAGACAACACACGGTCCTTGCTATTATGCCGTGTACACATGGTCGGACTTTTCAGCAACAAAAATCCGACGGCTTGTCCGACAGACTTTCGACGGACTTTTGGCAGAATTCCGACGGACCTTCTAACAAACTGACTTGCCTACACACGATCACACCAAAGTCCGACGGATTCGTATGTGATAATGTACACCGGACTAAAATAAAGAAATTGAAAGCCAGTAGCCAAAAGCTGCCCTAGCGTTCAGTTTTTGTCTGTCGGACTAGCATACAGACGAGCGGATTTCTGGGTCCGGCGGAGTTACGACGTAAAGATTTGAAGCATGTTCCAAATCTAAAGTTCGTCAGATTTGCGACTGGAAAAGTCCGCTGAAGGTCCGGTGAAGCCCACACACGATCGGATTGTCCGTCGGCATCCGTCGGACCTGTCCAGTCGAACAGTCCGACCGTGTGTACGCTGCATTGCTTTTATTGCCAAGAAAATCCATCTATGCCTGTGATAAACCATGTCTCTAGAGCTAAGCTCAACCTAGAAGCTGTATAACTGCAATGAGAGCTCCTCAATGGCTAATAACAGTGCTGTCATTGGATAGTGGGGTTGCAGCTGAGCAGGGTTTAGTTCCAGGGTGAGCCATGTATCTTTGAAGCTGAAGTCATGCCCCTAGTAAAAGATTACATGCAGTGCTCAGAAAAGACTGAGGAATTAGCTTTTATGTGCAGGATGCCAATATATGTCTATAGCATAACAAGACAAAGTCAGTTTGCATTTGTGTAATTATACTGAAAATGTGAAAGCTAATTTATATTTAGAAACCTAAGTAGAACATTTATTTAATAGGGTTAGCATTACTTTCTTTTGAATACATTGTGTGAAATTATGGAAAGTACCTTGACATATGCTGTTTTCAGGAGTGCCTTTCATCTGGAAGCCAGGATCACAGCTACAGTGTTGAGTACGATCCACTCTGGTGCACACTGCTTTACGGCTTAAAGCAGCATCATTGACTGGCAACTCAGGTGGTGCTTAATAAATAATGATTAAAATAATCAAAATGCAAACATAGAGCACTGGAAAAATATAAAATAGAATTTTTGTACTCACTGTAAAATTATTTTCTATATGTTCATTGAGAGACACAGCTATGTTCTTTGACAGTATGTGTTTATTTTGCCAATCTAGGTGGCCAGCACCACCCAGTTGCTAAACTCCACCTCTGCTAGAGAGCTTAGTAAGTAGGAATCAGTGCAAACAATAACTTTAAACCTAGAAGGCTGAGTAAAAAACCAGAGGAGTGGGAGTAGCACCTCACATACAGTATCTCACAAAAGTGAGAACACCCCTCACATTTTTGTAAATATTTTATTATATCTTTTCATGTGAAAACACTGAAGAGATGACACTTTGCTACAATTTAAAGTAGTGAGTGTACAGCTTGTATAATAGTGTAAATTTTCTGTCCCCTCAAAATAACTCAACACACAGCCATTATTGTCTAAACCGCTGGCAACAAAAGTGAGTACACCCCCAAGTGAAAATGTCGAAATCGGGCGCAATTAGCCATTTTCCCTCCCTGGTGTCAGACTCATCAGTGTTACAATGTCTCAGGTGTGAATGGGGAGCAGGTATTTTAAATTTGGTGTTATCGCTCTCACTCTCTCATACTGGTCACTGGAAGTTCAACATAGCACCTCATGGCAAAGAACTCTCTAAAGATCTGAAAAAAAGAACTGTTGCTGTACATAGAGATGGCCTAGGCTATAAAAAGATTGCCAAGACCCTGAAACCGAGCTACAGCACTGTGGCCAAGACCATACAGCTGTTTAACAGGACAGGTTCCACTCAGAACAGCCCTCGCCATGGTCTACCAAAGAAGTTGAGTGCACGTGCTCAGCGTCATATACAGAGGTTGTCTTTGGGAAATAGACGTATGAGTGCTGCCAGCATTGCTGCAGAGGTTGAAGGGGTGGGGGGTCAGCCTGTCAGTGTTTAGACCATACGTTGCACACTGCATCAAATTGGTCTGCATGGCTGTCGTCCCAGAAGAAAGCCTCTTCTAAAGATGATGAACAAGAGAGGTTGCAAACAGTTTGCTGAAGACAAGCAGAATAAGAACATGAATTACTGGAACCATGTCCTGTGGTCTGATGAGACCAAGATAAACTTATTTGGTTCAGATGGCATCAAGCGTGTGTGGCCGCAACCAGGCGAAGAGTACAAAGACAAGTGTGTCTTGCCTACAGTCAAGCATGGAGGTGGGAGTGTCATGGTCTGGGGCTGCATGAGTGCTGCCGGCACTGGAGAGCTACAGTTCATTGAGGGAACCATGAATGCCAACATGCACTGTGACATACTGATGCAGAGCATGATCCCCTCCCTTCGGAGACTGGGCCGCAGGGCAGTATTCCAACATGATAATGACCCCAAACATACCCCCAAGATGACCACTGCCTTGCTTAAGAAGCTGAGGGTAAAGGTGATGGACTGGTCAAACATGTCTCCAGACCTAAACCCTATTGAGCATCTGTAGGGCATCCTCAATTGGAAGGTGGATGAGCGCAAGGTCTCTAATATCCACCAGCTCCGTGATGTCATCAGAGGACTCCAGTGGCAACCTGTGAAGCTCTGGTGAACTCCATGCCGAAGAGGGTTAAGGTAGTGCTGGAAAAAAGTGGTGGCCACACAAAATTTTGACACTTTGGACCCAATTTGGACATTTTCGCTTAGGGGTGTACTCACTTTTGTTGCCAATGGTTTAGACATTAATGGCTGTGTGTTGAGTTATTTTGAGAGGACAGCAAATTTACAAGCTGTGCACTCACTACTTTACATTGTAGCAAAGTGTAATTTCTTCAGAATTGTCACATGAAAAGATACAATAAAATATTTACAAAAATGTGAGGGGTCCACTCACTTTTGTGAGATACTGTATAATGTAATTTTAACATCTCTACCCTGGTGTTTTGACAATGCTTAACACCTCATGTAATTTGAAGGATTAACACTTATGAAACCTTCCTGACACCAAGGATGTGATTATGTAACTAGAACAGGAGGGTTCCACAATTTTCAAACCTTCCATCTTAGACAATAATATCTGCTTTTCCATGGTAATTGGATCAATGTGTTGGAGCTATTTGTTTGAATATAAATGGTATTTTCCTGACACTCATTAGAACTAAAGACGTGGCCTGAACAAGCTCCAAAACATCTGTTTTCTTTATTCTTTCAACATTACAGAACAAGGCCGGTTGAAAGTGACTAACTACTACTAGACATATCATGACCTGGATAAATAAGAATCTTCAGGGACAACTCATAGAAAATAATTTTACATTGGGTATAAATATTCTATTTTCTCTGATGTTCATTGTAGCCAAGTGCTGGCTATATCGCTTTTGCCATCATGGGGCATTTCTTAACAAAGATTACACTGAGCTTTGTTGCCTCTAGTGCCCAGCATGGAGATTGTGTCATCATTTCCTGATTGTAGAGAGAGAGACCACTACTGAAAGCAGAGGATCATGGGATATATATTCCAGAGGGACAGGATTTTAATGGACCTGCTGCTGCTGCTGCAAACTACAAGTTTGCAGCAGCAGGGGGAGGGAAGAGGAATTCTAGGCAAGGACATAAATAGAATGGTTCAAAGAGGGAATCGCTTACTTGGAACCCCGGCCTATAGCTGCAAAGCAGGCCACTCTGGTGGATGTGAGAGGGTGCCACGACCTGGACGGCGCAGAGTGCTTTCCATAAGTGAGCCTTATCCCTGGAGGCAGATTCTCAGCTATCCGGTTTCCAATGCAGTGTGGCTACCTGGGGCCACTTTCATCTACAGTGATGCTGAAAGCGCTGAATCCCTGGGTTGTCAGGTGATCAGTCGGGCATCTCTCATGTGACTGCAGGTTCTACAAGAGCATGTTCTGGATGTCTTCTACCCAAGAGCTTTGATATCTCCAGGAGTAGTGAGTGGGCAGAAGCCCACCATTAACATTATATTTAGAGAAACTGTATGCAGACACCTTTACCCTTTTCCTTCCTACACCCAAAGCTTTCCCTGAGAGAAACTTTGCTTATTAAATCCACTGCCGCTGGTCGCCATTGAACAACAACATCTTGGGCCCCTTCATAGCTAGCTGAAGATCTTGGACACCTTACATCAAGGACTCCTACCCCCAAAAGGACTTAGCTTATAACACCTGTCCACCTTAAAGGGGAACCCTTATTCAGGTTTCGTTTATTGCGCTTTTCACATATTGTGTTATCATATATTGTGCCTTCTATTCCGTTTGGCCCATGGCATCGGGGTTAAGAGGGAGCTGTTTGACAAAAAGTCTTTCTACTGCCTCTTTTACCTGGGATCATAGTTTCTCCTGGGGCCTGTTGGTCGTTGCTGCCTGCTTGTTATTGTCATTTCATTGAATAGTACCTGTATTCTGTCTAATGCTAAAGTTTACAATTTGAGGAATATTTACATATACATTCTTCTTTTTTTGGTTTACTCAAGAACATCAAGTAAAATACCCATTTGCCATTTTTATTGTTTCTCTGGTGTCTTTTGCAAGTGTATTTTCTCTTTGAATTATGTCAGAACCCAGAGTGTCAGAGGTTTTGGGAGGCTTGCAAGGTCAGGGCAACCTGAATAAGGGTTCCCCTTGAAGGTGGACAGGTGTTATAAGCTAAGTCCTTTTGGGGGTAGGAGTCCTTGATGTAAGGTGTCCAAGATCTTCAGCTAGCTATGAAGGGGCCCAAGATGTTGTTGTTCAATGGCGACCAGCGGCAGTGGATTTAATAAGCAAAGTTTCTCTCAGGGAAAGCTTTGGGTGTAGGAAGGAAAAGGGTAAAGGTGTCTGCATACAGTTTCTCTAAATATAATGTTAATGGTGGGCTTCTGCCCACTCACTACTCCTGGAGATATCAAAGCTCTTGGGTAGAAGACATCCAGAACATGCTCTTGTAGAACCTGCAGTCACATGAGAGATGCCCGATTGGTCACCTGACAACCCAGGGATTCAGCGGTTTCAGCACTCTCCTAGGTAAGTGCTAGGATAGTTAGGTGATAGTGATTGTTTTCAATAGGCAAATTTAGTTGCCACTCTGTAGGCAGTGTGGCTGCATATATTTGGTAGGCAAAAGCATATTCTGCTTACTGTACCCAGTGAAGCTGTAATCTGTTAGTTAGGTCTGGTCAGTGTGTTCGGCTGCTGCCAGTCTGGGCTATAGATTCCTCTGTATCCAGGGGACTTGAGACATTTCTGGATAGTAGGTGTGAAGCTTTGCAGATGGCAGCATGAATATGGATAAAGCCCCAGCCAATCCCAGAGAGGCAGGCTCTGATGGCATGTTGGGAGATTGTATTTATTCAGTGAACACACTGTGCTCTGGCTCTTGTCCCAGAGTGGAGGAGGGGAGCTGTGTGCCACAGATCTGTCTGGTATCACTAAAGGGCATCACTTGGAAGATTGGAAGGAGGCATCCATCTGACCTTGGGCCTTTTGAGTACAGACATTGGAATGATCTTGGGGACCTTGTGCTTTAGCTACCCCTCTGGTGCCTAGTATAGTCAGCTGTAGGTCTGTTAAAGGGGACACTGGTTGGTGTCCTGAAGAGCTCTGTCCAGATATTTCTCCACTAAAGAAAAGGGACTTTTCTATACTGGTTCTGCTACCACTTAAGAAGTAAGGAAGATTAAGTCTTTAGTGTACATAGTTCTCATTCTTGGAGTATTACACCGCTACCCTCATCCCTATCCAAGCTCTCCAAAATTAAAAACAACATCCCTTAGACTGGTCTTTGGAGAAAGAGTGAATGAGCTTATTGTGTGCCTGGCTGCGGGGCTGAAGTTGGAAAGACCTGGACGAGTAAATCCTGCGGCTCCTATGGGAGTAGCACTACAGATATATAATAATACAAGTCCTGTAATTTCCTAAAGTAAAACTCTGGGATAATCCTAACTAATCTTAAAAATACCCTATCCCTCCTCCTAACATCTATGCTTACTAACCTGTGTGAGAAAGATGCATAGAAACATAGAAGAGTGACAGCAGAAAAAAGACCAAGTACCAAGTGGTCCAGTCTGTTGACTCTGCCCCATTTGTTTTTTGTTCTCTTTCTGTAAAATAATACGTTCTAAGATTAGTTTTGGACTTCTCACCAGCTAGTTTGAGGTCATGTCCCTGTGTTCTTGATCTTGGCTTCATATTGAAAATACTGCCCTCCTGAACCTTATTCACCCCCCTTTTGTATTTCTATTATGTCCTCCCCTTTCCCTTCTTTCATCCAGACTGTACATATAAAGTTCCTAAAGTCTCTCCTGATAAGTTTTATCCCTCAGACCTTTCATCATTTTTGTTGCACATCTCTGGATCTTATCAATATCATTTTGTAAATGAGGTCTACGGAACTGGACACAATATTGTAAATGAGGTCTAACTAAAGATCTGTATGGAGGAATAAGAACCCCCTTCCTCCTGCTGGTGACCACTCTAGTGATCCATTCTAGAACTCTATCTGCTTATCCCACTGCCTGGCCACACTGTTTGCTTATTTTGCATTCATCTCAAATAAGTGGTCCCAGCCAGCAGAATTTTCACAAGAGAGTAGGAAGCACGTACAACAGATGGGCCATCAAAGTTTAAGAGAGACAACACCGCTCCAGCCTTTAACAGTTGTTGTCAAGCGCTCTCCCCTGCAGCCGGCCACTGGCTGACACAGGGGAGATCACGTGACCAAACTGGAGTGGTATGAAAATAGGTAGTTATACGCATCTTTCCTGCACAGGTTAACAAATATAATAGGTGTTAAGTGTTAGGAGGGGGCGAAGTATTTTTAAAATTAGTTAGGGTTATTCTATAATTCAACTTTAAATATTTCTTTTCCTTTCTGATATAACTACTTCAACCCAAAACCTGATATTCTAAGTAAGGCTTTTAATGGCTGCTTAGTCCATCAGGAAGTCAATTTAGGAGTTCTGTATTTCTGCGATGTATGCCACACTACTGTGATTTGACCCAGGCGCCTAGAGACACCTTGCAAAACACACTCTCGCTGAAGATCAATGCATTTGATCCACACAACTATTTCCTTAGGAGAGTAGTCAGATTGGCATCTATGTCCCTTGTTGAAGTTCTGGAAATATCCAAGCTCTTTGACCATCTTTATACCAAGCAGGGTTACCCCAAAATCCATCCAAGGTATAGCATATTTCACCTATATTCCTCTCATTTATTTTTTATGAAAACATTCCATACCTGTCGGTGCCTTAAACTGGCAGTTGGATCCTTTCCACTCAGGAGGACAATTGCATTTGTAGTGGCTGCCCTCTTCTGTGCATGTCCCCCCATTCAGACAAGGTTGGCTACTGCATTGTCCAATATCTTAAAAAAAAAATATTCACAATGACTATTTTAATTAGTGTACAAATGGAAGAATGTGCACTATTGTATGTTGTGGGGGAGCTACAATATGTTAACCTGAGGACTACATATAATGTTAATTGGTAAGCTGCAGTGCCTTAATGGATAAAGGAAAATGGTCAGTAGAAAAATGTACAGCCAACACAAATGAACATATTTAACTTGCAACAAATAACATGCCTTGAACATACTGGCTGAGCATATCCTGCATTGCCAATAGATCTACAATAACAACTAAGTCCAAAATCTATCTGTTGCAATTATTACTTTCCGACATACCTTACGATGAATAAACCAAAACACTGAAAGTATATGTAAACCCTCACCTTGTAAAACAACCTACTCAGAAATGAAAGGCAAAACATTTATGTGCAAATATAAAAAAAATAAAATAAACATTATAAATACCTTTTTACCCCTTTTTTATAAGTGATCACATAACCTCTGTTCATAGGGATCTTGGGGGCTGGTGGGGGGGAGGGGGGCTTTAGAAGCAGTAGCACACTGGTCTTTCCAGTAAATATCTGTGTGTGGGGGGGGATAGGAAACCACGACCACGCTGTGCTCTCATGCCTAGTGTACTCAGTTTATAATGGGAAAGCGAAGTGACTGCCAGGAGCACCAGAAAAAGAGCAATTTATGATATGGTTGGTCCGTCTTAAAAACCAGGGACAACAAAATTCCCGGTACAAATCTTCAAAATCTTAAAAACTCTGAGTTGTCCCTGGAAATCAGAAGATCTGTCATCTTAAATGATTGTGTATATGTCACCTTAGTGGGGGTCTTTAAAAGATGCAAAATAAGATGAATGTAATCTACAGGCAAATACACTGTTCACTTTGCAAGTGCAGTTGCACTCTGTAAGGAAAATATACCCAGAGCTTAGTGAATGATGTGATGCTCTGCTGACTTCCATGACCCAATCATGTGCAAGGAAAAATGTTGTTTTTTTTTTAATTTTCCATGCAAGTTATTGGGTATTCCTGGCAAAGTGAAACCACCACATTCACTAAGCTCTGGGAAAAATTTCCTTACAGAGTGCAACTTGCAAAGTAAACCGTGTTTTTGCCTTTAGGGCTCGTTCACACATGCAGCATTGATTCAGCTTTTTTAAAGCCTCATAACCTCCCTCCAGTGCCAGTCATGAATATTACAGCAGCGCTGTGTTGTATTAAAAATTAGGCAGCATGACACTTGTCAGCCACTGATTTCAATGGTAATGCTCTATAACCGCATCTTAAAGCGGAGTTCCACCCAAAAGTGAAACTTCCGCTTTAAGTAGTCCTAACCCCCCAACAGGACACATTTTGCATGTCTTTTTTTTTTTTTGGGGGGGGGGAGTGAGTACCCAGTTTTGACAGGTCCCTAGCTGACACTTCTGCCCACACAGCCTAGGCGACTCCTCCTCTCCCCCCTCCCTCCCTGAATCTTCTGGGACACATCACAGGTCCCAGAAGATTGCTTGGCCATTCAGAACAGTGCAGCGTGACTCGCGCATGCGCAGTGCGCACCCAGCTATGAAGACACAAGCTGTCACAGCTGGGTGCCCACACTTGCAATGCTGGCGCCGCGGAGAGGAGAGGGGGAGGAGCGAGGCTTTGGGCGGCTGCACCGCTGGACCGTGGGACAGGTGAGTGTGTGTTTATTAACCTCCCTGGCGGTATGATTAATTCAGATTTTTGCGTCTCAAAGCGGTACAATTATTTTGCATAGAAATTTGGTGTTTTATATTGTAGGCCTGTAATTCTTAGCAATAACACACTTAGATCTGTCCACCAAGAGTCTAGTAGATATCTCGGGTATGATGAAGTTTGAAACACAAAATCATAAATTATAATATAATAAATAAATATAAATAATAAAAAAAAAATAATATAATAATAATAAAATAAATTTCCCCACAATTCACTATCGCTCAATTCTGCAAGTGTTCTAATTTACTATCGCTGTTTTCTAGCTGGTCTAAAGCCACTTTTGACGTAAAGGGACACTTTTTGGTTGCTATGGACAATCTCAAGTTTCCAGGCAGAAAGAACAGTATATATCATGTAAAACTGCATGCAGGGCATGGGCCAAAGCATTGGGGACAAAAGGGATGTGAAATTATTTTATACAGTACTGTAAGATTACAGTACTGTATGTGTTATGATTTTTAATTTTTTTTTAATTTGCCGCCAGGCTCTGCCCCGTGCGTTGCGACGATCACAGGGAACGGAGCCTGGCACAGAGAGGCTTCGGAGGAGGACACAGCTCACAGACACCGCGGGGGGGGGACATCGCAGGATCCTGGGGACAAGGTAAGTATACCGCTCCAGGATCCTGAGATGTAATCCCGAGTGTGGCTCGGGGTTACCGCTAATGGTGCTGAAATTTAACCCCGAGCCACACTCAGGAATACCGCCAGGGAGGCTACAAGTCAGCAGCTACATATTTTGTAGCTGCTGACTTTTAAACATTTGAAAAATGAGTGGAACTCTGCTTTAACAGTGCCTAGAGCATTTATGGCATGTTGGTGAAGCATTTATGAAGTGTTAGCTGGGCATTTGGGGAGAGGCAGTGGTTCCTGTTTCACAGAATTCACTGGAAAATAATAGTGTTAACACCATTTGCTTCTGTCTGCAGGCAAAAACATCAAGCAAGCTAGCAATACTGACAATGCCAGATAGGAGCAGAGGCAAAGAGCAGTGGCAAAGATTTTTGTGGTTTAGCTGGACCAAGACATATGTCAAACAAATGAAAGTTTATGAATCCATCTTGCAGGAAATTCACAAAAAATGCCTGCTATCCCACCACAACCTAACCACACCTCAAAGAAGATAATTTCCTCTATATCACTTCCCCTTTAAGCATTAAAAAAGCAACACTTAAACACATCATAAACACATCATAAATGCTATAGGAGCGTTAATAAGCATTGCTTCAATCTTCATAATCAACACTCGTGTAAATCATTCCCTATTTTTTGTATTTTTTCTATGTTGCAAGAATGTAAAAAATGACCAATGCCCATCAGTCCTGGCAAAGATATTCCCCAATCAAACGGACTGCTGTTGGCGCTGCGGCCTTCACCAGGGAACTATCCTGCACATTTTCTGGGAATGCCCTGTGCTCAAAACTTTTTGGGAACCAGTCTTTAAACTCATACATAAAATTACTGACATCTCCCTACAGGACAACCCAGCCTCGGTCCTATTAAACCTTACTCCTTTATCAAGGAAACATTATCACAAATCCCTACACAAGCACCTCCTTAATGCTGCA